>NC_140583.1:839967315-840424815 GCF_964204655.1 Triturus cristatus
TTTCTAACATCTTCGCAGGGGCAGGGAGCAGTGAAATGGGGCGAAAGTTCTTTAGAACCCCAGGATCAAGAGATGGTTTCTTGAGTAAAGGCTTCACTACCGCCCTTTTCCATTGAGGGGGGAAAATACCTTCCCTCATGGCCCTATTCATGATGTCAACGAGAGGGGGCAAGAGGGTTTCCCTGCATTGCTTAAGGATCTTAAGAGGACAGGTATCCAGTGGTGAGCCTGACTTGGTATTATTCAGGAGGATCTCTAAATCCTGCAAGGAAAGGGGAGGGAAGGACTCCAAACGTCCCAGAGAGGAATTCTCAGTAAAAGCAATGGGAACAGGAGCCACATCCCCAAGTACAAGGGGCTCAGTTGTTAAAGTCCTCTGCAGCTCTAAAGCGGAATAAATGTCAGAGATCTTCGTCTGGAAAAAGACAGCTATGCTGTTACAGAGCTGCTGCGAAGCAGTAACAGGGTCCGGGGTTTGAAGGGACATAAGAGAGTCCACTATCCTGAAAAGCTCCTTAGGGGAGGAGAGTGAGGAAGTAAGGGCCGTGAAATATTCCTGTTTAGCCCTTGTCACTTCCATCTTATATTTCCTCATCAGGGTTTTGTGGGCCTCCTTGTCCACCCGATCCCAGCTAGTATGCCATAGCCGCTCCCGTCTCCTAACTTCCTGTCTGAGAGATCTTAAATGCTCCGAAAACCAAGGGGCAGAAGGCTTTTTTCTCGCTGAGTAACGCGCCCGGATAGGAGCCAACTCATCCAGCGCCTCAGTGACAGCCTTTTCAAATTGCGCGACCGCCACCTGGACATTCTCCTCATGAGGAATGGGCAGGCTAGAAGCCCAAGGAGCAAAGGAACTATTAGTGATTTTCTTAAAATCCTTACGTAGTTCCATTTTGCTCAGAACTTTTTCGTACCTGTCGACGGTCGAGCAAGACACCTCAAACGGGACGGCCAGATGATCGGACCATGAGAGGAAAAAGGGGTCCTTTACCACCAACCTCCCATCATTCGAAAAAATCCCATCTAGCGTATGACCCGCTCGATGGGTAGCACCTCTGACCAGTTGAGTCAGTCCACAGGCTGACATAACATCCAGCAGGGAAAGAGTATCAGTGGCCTCCAACAACTCTAGGTGATAGTTTAGGTCTCCCAGAACAGTTAAATTTTCACGGCCAAAATAGGGTTCTAAAATATGGAGCAGCTGTTGTCCAAAGTCCCCTCTAGGACCAGGGGGACGATAAATCAGAATCCCATTAAAAGTGGTCTCATGAACACCTTTTAAAGAGAAATACAAGGCTTGAAAGTTATCCTTGGGGTCTGATAGAGGTAGGGTATGGCAATAGAAGCTGTCTTTGTACAAAATCGCTAAGCCTCCTCCCACATGACCCATTCTATCCTGCCGGGACAGGCAGTAGCCCACAGGGACCGCTTCAACAAGATCTGGACCAGAGGAGTACTTTGCCCACGTCTCCGTGACAAAGACCCACGAGGGTTTCCTTTCCAGTACAAGCTCCTTAAAAGCAGTATTATTCTTTATCAGCGAGCGGGCATTAATAAGAATACAGTCTTCACTCACCAGACTGATTCCTATATCAATATTGTGTCTTGACGAATGGGAGGATGGGGGAAGGATCGGATCCCCAGAACCTACCAATGAGCATCCACAGCCTAGAGGAAGTAGAAGATCATCCGGAGCGTTCTTGTGGGAACATGAGAGTCCGAATGGTTTCAGCCTGAGAAAGTCGTGCCTAGAATATCTAAAGGACATAGGATTCCCCCTGCGATGACCAGACGTCCAGCCGGCCAGCCCGTCCTCAGCGCGGACGGGCGCAGACGGGCTGGACTCTGGCGTGACTCCGGCGTCACTGTGGCGCACACGCTGCGCGCAAACACTGCGCGCCATAATGTCCAGTTAAAATAGGGCTCTATCCAGTCCACCTGACTGCTAGAGCGCAGAGTGAGGAGAGAGCTTCCCTAGAACCCACCCAAGATGGCGCCCAGTACTTGCAGAACGCGAAGGTCAGAGCCGCCATATAGCGGTGAGGGGCACGATTATAGTGCGGCAATGCGGAGGGTGAGTAAAAGCAAGGAGAAGCAGTAGACAAAACTAAAAACAAAGTAAAAGACAAAACGGGATAATTAAAATCGCTGAGGCATCTTAATGCAAGCGCATCGCGCAGTAGTGTGGAGCCTAATAGGTCGTTCCTACCTCAAGCCGTGCTTATAAGAGTAATACCCAGGAACTGCCTCTATCCAGTCCACCTGACTGCTAGAGCGCAGAGTGAGGAGAGAGCTTCCCTAGAACCCACCCAAGATGGCGCCCAGTACTTGCAGAACGCGAAGGTCAGAGCCGCCAAATAGCGGTGAGGGGCACGATTATAGTGCGGCAATGCGGAGGGTGAGTAAAAGCAAGGAGAAGCAGTAGACAAAACTAAAAACAAAGTAAAAGACAAAACGGGATGATTAAAATCGCTGAGGCGTCTTAATGCAAGCGCATCGCGCAGTAGTGTGGAGCCTAATGAGTACATATCATCTCCCTGGTTTGTTCCTGCTACTGGCCTTTCTGCCTTCCCTCTCTCCATGCACATTGATTTGGCTGCCGGCATTGCCTTTGTTGTTTGTATCTCTTTTAGGTGTGCGGCCTTTGTGGCTTTGTTTAAATTTTGTGTCATATGCCACGGGAGGGACAATTGTATTGTTGTCACTTTTGCTCCCTGTTCTCAGACTGTGGCTCTTTGTGGTATGCATCCCGGATCGGAGATGGCTGAGGAGCTGTGCTAAGTTTACCCTTGGGTTTCGGTTTGTTCAGCTGGTTGTACTGCAGGAGCTCATCGTGCACCAACAGGTTCCTTATGGCCATGGAGGTATGGTAGGGGTCTGTCCGGTCAAGTGAGCAGGAGTAGGCTTCTGGTTCTCTCTGTCTTCCCCCTTGGCCTGTATTTTGCTGGGTTCTGGATATCTCAGCCCTGTGAGGGGGGACTCTGGTTGTCCCCGGGAGCAGGTTGCCTTGCGGACAAGGGGTGGGTGATCCACGTGATCTACGTGTTACAGTGATATGTGGTGTTTCAGTGTGTTCTCTATAGCTTTTTATTATGTCTTGACTTTATCATCATTGCTGCGCTCTTTTGTGCCTTCTTTGACCTCTTTCAGATCAAGGCTCTTCTATCTTCATGGTGAGAACTTTCAATTTTGGGGTATGTTTGACATTTAATGAACTAACAACATGTTGCTGCTATCCTTACCATGAAAATGTTTGAGCTGTCTCAAGGGTATAAAACGTTTGAGATGATGCCTTGCATCTATTCCCTCGTTGCCTTGTTTTATATCCTGCTTGGGGTCAGGATCATTTTGTTTGGGTTGTTCTTGAAATTTTTTGTTGGTTTGACAATACTATCCTGTTTTTCTGAGTGTGACATTGTGTGTACCATTGTGATTCCAGAGACAGTTGCTATCCTCTGATACTCTTTAATTTACTATTGTCCCATAGCGCCTGTCGTGTTAACACATTTCCTGGTACTTCTGTTATACCGTATGTTACCCACGACCTGCCTTATTTTCATTATTTTGGCTGACATTTCTATCACGTTCCTTCTCCTGCCTCGGGACTACAACCCTAGGGACGGGGAGGGCACGGCTTAGAGCAAGCTACCCTGCACTTTTGTATACATTGTGTATAGATGGACTGTATGCAGAGTTCACCACTATTGCACTAAAACTCTGGATGGTGCCCCACGGTGCATTAGGATTGAATTCAGCCGCACACTCAATCTCTCCTGGGGAACCCTAGAGGACTGCAAGGGATTTCAAATACTGGCTTTTGGCTCACGTTACTGTCTCCTGCATAAGGACACCAGTTAAACTTGTGAATGCATATGGTGAATTTAGAAGCAAATGTGATGTCTGGATGCCCTCAGCACTGCACAGTCTGCTCCAATTAACGAAACAAGCTGCTGGTAGATGAACCTCTTGAGGTGGATCTGAATGTGCCGTTCTGTTTGTTCGTTCCCCCTTTTATTACCTGGGGTATGAGCGGTAAAACACTTTACTGACTCCTTCGGTGTCCGGTGTGGGCCCAGTACAACTGATCTGTTTGTAGCACCATAGGGCTAGTCGCTTTCTACACGGCATCATGGGTACTCACGGAGTAAAAGGGAATTAGACACCAGTCGCCCGCCACACCTAAAGATTCTCTCACCTTCCAAGTGACTTCTCGCCATGGCCTTAGTGCTTAACTGTATCTTGATAAATGGCACTCTCTGACAACTAAAAGACCAGACTGACAGTTTCCCCTGACTGGAACTTACGACATGGCCATCTTATCATATTTACAACAAATATTGGTTTTGAAAGGAAAGAAAATAAGGCAGCTTGAGTGGGTGACCTTTTGGATGAGGGACACAACATTGCGAGAGTTGAGGGTAACTAGTGACGTTAAGGAAAAGGTCCATAAAGAATTGTTGGAATTAATGAATGGATTTTATCAGAGCACAGAGGAATGGGAAAGAAAGAGATGGAAAATTGGAGGGAACAGGAGAGGGAAATGACGAAGAATTGGAGAGAGCACCAATTGAAGGTTGTCGGAAATTTTTCAGTCTGTTCCTGTGGTAAGTTCACAACCACAGGATGAGACAGACGAGGGAGACCCTATGTTAGAAAATGTGATAATCGATAGGATGAGAACTGTACCCACTGTCCCCGACAGACAACATGTATATGAGGCTCTGGACACAGGCCTACAACCAGTGAAGCTGTCTTCACTTGAAGAAGCTGCAAATCGTGCCTTCACAAAGAAGCTCATAAATGAGGAAGTTACTAAAATAGACCTTGAAAGCATTTCAAATGTTATTTCACTGCAAATACTAAGACATGAAATGATGTGCACAGCAGAGAAACACCATGAAAGAGGTGGGCATAGAAGAGATCATCACCATTGGCAAGCATATTTTACCACTAGGACCAGTCCATATCCCCCCTTCTGTCTGCACACATTATGGCACACATTATGGCAGTAAGCTCTTCCAAAATGTTTCCTAGGGCCACTGCTGTGGAGTCTGCCAACCTCTCAATCAATCCTGCTTGCTGGCCCACCCTATATGTGGAGTATACCATCCCTAATGGTGGAGATATAATGCCTAAACCTGAAATGGTCCAGTCTAACCAGGTGGCTGTCCTTTTTAGGTCTCGCCTGACCCAGCGCATGCGCTGGTCTGGCGAGACTTATTGAGAGGGCTCCAAAAAGTGCTACCAGGCCAGCCTAGAGCTACAGTGCATGTGCGCGGGAGCGCGCGCCACTTTTACCGATTACTTTCACTTTAGCAGCCGACGGCCGCTTTGATGTTTGATCGCTATCGCGATCACTTTCACTTTTGCGGCTGCAGGGCCGCTTGGCATAGTCAATAGGTCTCACTTTTGGGACCTTATAAGTGTTTAGTTATGCAACTGTTGCATGGCTAAACACTTATAAGGTCCCAAAGGCGAGAACTATTGGCTATGCCAATGCTTGTTGTGTGTGCCCTTGGGCTTGCTAGGTGCCTATCAGAGACATAATGGTGACGTGTAATTCGTGGCAACACCAATACAGGATAACAACTGCCATACAAGCCTGCAGGCAACCGAAAATAGGCTGACTTCCCACATACAAATATAGTCCCTTAGGTCTTACCAGCTCCAAGGATAGTTTTTGGGGCCCATTTTTTATTCTATCCAAGTTGGCATTGCGTTGACATTTGCTATTACCTACATATATGCTCAGCTTCTCCTCTCCCTTCAAATCATCCTAGCAGAGTAGTCTTCCTTGCTGCTCTACAGGAAATAGTCTTGAACGCGGCCTTTCCTGTTCTCCAGGCGTAACTGGCTTAATTGAGCCATCATCCTTGGCATACCTTATACACCATGGAGCAGTTACTGTGTTATGTATCTTTAAGTGCGGAACCTCTAGGGTCTCTACCTTCTTGTCCCCTGGGGATAGCCAAGCTTCCGTATCCTTGCCCTTATTCCCACTTGGTCGTCTATTTTCCTTAAAGTGTCCTATTAGTGACTGATCCCCCTGTTTTGGTTGCATTTTTGTGCATGGTATACCTACGTGCGATTCTCCTGCTTTTGTGGATTTCGGGGACATATATGTTGTGTTCCGAATTTCCCTCAGTACATTACACCCCAAGTATTTCCCCACTGGAACGGCTGTATAACTCATTACCTCTTGTGAATTCGTTGGCAGTTGTCTGCAGACATAACATTTTGATACATTCACTGATTCTGCATACATCTCTACCATTTGAACAATGGTATTGTCCTTCTATGCCTCCTTATATTCTGTAAACACAATTATTTTATCGTTTTCTAACTTTCACACTTTCCCGGGCTCTGTTGTCGTTGAAAAGTTTGATTAGTGTCATTTATAGTTCCCTCTATTCCATCTAAGAAGGGTATATGCAGGTAATCAGCAAATACAATTACACATGTTATGATAACTATGCTGGGAATGGGAACACATATTATAACTAACACCCAGGATAATCATAGCTGTGGCTTCTCCATTGTGCATTGTTATGAGCGTTCTTGTTCTGGGCGTTGGTGCTTGTTGTTTGTAGAAAAGAAACAAAGAATTCAGGCCAAAGGTTGTGATAGTATTCAGTGGTACCTTGTTGTGTGGCTCGAGAGGTTACCAGCACGTCAGAGCCATTTTGGTCTTAGAAAATCGAAGGTAGGACGATGTTCTCTCGTAAATGATGTGGGCAGAGTGTGTCACTGTGGTACAACAATGGGGCCCGCACATACTTCTGGCCTCAGGATATGTGCGACACAAGCAGGCCCACAGTGACTAGTGAAGTATCTTGATAGTCAGTTCAAGTAGATCCCAACAGTAGACAGGGCCCGCTTTCACCTTCAGCCTTCCGATGGTGTTCAGCACAGGCAGTTCTTCAGGAAGAAGACAAACGGTGGTTCCTTTTCTCTAGGCACGTTCGGTAGAGCGAAGATTGTAACAATGTCCTGCTGATGCTGCTGTAGGTGGCGGAGCCTCGGCCAAATACTCCTGTCACTGTTCTGAAGCTTTCTTGGTGTGGGTGCCGTGGATTCAGGAGGTCCGCCCCTTGCACTTGACAGCTGTGGCCATCGTCAGGAGGTCCTGCAATGGCCCTTTCCACCGAGGCCGAAGACAGTGTTGTCTGGTGTGGGCCTTCAGACAGACCCAGTCACTGGGCTGCCGTCTGTGGGCTGGTGATGTGTCTGCTTCAGAGAGTGCCTGCACCACCTGGCGATGAAGAGAATGCAGTGTCTCTGTTAGTTTTTTACATTACTGCAAAAGCAAATCATCCAATACTGACAGAGGAAGAACGCACATGTGGCCTGGAATTTGCATTGGATGGCAAAACAAAATCTCATGAGGACTCAGTTTTGTGACTGCCCGGAATACTCCTCATTGTCAACATGGCTAATGGTAGTGCATCGATGCAAGATAATTCAGTGGAGGCACATATTTTCCCATATTTTGTTCTTAACACACCATTCTTCCTTTCCACAACCCCCGCTGCTGGTGGGTGATTTGCACAATGTATTTTCTGGGTGGCCCCTAGCCCGCTGGATATTCCCCCGATGAAATGGGAAATGAACGCTGGTCCGTTGTTAGAACTCAAGAGCATAGGGACCACCAAACTGCATGCTGGAGTGTCTGCATGCAGGAACCTCAGCGTCTCACGTCAGTGTGTCAGCATGGAAGTCCTTTTCTCCTCTGCCTGTCTCAGCAAAGATATGGTGTTTATATACCCCAAGTGTTACCCTCAGGGGATATACCTTGCTGTGTCATGTCGGACTTGGATGACGGAAGGAATGACCCTTATACATAGTTATTATGCAGGAGATGGTAGTCCTGCTGTTATTCCAAGAATCCTCATGCATAATGAATGAGGCTAGTTTTCAGAGAAAACCCCATGTCATTTAGGCATTACCGTAACTAGGTAAAAGGTCAGTACTAAAAACCATTATGTAGTGTAATGTCAGGGGAACATAGGTGAAAGGTCTGGTTACTACCTGAGCCTATATCGGTCACCTGTATTAAACATAACACCCATTCCTAATCCGATTAGCGACAGTATAAAAATACTAAATGTACTTCTGAAATACGCAGACAATGAATAAGTCCCCCCAAAAATGCGTAAAAAATAAATAAATAATATATATATATATCCGAACAATTATGAGTGCCTGAAAGCCATGCTATTCAGCAAGAGAAGCATAAAATGTGGTTTTGCTCTAAAATTCCAAGTTTTGGTTATTTTAAAAAAGGCAGAATTGTTTACCAGCACACGATGAGCCAAATGTTTGTGTCCTGTGCAGGAGACGCAACATTACTGCTGCTTGCCATCGCAGACGACGATCTCTGCAACACCTCACAGATCAGGTCAATTGAGCACAGATGATCTTCCGCAGTGCCCATAGCCGATGCTGGGGAAGCCTGTACGGAATCCATGACTTGTGTGCCTGTAGAGGAGCCGATCTCCATTCCAACAGGAGCTGAAGCATCCAGTGGTGGCTCTAAGAATGCCAACATCAACATAGAAATATGCTGAGGACACAGCAGTACATGGGCCTTTAATGGGTCCAGTAAAGCATCCACGTCCGAGGGTTCAACCGATGGAAGTGTTAGACAGAGATCCAACACGCATTCTTGTCCGCAGAACAGGCAGTGGCGAACAGGCAAAACATAGTCAATCCAGAATGGTCGAAATGATAGGAACCAAAGCTCATTAAGTTTCCGAAGGCGAGGTGTGCCCAGATGGAGTACCATGCGACCACAGTATTGACGCTCCAAGAGCGTTTTTTTCCATCTCCTTGGTGACTGGGACGTCCATTGCATAGCAGAAAAATTACAATCAGGATTCCTGCTTGCAAAAACAGGATCAGTGGAAGTCCTCCAAAAATGCTTCTGAATACGGAGTGTATGAAGGCTGGAATCACTCCGAAGACTGTCTGAAAGGTGCTTAACAGTCCAGAGCTTATGGTCTTAAATAGGTGTACTATACCCTTCGTATCTGGCATGTTAAAGATACGTTGTACCATTTCTGTGAAACGGAAAGGGAAGTTTGTTCATACAAGTGCCTGTATCTCAGCTGAGGACCTTGCAACCTGAAGATCAAAGGTCTCTTGTGCGGATATTAAGGGCACAGTTTTCTGTAGAAGCATGGCTTTCATTCTGCTCAGAGTATCAAACTGTATAAAGGAAACTTTCAGCGAAGGCCATAACGTCGCCTCCCTACCTGTGTTGGTCGGAGGAAACAATACTTGCATACAGTAACCCAGGAGCCTACAGTGGCAAGATATGCGATGCCTGGAAGCATCCCACAAAAACCTTGATCATTCAGCATCAAGTAACTCCAATTCACCCGCAACTTGAACACTGGATTAATTACGGCAGCTGGGGAACCTTTCAAATGACAGGATAAGTTTGCAACCGAACCATTACAGGCCCCGTGAAGCATAATATCCTGGCAGATGAGCGATCCACTCAAGGAGTTTCTACAGTCTGTACCGCTTAGAAACACTTCCATGTCCCCACTCCTGCATAGAAATCTATATGGTAGTTCCCAAGATTCCTTGATGAATTCCTTACCCATTTCTTCATATCTGCCTGCCTGTTGTTGTTCTAGGCAATACTGAAACTGGGAAGTTGTGACCGGTAATGTTATATGACCATGAATTAACCATTCTGTGGATGGTGACTCTGCCACAGTGAAAGATAATTGCTCCAGTTTTTCAATATGCAGCATTGTATATTTTGGTCCTCTTTGTGCCATTGTTCTCTGCTTTTTAGTTAGATTCTATGCAGAGAACAGGGATGTACTGTTGATAAATTGCCAAGACACATAACCAGAACGCAATGATTGTAGCATCCAGCTTAACAACATAATAGAACGTAGCTGAAATTGTCAGTGCTGTAATGTGGACGAATCCTGTTCTAGTATATCAATAGCAGAAGATACAATGTTACCCAGTGAATAAATCCTGGATGTTACTGTGGTCATACCATTATCAACAACCGCTAAGGCTTTTTGTAGGTTAATTCTGGCAATTTCACAAAGTCTCTCCGCAGCTTCCTGTTGAGAGATTTTCCAAATTTCATTATAAACAGCGTATAAGAAACATTTCTGATGTGGCTTTCTGGAACCCAATAAAAAATCTCTTAGATTGATGTCTTCTGACAGTAAGGATAAGTGCTGTTTCACCTGGGACACTGTTGAGGTTTTTAGCCAATCGAGGCATAATTTTCCAACACTGTATAAAGTCACTATCCTCGGATGATCTCTTTGTACATAGCGTTGGTCTGGCCTATGGATACTAAACCCTTCGGTGGTACCCCTGAGTCTTGACTGACATCTGTTCGTGTCTGTAGGCCTAACTAACCATCCCTTCCATTCGGGGTCTGATGAATTGTATGAAACTGTATGGGCGATGTCATCAACTCTATCCCCACCATGTATAAAGTTCTGCCAACCGTCAAAGTGTGTAGGTGCGGGAATCAGAGGTGTGTTCAAGTCCTTGTTCTTGGCTAGTCCAAGACAAGTAGTCTGTTGCACAGTGTCATTCAGAAAAATGATTTGTTGTGGAATTAGGCATGCTCTAAATAGTGCCTCCTGAACTTGCATTCCTTTGAACCCCAGACTGATTTTATGTCAATAGTGTCCTTCCATAAGTCGAAACCCTGTTCAGATAGTTGGGAAATAAAGGATTCAGAGTAAATCTGTTTGGTATTTTTTAACATATTTGTCTGTGCAGTTGTTGGTGCAACCTTATATTAATATGAGGTCGGGTCTGAAGTGTTAAACCCTGAAAAATAGGAAAACGTCTGTGCTAATGTTCGTGAACTACCTTTTGGAGATGTTGGGAAATGTTCCCATTGGCGGTATGTATAAACTTTACACGGCATACTGGATTTATGTAAAAAGTGATGAACATAATATTGGTAACAGTACATACTGTCGAAATCAGTTGTGTCCTCTAGCATTTCAATGCTTGGAAATGAAGTGGATTGTTCTAAATCAGACACCATGTTATTTACAGCTTCAAAATCCCAATCATCAGAAAATGTACTGGAGGTAATGATATCATTTAAAGAAAGTTTGAATACATGAGATATTTTTAAAAGCTCTGTGGGACCTAATACATCATAATCAACCCTGTCCCAAACTATACTATCAGGAATTGGAACAGCTGTGATGTTCACGAAGGACAGGTCTCTTTGTTCACAATGAGATGACATATTAGGTTTCAGGACCAAGTTCACATTTGCAGAGTGTTCTGGGAGATAGTTTCCATTCATGAGTAAGCAAAAGACAGTCACTAGGCCAATCCAGAATAGAAAAAACAATATTCCTGTTATTATCCAGAGTTGTAGCCATGGTGAAACTAGGTAAGTCTTTTTCAGAAATACATAGAATTCATGAAATTGTTCTTTACAGGAAACTGGAGCTGGCGCTGATTCACGTTCACTGGGATCAAGAGAGAATGTATCAAAATTGATGAAGTAGCCAGATGCAGTTTGATCTATCTTTGGTAGCTCAGCAGGTTTTGTTGAACCAGCAGATGTCTCTTGTAGAGTCATATTGATCTCGACATCAGTGTTTGGTCGAATTGATATTTGAGTTTCATTTGAGTTTTGATGTTTAATTTGAATAGGAACGAGTTTCATTTCATTGTTAGCGAGAGGAGAGCGGCGGCTACCCAGGAGCCAACGAGGCCTACTGTTCAGTGTCAGCAACATAGTGTGGTTTGATCAGATCAATGGAGACGCATCTCTTATCTTTTTTGCCGGAAAGAGGCAGAAGTACTGTTCCTGTTACTTCGACAGCCAAGACAGGGACAGGATTTCTGTGTGATGGTCCAACTTCCTTTTTGTCCACAATCTTTTCTCTGACCAGATCCCCGACTTTTGGGAACCAAGCAGGTCTTGCCGCGACTGATTTGACTACCCCAGTGGAGGTGCGTTTTACTTGCACTTTGCTTTGTGGAGTCTGGAATTCATTGAGATCCTGTATAACAGCCAAACGTTTATTGATGTCAAATGCCTTTTCATCTTCCACTGTGCTTTCACAATCGAGGTCAGGTACCCACAATCTCATCCCAAATAGGACTTTGTAAAGAGTGACACCTCCTAGGGAACGTCTTGCCATATTATTGAGAGCCCTCTGGACCCCATATAAGTGTTTGACCCAACTACCACCCAAACCTAATACCCTCGCTGTTAAAGATTGCTTTAAGTCCTGTTTTTTCCTCTCCACAACCGAATGTCCCTTAGGATGCTACAGAGAGGCGTACCGCAGAGCTACACCCATACTTCCCATGGCATCCTTGTAAGCCATAGAGCTAAACGCGGGCCACGGTCAGAATGTAATGTGCCAACTGCCTATGTCCCTATGAAGAATCGCAAATCTTTTATAACAGTTCGAGCATCAGCCGAGGGTTCCACAGTGGTCCAAATAGACACAAGCCAGTGATCTGTCTGATATCAGTAATGGTGTCTGCGCTGGACGTGCTACGGTGGAACCCTTAATCTGCTGAGAGATGTCGCACTTTTAGACAAAATTCTTCGTCTGTGTAGTTAATCCCGGCCACCAGTAGCGTTGTTTCAATAAAGGAACCATTGTGCAGAACCCAGACCCTCGTGTGCAGCTAGTATTAAGCTTAATCCAAGTTTGGTGTTACTCTATCCCCCACTCCTGGAATTTGAGCATACGGAATGTTATTTGCATCTAACTTGTAGGAGTACTTGAGTGAAGCAATGACAGCTACCATTATCTGTCCATCTATTCTCGTTTTGGAACGAGTGATTGCAGCTACGGCAGCAGTTCGCACTGCCCCTTTTGTGGCTTTATCAGCCAATAAATTCCATTCAGCGTGAACACGATCACGTTGATGACTCAGCGTGTGTATCAGGTAAGCTCTTGGTAGTTCATTTTTCAACTCAGCTACCTGTTCCCATAGCATTTTATGCTTTTATTGTGCACCTTTTGAGTCTTTAAACCCATACTGACCCCAGTAGTGAAGATATTCATTGTACGACTGGACACAGTAAAATGAATCGCACACAATCAGTGTGGAGAATTCTCGATCCATATTTCTTAGTGCCAGTAATAGTGCTTTTAATTCTGCCAGCTGTGCCGTGCAGTCTCCTAGAGACTGTGTCTTCACCCTGTTAGGATGGAACCTGCTATCCTGCATACGACCCTTCACAATCCGATGACGAGGCATAAACCAGCACCTGAAACCCATTGAACCAGTCACAGCGTTTCCCAATTAACCTAACTCGCTGACACCTGTTGAACCCAGCAGAGTATTTAAACCACCGCCCAGCTCCTCTCATTCTACCACGGAGCTCCATGGCAGCTGCAGCAGGTATCGGGAAGGGTCCTAGAACTTGATGAAGTAAGTGGGAATATCTGAAGGGGGTACACTGAAACACTGCTTTTCCATCCCGCTGCTGGCAGTCTCTAACAGCCAAGCATGCGGGTAAATTCTAAAACGCTTTTGTCTTCTCTCTTAACTTTTGTCACATAGAGTGTGACTACAGGTCGGGCCCCCACATGGAACTCATGGGGCATTTTCCGGAAACTGTCTGAGTAAGGAACTTTGACTTTTGGTTTTTAAACATTCCGATGCACCACGTAATACGCATCCTGATTACCACACGGTATCGCATATAATTACCAGGCGTCGATTATAACTAATTACGCCACACTCCGTCCTCACTTAGTCTTTGCCCGGATAAGAGCACGGACACTCCGCACCTGAAACAACTATATTAGTATTCTAACTATTTCTCTGTATGTTTGTCTGTCTTTTCCTTCCCCACAGGAAAGCGCCACTAGAGGAAGATCTCCTCTACCACATAGCACACCATAGCGCATGTGTCAGATATATGGTCTTTGAATGACACTTTTTTAGACCACTCACCTTGCACTACACATAGGTCCTGAAGAAAGCCATACCATTAAAGAGAGCATGGCTGAAACATGTTGACTGATTAGGATATTGGAGTTACCTTAAGACCTCCTTAAATATCCGCCTCTCGTTTTTATTCACTGCCAACGGCCCACTTATTAAAATTGTCTTTTTTATCCTAGGGACCCTTAGGACAGTCTTTTTAACATTCACTCACTTCTTTTCACAGCACTCTCACGGCACAATACCAGCTCCGCTGTATCCAGGCGTCGTAGCACACCCAAGGTGCACTCGGTGCCTTAGGCGGGGCCCGATGATGAAGCAAGTCACCAACTAGGTTGGTGAGTGAGGGCCTTACTATAAACATAATGTGTTTCCTTTCCAAAACAAACATACGCTAGGAGCACCCACTCCAGAGCTAGTTTTCTTTGATTCAACATCTTTGCAGGACTACCCATGAGTTGAGGTTTTGTTGCTCTAGCTCCCAAACTATCTCTACCTAATTCGGCATAGGTGTCTTCAATAATTTTAGATAATTCACGTTCCTGTTGTAAAGGAGTGAAATCCCTCAGGCGTTGGCATATTGCCACTGCTGCTGCCTCCCCTTTTATGTTTGATAATATAATAGTTGATAGCTGGGCAAAATTTCCTAACAATTTCATTCCTAAGTTCAGAGCAGGTTCTGCTCCATACTCATTCTGTATTTGTCGTAATACATCTAGTATTACTGCTATTGAATGGATACCATGAGTTCTGGTATATATGGCTGTGAAGAGTGTACCCCAACAGGTACAATCCTCTATCTGGGGAGCTATCCCCATTGGCAAGCAAATTTGTTAGCATTCTATGTTTTTCTTGAGGACTTGTGTGTAGAAACATTGCCTCTAGCAGTGTTATTGTCTGAGCTATCCAGAATCACATTTGCTCACGTCTAGTGGGCATTTTACCCATAAATGCGTGTAGTGTAATTTTAGTTGCGGACCCCTGAATTGGTCCTGCCTGTGTAGCCCTTGCTAGTCGTAGTGTGAGTGATCTCATCACGGATTGTGTTAGGTTTCTGTAAAGTTTTATTATTTCTTTATGAACTGGACGTAAGTCTGCTACTGGCATTGAGTCAATGTCTGGATGCGGAGTGTAAGCCGCTAGGACTGGCCAAGAGGCTATGTTCTTTGTATGTGGGACGGCACCTGTAAACCAGTTTATGAGCGGAACTTCAATGTCCTCATACAGACAGTATTCATTTGGTATTTCATCTTCGGTGTAAGAATGAAATGTATTTGATTGGGCATCTGCTGGTGGGAATTTAACCCATGAATAGAATACCTCTGTTCTGTATGATCTGTGTGCCTCAATCACGAAAGTTACTGTACAACCCTTAGCAGTGACTCCATATTCTGCCAGTTTTAAAGTAAGGACAGTACTGACATTTTTTGAAATGTTAATTTCATCTTCCTGCTCTTCCTCACTCGCTGCGGCTGCACATTGTGCTGGCGCAGCGGCGTCTTCGTCAGCCATTATTGAAAAAGGTTTTTCAAGTAAACGTTTCAAGGAAACTGAGATAAGGTTTTATGCACAACAGAGAACTGTTTGTCCTTCAAGCTTGACAAACCTACAGCCAATACATAGGCTATGCCTACTCATCTCTGGCAGATTGTTCCCTTCCCACTCACTCCAGACGTCTCTGGATAAATGTGAGTAGGGGTCTCTGAGAACAGCATGACTGAACTACTCAGATTTGACTGTTAAATACGTACCAAACCAACGTTGGCTGTGCCATGTCGTGTAGTTCCTATAAATCTATATAGGATCTGCGCGTTTAGAAAACATACACTGTAGGATAGGTGTGCAGACTGATTCCCAACACTCCCACTGAGTATGTTCCCCTGTAAACCAGCTAGCTCACAGTGCCACTATAAACCCCTCTTACCAAGGAGAGAATAGTTCTTGGCAACTATTGAACATGACAACTCTGTCCTGTCAGTGATCGTGGAAACAGTACAGTACTTTACGCTCAGTCACTCGTGCTCTCTTCATCTCAGAGGAATACACAGAATAAACAGTGGGGGCGTTTTTCAATAAGCATTTATTGAACCAGCGTCATTCTAATGTAAAATAGGTGTGCTGAAATAACCATAAGACAGAAACAGATATAAATAATGGTAAGCACCAATAGAGTAAAAGGATGGTAGATTCCTACCATAGTGCTTAAACAATGAATACAGGCAAGTATAAAAATACATGAGAGTAATAATGCGTACTCCTACGATGCGGCCCTAACTACATGTACCTAAGTGTACCTAGCATGTATGTAGGTGTATAGCCAAGAATCCCTCTGGGATAAAGTCAACCCCATTTCCTGAATTGAGAGACTGTGGGACCCCGTCTTGGTCTCAAGATGGACACCCCACGAGGGATGTCAGACCACTGCGTGCTGGAATGTATGTGTGCAGGAACCTCAGTGTCTCACATCAGTGTGTCAGCATGGAAGTCCTTTACTCATCTGCCTGCCTCGGCAAAGATATGGTGTATATATGCCCAAAGTGTTACCCTTGCTGTGTCATGTCATCCTAGGATGTCGGAAGGAATGACCCTTATACATAGTTATTATGCAGGAGATGGTAGTCCTGCTGTGATTCCAAGAATCCTCATGAATAATGAATGAGGCTAGTTTTCAGAGAAAACCCCATGTCATTTAGGCATTACCGTAACTAGGTTAAAGGTCAGTACTAAGAACCATTATGTGGTGTAATGTCAGGGGAAAATAGGTGAAAGGTCTGGTTGCTACCTGAGCCTATATCGGGCACCTGTACAAACCATAACAAAATGTCAATCAGTTTCCTGGAAATTATCCTCATTTGTTATGCATGAGGATTCTTAGAAAAGTCCCTGCACGTGATGCACATAGTAGCATGAACATACCCTGTGTAAAAGTTATGGTTATCTTCATCATAGGGCAAAAGAACTGCCTTACATAATCGCAGGTATTGTTCTAGGCTCATTTTCATAATCGTATTCACAACATACGGAATGTATGGAAGGGCTAACTGTATGGTACAAAAGAACCATACCAAGACTAGATCAGGAAAGGAGAAAGCTTCCACGCTGACACAAGACGCTGGGTCCTGCACTCAGATGCTTCAGCACGCAGTGGTCTGACATCCCCTGCGGAGTGTCCAACTCGAGGCCAAGACAGGGTCCTTCATTCTCTCCCATCAGGTAATGGGGTTGGCTCTTTCCTAGGGGATTCTTGGCTTTACACCCAGCATGCTAGGTACACTTAGGCACGCTTAGTTAGGTTTAGCATCTTAGTACTCCTGATTACTGTCATGTTTATATGCCTGCATATATTCACTGTTTCAGCACCATTGTAGAACTCTACCTTTTATTTACTCTGTTGGTGCTTGAAATCTTTTACATATGTTTCTTTCTAATGATTGTCGCAGCAAACATGTTTTACACTGGAATGACGCTGGTTCAATGAATGCTTATTGAAAACGTCCCCACCGTTTATTCTGTGTATCTCTCTAAGACTAAAGGGCACGACTGACTGTGCAAAAAGTACTACACTGTTTCCACGATCCCAGAGGGGGTCATGTTCAGTGGTTGCCACAAACTATTCGCTCCTTGGTAAGGATCGTGAGCTTATAGTGGCACTGTGAGCTAGCTGGTGTATAAACCGACATATCCAGTGGCGGTGTCCAGAATCAGTCAAGACACCAATCCCTTAGTTTATGTTGTCCAAACAATGCGCAGATCCTGCAGATTTGTAGGAACAACACGACACATCATCATCACATACAGTGGGCTGTAAGGAGGCGGGGTTCAGAGTGGTTGATCTGGGGGTCTCTAGTTGGCAGGGTAGGTACCACTCTCCAAGTAGGGGCCCTTGCTTCTAGTCAGGGAAAGGGGGATACACTGTTAAGATAACCCCTGCTCACCCTCTAGGTAGCTTGGCCTGAGCAGTCTAGGCTATCAAAGGCAATGTGTAAAGTATTTGTACCAACACTCACAGTAACACAGTGAAAACACCACAGATTTACTCCACACCAGTTTTAGAAAAATAAGGTATCTTTACTAAAAACTTCACAAGACCAAATACTACAGAAAAACCAACATACAATTAAAAAGGTTACTTTAAAGATAGTTCAAGAGTTTGCAGAAAGTTGGATGTAAAAGTCAGTGTCCTGCACAATGCGACTCTCAATGCACAAAATGCGACACTCTCGTGCCCAACAGTACCTGTAGTTGCGATAAGGTTCCCAAAAGCTATCACAAGGAAGATGGCAAAGGCGATGCGATACTCCTGAGATCTTGGGGAGGCTTTGCAGCAGCCCTGCTTCACGCAGCAGAGGTGGATGCGCCGGCTCCGATCTGTAGGGGGAGGATGCGATGACTTTGGCTTTTGTTGCGTAGGTTTCTTAGGGGGAAGCTTCACGCACAGGTACGATGCGACGATCTTCGGTGCGGCGCGATGCGCGGCACGGCGCTGACTTCTGGCGCCGCAACCCTCGATGCGTCACGGGACGGGACTCTGCGTCGACACACGCAGCGACTGGATACTTTCACGCACCGGCAGTGGTGCGGCCCGCAAACTGGTTCTGCGACGACCCTCGCAGCGTCAGGAATCTTCTCGCACCGGAACGATGCTCGACGCACTCGGCGATGCGGGGACTCCGGGTGCTGCGATGACGCCGCGATGAAATTCTCCTCGCACTCTCGTTCTTGCGACACGCAATCGGATGATGCGTTGGGTACCAGTTACTCTTTTTCACGCTTCTGCTTCCCAGCTCCCAA
Source organism: Triturus cristatus (assembly GCF_964204655.1). Classification (NCBI taxonomy): domain Eukaryota; kingdom Metazoa; phylum Chordata; class Amphibia; order Caudata; family Salamandridae; genus Triturus; species Triturus cristatus. Next base: position 839,986,042 of record NC_140583.1, read on the forward strand.
ACACAGCAAAACGACCTCCTGAGGCCCCAAGACTGGGCAAGCACTCCAAGGCAGGTCAGAACTCCTTCAGCAGAGTTCCAGGGGAGCTGGTGGTGAAGTCCTTTTGTTCCTGGGACTTCTTAACAGGGAGCCAGCTCTTCTCAGGCCCTTGGAGATCAGAATCAAAAGAAGGGGACACAGCAAAGTCCTTCCCCTCTCCTTGGCAGCAAAGCAAAACAGCAAGCAGGCAGTCTTCTCCTCTTCAGTTCTTTTCAGCTTTCTCCTTGGCAGAGGTTTCTTCTTAGTTCCAAAGTGATCTAAAGTTTAGGTGTTTGGGGTCCTCTTCTTATACCCCTCCAAGTCTTTGTCTCTCTTTGTTTCAGTGGGGGGATTCCCCTGCTCAAACCGGTTCCTGGGTGTGCTCTGCCCTGGAGCACCTGGTTCCTTTCAGAGTGAGGGGCAGGGTCGTTAGACGCTCAGCAGGAGGTGGAGCCTTCTTTGTGCCAGCAGAGGCAGAGTCCTCAGCCTGGCCAGCAGGGGGTGGAGCATTGTGCTGGCAGAGGCAGCCCTATTCAAACCCAGGGGCTACTCCTCCCACCCATCTAAAGCAGATCTCCCTATTCACCCTGCTGCTGACTCATCCAGGCTCCTGGAGCCACCTAGCCCATCACATGACACCAGTCAGCCAACCAGCACACAGGCACACAAGAAGGTTAAACAGGAGAATAGCTACTTTCTAAAAAGTGCTATTCTCACACAGTTAATTTAAAAACCATCTTGCTAAAAAGATGTATAATTAAATTCTGAACACAAAGATATCAAACTTGGATTTTCTATCTTGCCCTTATGGGAAGATAGGCATGTAATCAGCCTCCCCCATTCTATCCTATGGGCAAGATAGCCTCTCAGCAGTGAAAAACGAAAATGGCTGTAATTCACTACCAGGGCATGTTACACACCTCAGTACATGCCCTACCTTTCAGATACACTGCACCCAGGCCAGGGGGGTACCTAGGGCCACCATAGGGATGCCTGACATGTACAGAAAGGGAAGGATAAGGCCTGGTCAGTGGTTGCACTGGCCAGGTCGACATGGCAGTCCTGGACTGCACATAGGCACTGCAAGCAGGCCTAAGACATCATTTTAGGGCTACTCCTGTGGGTGGCACAATCAGCGCTGCAGCCCACTAGTAGCATTTGAATCACCAGCCCTGGCACACCCAGTGCACATTACTAGGGGCTAACAGGTGAAACAAATATGCCAATCATGGACAACCAATCAATATAATAATTTACCAAGGGAGCACTTGCACTTTGACACTGGTCAGCAGTGGCAAAGTGCCCAAAGCATCTAAACCAGCAAAAACGAAATCCAGCATAGCGTAAAAAATACAGGAGGTAGAGGCAAAAAGTCAGGGGTAACCACGCCAGAGATGCCAGGTCTAACACGTGTCCCCTCCAGCTGAAAGTGGGGAGAACTACCCACCCTCTTGGGAGTTCTCATCGCTAAGGCGGAAAAACCTGGACAGACCATCAGCGTTGGCGTGTTCTGTACCGGGGCGGTGTTCCACCGTAAAGTCCATCCCCTGTAGGGAAATGGACCACCTCAACAGCTTAGGATTCTCACCCCTCAACTGCATCAACCATCTAAGGGGTCTGTGGTCCGTCTGAACCCGGAAGTGAGTCCCAAACAAGTAGGGTCTCAGCTTCTTCAGCGCCCAGACCACAGCAAAAGCTTCCCTTTCAATCGCACTCCACCTCTGTTCCCTGGGAAGTAGCCTCCTACTAATGAAAGCTACAGGTTGGTCCAAGTCATCATCATTTAGTTGTGAGAGCACCACTCCCACTCCATGCTCAGAAGCGTCTGTCTGCACTATGAATTCCTTAGAGAAGTCAGGCGCCTTGAGTACAGGTGCTGTACACATGGCCTCCTTCAGGGCATCAAAAGCTTCTTGGCAGGCACTGGTCCAAATCACTCTCTTCGGTAACTTCTTGGAAGTTAGTTCTGTCAAGGGAGCAACAATGGTGCCATACCCCTTGACAAAACGGCGATAGTACCCGGTGAGTCCTAAGAAGGCTCTCACCGCTGTCTAGGTCTTGGGGGGTTCCCAGGCCCGGATGGTATCTATCTTGGCTTGTAGGGGCGCCACCTGGCCGCTTCCTACTTGGTGTCCCAAATACACCACCGAACCCTGCCCTATCTGGCACTTACTGGCCTTGATAGTGAGGCCTGCACTGTGCAGCGCCTTCAACACTGCGCAGAGGTGTTGCAAGTGTTATTCCCAAGTGGAGCTGAACACAGCAATGTCATCCAGATATGCGGTGATGAATTGCTCCAGCCCGGACAGTACCTGGTTGACCAGTCTCTGGAATGTGGCAGGGGCGTTCTTCAACCCAAAGGGCATGACACGGAACTGGAAGTGCCCCTCTGGCGTTGAAAACGCAGACCTCTCCTTGGCCCCATCAGTTAAGGCAATCTGCCAGTACCCAGAAGTTAAATCAAACGTACTGAGGTAATTGGCAGCTCCCAACCGATCCACAAGCTCATCAGCTCTGGGGATGGGGTGTGCGTCAGTCTTCGTGACCGCATTGAGCCCACGGTAGTCCACACAAAACCTAAGTTCTGGCGTGGCACCTGGCGCAGCAGCTTTTGGTACAAGTACCACTGGGCTAGCCCAGGGGCTGCTGGAGGGCTCAATCACCCCTAGTTCCAACATCTTAGAAACCTCCTTCTTGATGCTGGCCCTGACCTTGTCAGCCACCCGGTAAAACTTCTGTTTCACAGGCATGCTATCTCCCGTGTCCACATCATGGACACACCAGTTGGTGATACCGGGGTCAGGGAGAACAGAGATGTAAACTGACCCAGCACCTGGCGACAGTCCCTCTGCTGTTCTGGGGTCAGGGTGGGCGAGAGGACCACTCCATCCACTGACCCATCTTGCTCCTTAGCTTCCAGGAGGTCAGGAAGAGGATCGCTATCCTCCTCCATCCCTGCATCTGTAGCAAGTAGCATTGTTATTTCAGACCTCTCAAAATGGGGTTTGAGGCGGTTCACATGTAGGACCCTCATGGGGTTCCTGGGAGACCGCAAGTTGACCAGGTAGGTCACTTCACTCTTGCGCTCCACCACCTCATATGGCCCAATCCACTTGTCTTGGAGCGCGCAAGGCTCCACTGGCGCCATCACCCACACCATCTGCCCAGGTTGAAATTCCACCAGAGTGGTATGCTGGTCATACCACCTCTTCATCTCATCCTGGCTGGCTTCCAGGTTCGCCTGAGCGAGGGCCCGGAAGCGCTGCGTCTGGTTGCGGATGGCCAGCACATAGCTGAACACATCCTGGGGGGTTTTCCCAGGGGATTTCTCCCAACCCTCCTTCACCAGACTGAGAGGTCCTCTAACAGGGTGCCCGTACAAGAGCTCAAAGGGACTGAACCCTAGAGACTGTAGGCAAATAATAGGCATGGCAAAAAGATGTCCCACTTCCGTCTCATGGGCTCTGTCAGCCCCATGATCATGCCTTTCAGGGTCCGGTTGAACCTTTCAACCAACTCATTTCCTTGAGGGTGGTAAGGAGTGGTGAACTTATAAGTTACCCCACACTCCTCCCACAGAGACTTCATATACCTGGAGATGAAGTTGGTACCCCGGTCAGATACCACCTCTCTGGGGAAACCCACACGGGAAAAGATCCCCATCAACGCACGGCCCACCACCGGGGCTGTGGTTGTCCTGAGAGGGATAGCCTCCGGGTACCGGGTGGCATGATCCACCAGGACCAGGATGAACCTGTTGCCTAAGGCTGTCCTGGGGTCCAGTGGCCCCACAATATCTATCCCCACCCGCTCGAAAGGGGTGCTCACTACCGGAAAAGGCTGGAGAGGGCCTTTGCATTTTCCTCCAGCCTTGCCACTTGCCTGGCAAGTCTGGCATGATTTACAAAAGGAAGCGACGTCCGTCTTCATCCCGGGCCAGTAAAAGTGGGTGGCAAGCCTTTGTCGGGTCTTGTCCTGCCCGAGATGTCCTGCAAGAGGCACGTCATGAGCCAGACCCAGTAGGAAGTCTCTGAACCCTGCGGGTACCACCAGGGTACGTGATCCACTGGGCTCAGCAAACCTAGGCTCACTGTACAACAAGTCATTCTCCCAGTAGAGAAAGAAGTTCTTCGGATCAGCACCTGCTGCCTGGTCTGCAGCCTGGTGCCGCAGACCTTCAAGAGTAGGGCATGCCTTCTGCGCTTGGCAGAACTCCTCTCTGGAGGGACCACCCTCTTGCTGCCAATGGGTCAGCTCAGGTATGTCTCCCAGCTCAGCTACCTGTTCCCCTGTAGGCTCCAGGGCATCCCCCGCAGGGTCTGCTCCTTCCTGGACCGTGGGAACAGCGGGGGTGGACGCACCACGCCCCTTGCCCTTCCTCTTTCTGGCAGGGACCTGCGCCACTGTTTCAGGCTCCAGGTCTGCTTCACAACCCTGTCTGGCTGCCATGGACCGGGTAGTCACACAGACCCACTCAGGCAAACCCAACATCTCCAAATGAGCCTGGCGTTCCACCTCCTTCCATGGGGAACTCTCCAGGTCATTACCTAGCAGACAGTCTACTGGCATGGATGGACTCACAACAACTCTGAGAGGACCTGAGACCCCCCCCCCCCACTCAAAGGGAACATGTGCTACCTTGCAAAGGCGCACAGAGTTGTCAGCTGACACTACAGGGTGAAGTACATCGGGAATGATCAGCTCCTCAGGGACCCACTGACACCTGACCGTGGTCACACTGGCTCCAGTGTCCATGAGAGCCTCCACCCTCTTCCCATTGATGGTCACCCACTGCCTGTACTTCTTAGGGTTATCAGGGACAGGGGTTTCCTGGACCATCTCTGTGTCTCCTAAAGAGACATGGGACATAACTGCTAATCCCTCCAAATCACTAGAAATTAAATCCCCACCAAAAGCTACACTAGCTATACCCGGTGTTGGAGCACCAGAGGGTGCCTGGGATTTCTTGGGACACACAGGAGCTTTGTGACCCAATTCCTGACAGTGATAACACCTAATGGGACCCTTGTTATCCGACCTGCCCTTAGGGGGCCAGGTTGGTTTGGGTTTTGACTTGGGGGGCTGGGACTGGTTACCCTGGGAACTGTTTTGGGGCCCTTGTGAGAACTCCTTTTGGTTACCCTTGTCCCCCCACCTCTTCTGCCGGGGACCCTGCCCACCTTTGGCAATGGTACCCACAATTCCTCTGTGGACCCTGGTACTGGTCCAACGGTCCGCCTCCTTAGCAAGCTCAATGGGGTCCGTCAGCTTGCTGTCTAAAAGATGCTGGCGCAGCTCTGGAACACATAGACTACTCAAGTGCTCCCAACTAATTAAATGTAACAACCCCTTATAATCAGTTACCTTGCTGCCCTTCATCCAACCTTCCAGTGCCCGCGAGTACAGATTCACACACTCCATCCAAGTCTCAGACTCTTTCTTCCTGGAGTTCCTAAACTGCAGTCTATACTGTTCTGGAGTAAGTCCATACCTGAGACATAGGGCCTCCTTCATATTGGGATAGGTCATGGTACCTGCTAATTCTAAGGGCTCTAGAGCACTCCTCCCAGAAGCCTCAAAATGTTTCCACAGGCCCGCCCCCCAATGCTGTTCAGGCACACCATTCATTCTCAATGCAATTTCATACGAGGTAAACCAGGCATAGATATCTTCACTCCTATTGTAATTCTGTACTAAATCCTTGGGGATATATACTTTATCCCCCTGCACTGGCTGTGCGCTGCCACCATTTGAACCGGACTCCACCTGCTTGGCCTTGATGTCCAGTTCTCTCATGCTCACTTCATGAGCCAGAAGCAATTTCTTTTCTTCCAAGGCACGGGCATTCTTGCTCTCCTCCGCCGCCTTGTCCTTCTCTACTTCCAATTGCTTCATTTTCATTTTCATCATTTCCATTTCATGGTTTCTCACCCTTTGTTTCTCCTCCAACTCCTCTGGAGTGAGCCCCCTACTGGAATGGGAGCTGCCAGCCCTTGAGACTGTTCTGCCCACGGGCAGATCTTGGGGAACAAAACCATCCTCTTCATTTGCACCACCTTCATCTTGGGCCTCCCACCAGGCCTTCAAGACTCTTTGTAGCACATCCTTTCTAGCTCCGCTTTTCACAGGGCAACCAAGGTCTTTGCAGAATTGCTTGAGCTCCTCAACCTTGTACGAATACAGATCCGCAATGGAAAACTCCAATTCTGCCCTCTCACTTGTTGCCACCTGAGACATGATGCTCTTGAAGAGTTACTCAAAAATAGAATAAAAAATACAGTATGTGGTTGCGTATTGGTCTGCACTTAAACTAGTGATGTACACCAATTACTGTGGGTCAAGTACAAATACAAGTTCAATCCTCACCGCTGACCACCAATGTTAGATCTGGGGGTCTCTAGTTGGCAGGGTAGGAACCACTGTCCAAGTAGGGGCCCTTGCTTCTAGTCAGGGAAAGGGGGATACACTGTTAAGATAACCCCTGCTCACCCTCTAGGTAGCTTGGCCTGAGCAGTCTAGGCTATCAAAGGCAATGTGTAAAGTATTTGTACCAACACTCACAGTAACACAGTGAAAACACCACAGATTTACTCCACACCAGTTTTAGAAAAATAAGGTATCTTTAAAAACCAACATACAATTAAAAAGGTTACTTTAAAGATAGCTCAAGAGTTTGCAGAAAGTTCTCCAGGATGTAAAAGTCAGTGTCCTGCACAATGCGACTCTCAATGCTCAGAATGCGACACTCTCGTGCCCAACAGTACCTGTAGTTGCGATAAGGTTCCCAAAGCTATCACAAGGAAGATGGCAAAGGCGATGCGATACTCCTGAGATCTTGGGGAGGCTTTGCAGCAGCCCTGCTTCACGCAGCAGAGGTGGATGCGCCGGCTCCGATCTGTAGGGGGAGGATGCGATGACTTTGGCTTTCGTTGCGTAGGTTTCTTAGGGGGAAGCTTCACGCACAGGTACGATGCGACGATCTTCGGTGCGGCGCGATGCGCGGCGCTGACTTCTGGCGCCGCAACCCTCGATGCGTGACGGGACTCTGCGTCGACACACGCAGCGACTGGATACTTTCACGCACCGGCAGTGGTGCGGCCCGCAAACTGGTTCTGCGACGTCCCTCGCAGCGTCAGGAATCTTCTCGCACCGGAACGATGGTCGACGCACTCGGCGATGCGGGGACTCCGGGTGCTGCGATGACGCCGCGATGAAATTCTCCTCGCACTCTCGTTCTTGCGACACGCAATCGGATGATGCGTTGGGTACCAGTTACTCTTTTTCACGCTTCTGCTTCCCAGCTCCCAAACATAGCAAAACGACCTCCTGAGGCCCCAAGACTGGGCAAGCACTCCAAGGCAGGTCAGAACTCCTTCAGCAGAGTTCCAGGGGAGCTGGTGGTGAAGTCCTTTTGTTCCTGGGACTTCTTAACAGGGAGCCAGCTCTTCTCAGGCCCTTGGAGATCAGAATCAAAAGAAGGGGACACAGCAAAGTCCTTCCCCTCTCCTTGGCAGCAAAGCAAAACAGCAAGCAGGCAGTCTTCTCCTCTTCAGTTCTTTTCAGCTTTCTCCTTGGCAGAGGTTTCTTCTTAGTTCCAAAGTGATCTAAAGTTTAGGTGTCTGGGGTCCTCTTCTTATACCCCTCCAAGTCTTTGTCTCTCTTTGTTTCAGTGGGGGGATTCCCCTGCTCAAACCGGTTCCTGGGTGTGCTCTGCCCTGAAGCACCTGGTTCCTTTCAGAGTGAGGGGCAGGGTCGTTAGACGCTCAGCAGGAGGTGGAGCCTTCTTTGTGCCAGCAGAGGCAGAGTCCTCAGCCTGGCCAGCAGGGGGTGGAGCCAGCATTGTGCTGGCAGAGGCAGCCCTATTCAAACCCAGGGGCTACTCCTCCCACCCATCTAAAGCAGATCTCCCTATTCACCCTGCTGCTGACTCATCCAGGCTCCTGGAGCCACCTAGCCCATCACATGACACCAGTCAGCCAACCAGCACACAGGCACACAGGAAGGTTAAACAGGAGAATAGCTACTTTCTAAAAAGTGCTATTCTCACACTGTGAATTTAAAAACCATCTTGCTAAAAAGATGTATAATTAAATTCTGAACACAAAGATACCAAACTTGGATTTTTTATCTTGCCCTTATGGGAAGATAGGCATGTAAACAGCCTCCCCCATTCTATCCTATGGGCAAGATAGCCTCTCATCAGTGAAAAACGAAAATGGCTGTAATTCACTACCAGGGCATGTTACACACCTCAGTACATGCCCTACCTTTCAGATACACTGCACCCAGGCCAGGGGGGTACCTAGGGCCACCATAGGGATGCCTGACATGTACAGAAAGGGAAGGATAAGGCCTGGTCAGTGGTTGCACTGGCCAGGTCGACATGGCAGTCCTGGACTGCACATAGGCACTGCAAGCAGGCCTAAGACATCATTTTAGGGCTACTCCTGTGGGTGGCACAATCAGCGCTGCAGCCCACTAGTAGCATTTGAATCACCAGCCCTGGCACACCCAGTGCACTTTACTAGGGGCTAACAGGTGAAACAAATATGCCAATCATGGACAACCAATCAATATAATAATTTACCAAGGGAGCACTTGCACTTTGACACTGGTCAGCAGTGGCAAAGTGCCCAAAGCATCTAAACCAGCAAAAACGAAATCTAGCATAGCGTCAAAAATACAGGAGGCAGAGGCAAAAAGTCAGGGGTAACCACGCCAGAGATGCCAGGTCTAACAGTGGTTCATCTCTTAATAGCAATGTGCGGTGTCAGCTATATTAGCTCATATCTTGTGTTCCGTGCACTAGTCAGGTGCAGGGTCCTGGTGGCGGTCAAGAGAATGTCTATGGCATGTGGGTCTTGTAAAATCAAGGGCTGTGCTATCACGACATTCGCTGATTGTTCTACCGCCAGAGCGCCTGCCACCACTGCCATCAAATACGGTGGGAGGGCTGCAGTGACAGGGTCCAAAGTGGCACAGCAGTAAGCAACTGGTCGATAAAAAGATCTATTTCTGTGCCAGCACCCACAGCGAGCAACCTCCCTTTTCATGACAAAACAAGTGGAACTCTTTGCTATTATCAGGGTGGCCTAGTGCTGGTGCCATGCTCAACTCATGCTTGAGTGAGATAAATGCTCTTTCACACTCTGGGGACCATGGCACCTTGTCAGGGACTTGTTTGTGCAATCAAAGAACCGATCGGTATCCAATGTCTGCAGTACCCCGCCACCCCCAGGAAAGCCCGTGCCTCCTTCAGTGTCTGTGGTTGGGGAACGTTTGTAATGGTGGATATACTGTCTGGTAGTTATGTCTGTGTCCCTTTGGACAACTCATGGCCCAAGAACCTTACTGTTTGTAAGTAGAACTGTAGTTTCTTTGGGGACACTTTGTAGCCTTTTCGTGCTAAGTGACAGAGGAGTGCAATGCTGCACAAAAGCTATCTGTGAGTGGGAGGCTAATAAAATGTCATAAATGAATTGAATCCAGGTGGAACCCCCGGGCAATTCCAGGGAATCAACATCTGTTTTTAGCGCATTGGAAAAAATAAATGGTGACTCTATATAATCCTGAGGTAACCGTTCCCAGGTATATTTTTTCCCTTCAGGGGCCGAAAATGCAAAAAAGTATTGACTATTGGACGGAATGGGGAACTGTGAAACATGCGAGCTAAGATCTAACACCGTGAAGTGGCTAGCAGTCACTGGGATACTAGACAGAATGGTAGCGGGGTTGATAACCACAGTAAATGGAGGGATCACTATTTTGTTCAACTCGCACAGGTCTTAGGTGAATCTTTAGACAGGAGCCCCATCATGCCCCTTGGAGGCCTTCTTTAAAGGTAATCTAGGTGTGTTGCATCAACTGTATCATATCTTTCTTATTATGCCCTGCCAAAGAAGGTCTTTTAACACTGGGGCTATGCCTTCTTCTCCCTGCTTGGATATCTTGTACTGAGGAACTCGTGGTAGTGGTGCCCCTGACTTGAGCCTAATTGGTACTGGGGGATAATCCAACACCCACCGCACATCATTTGTATCATGTGCCCAGACATTGCTTGGGACAGAGTCCCATAGTTCAGGTGGTATCACAGGTTCTACACACCTCATTAAAGCCTGTAATATTAGTCCATCCACCCTGCTTTCCAGGAAATCCTTCAATGGTGAACAATGGATGGTGCACTGTAGCTTGCACAGCAAGTCCCTACCCAGCAGATTTACCGGGGAGCATCTACTAAGGAAAAATTGGTGTTGAACAGTGATGGGGCCAAAAACGATTTCTAAAGGTTGTGCCAGGAACTCATCTACTGGCTGACCTGTTATGGCGACTGCCATTATTTGGGTACCAGTGAGTGGTGCCTCTGGCATTTTAGATGCCTTCAGCATTGATTGTGTTGGTCTGGTGTTGACCAGGAAGGGAATAGTTCTGTTTAATATGGTCCCTTCCACATATGGGCATTCTGGTCTACTGGTATAGTGGGCGCTATTAGGCAGTCATCCATTCTTGGGCACCCCTAGTATGTCATCTTCTGGGTACCATTGATCCCTATTTCCCCTCTGTGGTGGAGGTGGTGGTGCGTGCGTTGGGCCATAACGGGGTTGTGTTGTTTTGGGCCTCCCTTGCCTATGATGACCCATGTCAAATGCATTTTGGGTATAGAGTGGTGGCGCGTTCAATGGCTCTGAATGCTGCCTACTGGGCCTTTGATCCTGCGTTCTGGAGTTCAGCAGGTGACAGTCTGCCTTCCGTTGCCCAGGATCATTGCAGTAGAAGCATGTTGTCTCCGTTGGAGGCTGGGAAAATTATCTATTGTTTCCTCCCCTCCCCTCCCTTGCCCCGTCCCTTTGTTGGTACCGTTCCCCTACCTCTGTTCTGTTCACCTCTATAGAACTTTTCCTGTGCCACCATTAACTTCACCTTTTCCTTCTTGGTTTTCCTGCTTTCCATAGCCTGTGTGCCTGGTAATCTGCACAATATCGTGCTGCTGCCAGCACTTTCTCTATTCGTTCTTGTTGCCAGCAGACAAAGGATGTTTGCAAATGTGTCTTTATTGGCTGTTGTAACCCAGAGACACAATTGGTTACAAAAGCTGGCATGGCCTCTCCTAATGGGGTGGAGCATTCAGCTATCATGCTGGTAGACTTGCAGGAGGCAATCATAATATGAATTCACTTCACACTCTCTTCCTTTTCCTGTATAGTATGTTTTAAATTTGGCCAATCTACCTTATCCTCTGGTACCTTTTCTTTCAAGTATTTCACTGCCTCCTTGTACCTTTCTTCTACTACATCCCCTGGTCCCCTCCTTCTCCTCTGTTCGCCTTCCTTCTCCGGCCAGTGCGTTGTTTTTATACCATCCTCCCATACATCTTTGGCCACTATTATTCTCAACAGAATATTTAGTCCCTTCCGCAATAGGCCTCCCATTGATGCCATCTATTCAATTCTGCGAACCATTTGTATGGCTCTCCTGCAGTTTGGGGAAGTCCTTTGTGAAAGACATCAGGCCTGTCCTCAACCAAGGTACATGTATGTGTATTTTGCTACTTTGGTCAAATCCCCAGACTGTGGGTGTGTGGAGGGGACCTCGCATCGGGTCATCATGAGCATAGGTTTCGTAGGAACTGAGTATGCAGCAGTCTGGGGTACTACTTTGTTCACTACCTGGATGACTGCGAGGGAGGCAACAAATTCCTTCCACTGATTTAATTTGCTGATGGCATACTGTAATGTTTCCCTTATTTTGGCTTCATCCCAGGATGGTAAGTCTAATTCCCCAAAGCTAAACATTTTCATCTCCCAATCACATTCTGGCGGTAAGGGGGCGGGGGGTCCTGGTGCTGGTGCCCTGGAAAGTGAACAGTCTGTTATGTCAGACGTGGTGGGGTGCTTCTTCTAAAGTTATTATGACATGTATTGTCAGCCTCTGGCCTACAATAGAGATGACTTACATGTAAGAAAAGAGAAGGTTAGGGCCTGGTAAGTGGGTGAACTTGCCAGGTCGACATGGCAGTGAAAACCTTTGCGCACAGGCACTGCAGTGGCAGGTCTGAGACACATTTGAAAGGCTACTTGTGTGGGTGGCACAATCAATGCTATAAGCCCAATAGTAGCATTTGATTTACAGGCCCTGGGCACACACAGTGCACTTTACTAGGGACTTACCAGTAAATCAAATATGCCGATCATGGCTAACCAATTAAAATCACAATTTACACATGGAGCACTTGCACTTTGGCACTGATCAGCAGTGCCAAAGTGCCCAGAGTACCTAAACCAGCAAAAAACGAAATTCAGCACACAGTCAAAAAAATACAGGATGTCGAGGCAAAAAGACAGGGGAAACCACGCCAAGGATGACAAGTCTAACACATGGGTTCTTTTACACAGAAGCTTTTGAAAACTAGACACCTGGTGGAATCCAGTTTGTTATGACTTGCGTCGATCTCACACATTGTTTTACACAGAAGCCCTTCCAAGCTCAAACATTGGCTAAAACACTCATTTCTCACATTTCTGTGAGGGAATGTTCTAAAATCTGCAGGCAGCTAAATATTTCACACCATGCAGTGTTCCCGACTTTTGTGCCAAGTGCCCGCGACAGGAACGGATCCAACCAGGGACAATCTGACAACCCTCAGTGCATAGGCGTGAATGGGTGTGTGTGTGTGTGTGTGTGTAGATAGATGTGTGTGTGTTACAATTTGACTGCAGAACGTCCCATAAAATATAATCCTAAAAGCAAGATTGTACCCTCACTCCTGGAAATTAAAAAATATGTCTGTGTTTCTATTGTACACCTGCTCACACACCTCTTAAGGGTGAGTTTGTGAAGGCACTTAGGCAGGGCCACTGGACTTATGCGACAGGAGAGGACCAAATTATGTGGCAAAGTTGACTAAATTATATGGCAAGAAAAGCCAAATTATGTGGTGTGATGGAGCACATTTTGTGATAGTATTACGTCATTATTTTGTAATTTTACATGTGTTAAGACTGTCTGGACAAAGGCTTCACCTTAATAGTAGCAGCAGAACACCCAAATACAGCAAAATGCAAATGAAGTGTAACAAGTGAACCTTTTCAAAGGGCCTTCCACTGCTCAGCAACACGTGTTACTGCACTTTTTTCAAATTTTTGATCCGTTTGAAGAGGAAACTTTTTTTCTTGTGCTAAAATCTGCAAACTATGCGGCAGATGGCAAATACGACATATCCATGATTCTGCGGAAAATGCTGTGGCAGCAAAATCACATAATTCCAGTATCCCTGCACTCAGGTAAGTACCTCAGATGTAGTGCAGTTCCGTTTTTTCTGCACATGTGAAATCATGGTTTATAGCCGGATCCTTGCTGGAGTTTTCCCTAAGTGGCTATGGTATTTTATCAGTAGTGACTGCAATGCATGATGGTAGATACATTATCCTACTATTTCATATTATTATTCCCAGTCACGGTATGCCCTTGAAACACAAATTCACAATTTTAAGAAAACCACAGCTTCCAGACACATATAACTATTTTATGATTGTGCTGTTAACAGAGAGCTGTGTGTGTGTGTTTGTGTGTGTGTGTTGGGGGAATATTCTCCCCTGGGGCCTTTCTGCAGGGGCTAGAAAACCTTTAGAAGTTAAAATTCAAAGACATTGGACTACACTAAATACAGTCCATCTCAGGCAATACTACCGCAGCCGATCTTCATTTACCAGGAAACTATCACAGACTGCCTAGGCACTTATGACCTGGTAGAGTAAGAATTTTTACTGTTGCAAACACTACAGTTATAGTTTTGCAACATTAAAAATGCCTTTTCATAAGTACTAATCCCACTACAGGAGTTCATAAAATGGGATTATGAATTGATACCGATTTGGTATCTGAAAGGGCCATGTTGCAGGTGTCCCATCCAAATATCGAATCTGTATGCTGTGTACCAATGTTTTGCAACCCAAATCTGGTCTTAAAATGTTGAAAAGCTACCCACACCGCAAATGGGGTCATAACCCATTTGCAAAAGGAAGGTAGTCCCATAGGCACCCCTTCTTGAATTTAAAACAAGATTTGTTGGGGAATAGGCAGTGGTCCACACAAGCTCTTCTTTTTAAACACAGCCCTGTTTCCTTTAAGGACAATGCGAAGTTGTTCTTAAAAAAAAGTTTGCTTTATATAGCAAGCCACCTTCCCTGTGATGGTGTTCAGTCACAGTGAGTCGCAATTTGCTACCTACCTAATTAATATTCACGAGGTAAGTCGCATTGGAACCCACTATGATTCAGAATTTTACGAACCAACCTATTAGTACATAGCATGGTTCGTAAAATTCTTTACTGGTTGCAGTTTGCAACCAGTGTTTTTTGACGTATGTATTGCAACCAGTTATTCGTAAATCTAGCCCGTACTCTGATAAAGTTCAGTGAAATCAAGGTGCTCGCTCTTGGCAGTGTGATGTTGTGTGAGTTCCAAGGACACAATAGGACTGGAAAACCCTGCTCAATCACCTACCAATCATCCTTTGAATCCATTCATTGGCAGTGCACAATTTGCTTTGTCACGTCACCGTAGCTTCCTCCATTACACTAGGCCACAGCAGTTACAGTACTTTCATGTCTTCAACAGGAACTGTCCAGGATGCTGTAAGCAGATTAACGCCATATCATTTAGAAGGAAAGCTCTATACAATTGCTACAATATCATTCAATATTTCAGTGCAGCTTTGTCACTTATCCTCCATTTTCTATTGTTTGATTATCAGGTTGCCAAAAATACATTTGTATTTTGTCTAAAGGTACTTTCTGACTTTCAAATTTATTTAATAATTTGTACCAGTTTTGTAATTAGGCCTGGATGCTTCTTCATAGACATTAATGCAAAACGTAATATTAGCAACCAATTGCCTATTCTGAACATTTTCCTGCTTATTGTATCAAGTCCTGCTTATCCTCTGCCATTGCTCTTACATCTCCCCATCTTTGCAGTCCCGCTTGAATGAATGTCCTTTTAACATCCTAACTGCCCAATATGCCCCTCCCTGGATGGTGAGTTTGTGACTCAGCATGGGGAAAGACTCCTCTGATTTTAAATCAGGAGTGCTGGTTGCAGATGCTCCTGTTGATGGTAAAAGAGAGGTGTGGGTGTCTGGGCACACATGAGAATGCCCAAGATCAGCAACAGTCCATATGTAGACTAGAGGAACCGCCTAAATAGTATACAGCTTAAAAGGGTAGCAGTAAGTCAATACTGACCCAGTGACATAGCAAGATGTACTGCCACCGGGGGCGGCCCCTACGTTTGCCGCCCGTGTCGGCTGATGGACAACTTGTAACTTGTTCGGGGGGGATGGGGGGGAAAAGGAATGGCGGCTGACGGATTACTTGTTCTCGGGGCCAGGGGGATGATGGTACTCAACAGACACGCTTCCTGCTGTCCCCAAAAACAGTGCCACCCAGGGCGGACTGCCCCGCCCCGAGCTACGCCACTGTACTGACCCCTTTAAAATACCTGTGCAGTACTTTCCTAGTGAATGTGGATATACAGAGCAGTCACTCAGTTGATCAGTCTGTCACATGCCAAGCTTAATCTCCCCGCTAACTGTGAACCCTTTGCAGGGTGACCAGCACAAGATCTGGGCCTAATTCCCGCTGTGGTCTAGATGGATTTGCCTACAGCGGGTATGGGCTTTAGAGAAAGAGACTGCAAAAGGTAAGTAAAGACTTTTAGGTTGTCTCTCATGATAGGGACAGCGTTTTTTGCAGAAAAGAGTTTGGTGTTACTTGTCTGACTGTTTTAGGGCCTTCAATAGGCTAACATTATGGTCTGCGAGTAAAATATGGTTTACCTCGATACTCCCAATCTGCTGCTTGGTTCCTCTTCTCTATTTCACACAGCACAGACCTCACCACAGCAGCTCATCATCTCAAGCCACTCTTGAATTCAAATGCTTAACTCAGCCTGGCCTATAGCTGGCTTTAGTCCTTGTCTTTCTGCTAAGCCCCATGTTTTTTAGGTCTCGCCTGACCCAGCGCATGTGCTGGACTGGCAAGACGTTTTGTGAGGGCTCAAAAAATGCTACCATGGCCAGCCTAGAGCAACAGTGCATGTGCGCGGGCGCGCGCTTAGGAGCAGAGGCTGGCAAACCTCATCATGCTCATTAAGTGCCCGCGATCACTTTCACTTTCGACCGCGATCACTTTCGCAGCGCTCCTTTGATGTTCTTGTTGAAAGAACAAAGAACATCAAAGAACATGTTGTTGTGTTAATGCTTTGAAGCGCCAGTTTGACTTACAATGTGCTTTCCCTTTCCACAAACTCGATGTTTGTGTTCCTTTATTTTGAGATGCTTTTAGTATTACTGTTTTGTGACTTAAAGAACATTAAGGAAATGTTACTGTGAAACTGGACAACGTTCGCAGTGTTTATTTCTGATCGCAGCGGCTGCTTCATGTCCGTTGCACCATTCAGGGAGTCCTTTCGTTGGCGCTTTCATGAGGACATGATGAGGAAGCTGGAAACTTTTGGCACATTCTCTTTAAAAGCACAGCATGTTGGCGACTGGTAATCGATTAGCCCTATGTAGAGCTTTAGATCTCAAAGCGCTATGGTGGGGTGCAGCAGTTACAACTCATGAAATATGGGATGCAACTCACAAGGAGGGGGCAGGTTTGAGTGCACATTGGCTGCAATCGAACTCTTAAGATGATGGGCTGTGTGTATCCATTATCAGCACTCAGTCTTCGCTAAGTGATCTTGTTTGTTTTGTTGTTGTGTTAATGCTTTACTGCGCCCGTTTGACTTACAATGTGGTTTCTCTTTCCACAAACTTGATGTTTGTGTTCCTTTATTTTGAGATGCTTTTAGTATTACTGTCACACACACAACCTCAACCGCAACCACACACACAACCACAACCACACACACAACACGCACAACCACACAACCACACACACACACACACACACACACAACCACAACCACACACACACACACAACCACACACACAACCATACACACACAACCACACACACAACCCCACACACAACCACAACTACACACAACCACAACCACACACAACCACATGCACAACCACACAACCGCACCCACAACCACACACACAACCACACAACCACAACCACACACAAACACACACAACCACGCACACACACAACACACACAACCACACACACACAACCACACACACAGCCACACCCACAACCACACACACAACCACACACACACAACCACACCCAACCACACCCACACACACACAGAACCACAACCACACACACACAACCACAACCACGCACAACACACACAACCACAAACACACACAACCACACACACACACACAACCACACACACACAACCGCACACACAACCACACCCACAACCACACCCACAACCACACACAACCACACCCAACCACACACACAATCACATACACACAACCACACAACCACACACACAACCACTCACACACACAACCACACACACAACCCCACCCACACAACCACACTCACACACAACCACACCACCACACCCACAACCACACACAACCACACACACAAGCACACACACAACCACAACCACACCCAACCACGCGCACAACCACACACACAACCACACACACAACACACAACCACACAAAACCACACACACAACCAGACACACAACCACACACACAACCACAACCACACACACAACCACACACACAACCACACACACACAACCACACACACACAACCACACACATACAACCACACACACAACCACACATACACAACCACACACACACAACCACACACACAACCACACATACAACCACACATACAACCACACACCTAACCACACACACACAACCACACACACACAACCACACACACACAACCACACACACACACAACCACACACACACCCACACACACAACCACACACACAACCACACACACACAACAAAACACACACACACAACCACAACCACACATACAACCACACACACACAACCACACACAACCACAAACAACCACACACACAACCACACACAACCACATATCCACACACACACCCACAACCACACCTGCACCCACAACCACACCCACACACAACCACACACACAACCACACACACAACCACACACACAACCACACACACATACACACAACCACACACAACTGCGCACACACAACCACACACACAACCACACACACAACCACACACACAACCACACACAACCAGACACACAACCACACACACACAACCACACACACACAACCACACACACACACACACACACACACACAACCACACCCACACACACAACCACACACACAACCACACACACAACCACACACACAATCACACACACAACACACACAACCACACACAACCACACACACAACCACACACAACCAGACACACAACCACACACACACAACCACACACACACACACACAACCACACACACACAACCACACACACACAACCACACACATACAACCACACACACACCACACACACAACCACAACCACACACACAACCACACACACACAACCACACACACAACCACACATACAACCACACATACAACCACACACACACAACCACACACACAACCACACACACACAACCACACACACACAACCACACACACAACACACACATACAACCACACACACACAACCACACACACACACAACCACAACCACACATACAACCACATACACGCACAACCACACACACACACAACCACACATACTACCACAACCACACACAACCACACACACAGCCACACCCAACCACACATCCACACACACACCCACAACCACACCTGCACCCACAACCACACCCACACACAACCACACACACAGTCACAACCACACACACAACCACACACACATACACACAACTACACACAACCACAACCATACACACAACCACACACACACAACCGCACACACACAACCACACACACAACCACACACACAACCACACACAACCACACACACAACCACACCCAACCACACATCCACACACACACCCACAACCACACCCGCACCCACAACCACACCCACACACACAACCACACACACAACCACACACACACAACCACACACACACACAACCACACACACACAACCACACACACACACACACACACACAGCCACACACAACCACACACACAACCACACCAAGCATTGGCATAGCCAATAGGTCTCGCCTTTGGGACCTTATAAGTGTTTAGCCACGCAACAGTTGATGTGGTTGCACCAAGGATATTGTGTACTGCATAACTAAATACTTAGAAGGTCCCAAAAGCGACAGCTATTGGCTATGCCAATGCTTGTCCTACTTAGTACTTGTATCACGTAAAACTCCAGACAGTGGGCCAAGAGAACTGCACTCCCTATAAACCATTGGTCGAAGTGGGAGGGAACTGAGGGGCACCACATGCCCATACTTATTTAATTTTAGAAAATCATTTCCCCTACTTTTTGTGAAAGACAGCTGTCCCAGAACGGTTAATTTCGCCAGATGAAACACTTCAGCTCAAGCATAGGGTAGTGAATCTCCTGTGCTGTGAAACCGAGGGCGGGGGGCAGTCAGCTAAACAAGTCTTCTTGCCAAGGTGTCTGCTTGCCTGAAAGAAATGTAAATGTGCATAGCTGGTTAATATGTAAATGTAAAGGGTCCCTAGAAGCCGGTATTAGCTTTAATTGATGGAATCACTTGAAGCTTCCGGGTGACGCACATGTATTCTTTTTGAGAGGAGCAACCAGCTAAGCTATGAATTGAGTGCTTTAGAAAAAACATTTATAATTTTTTTTTGCACTACATACAGTCTGGATATTACTAAAATCTATATTTTGGAACCACAGTATCTTAAACCTTTTTGCACATTTTGTAGCAGCCTTTCTTATACTGTGTGTAATGCCAATTCAAAATAATGACTTACATGTTCACAGTGCTCTCTGTCAAAGTCTGGGACCTCGTAGCACTAAACATACACAAGTCACTATTTTATGGCATTACACAGAGGCTAACATTATGCAAATCTCGTTTATTGCCTGCTCACAGCAGCAACAATTGAAGAATATAGAACTTTAATAACATTCTAGAAGCCTATAAGATCCCCCACATGCAGTATTCTCCCTTCTTTGATACTGCTGCTCACAAGATAAGTACAGCCTTTACACCTAAAGACTTATTATGTTTTTACCTATTGTCTTTAACCATCCCACCCTCTCCTGTAGATAACTTGTCTTCTGCCTGGTACTAATCTGCATGATTTACCATGATTAACTAGAACTATAATTATTAATTAATTCCGGAAAGGAGGGTGGTTGTTGTCACCATTTACGCTTTTCTTTTTACTGTGGGGCTAGCGGTCCCCTTCCTCTGTACCTGACACATTCCTGGCATTTTCCTCGGCTCCTTAATGCAGAGAAATACGTCCTTGCAATACTTCGTGTTTTCTTTCGAGAATGGACACGTGTCTTTCCCACAACGGGCCAAACTCCTTTGAATACCAGAACTCGCATTTGCTGCAATGGCAACGCCATAACAGTGGCACACCCACGAGCCTTATAGCCTGATCCGCGCCCCGCTGACATAGCAGTGGTGCTCATTACGACTTGCGCAATATTCTTGCGAGCCGGCCCTGCTTGGAGACCGGCTCGAAAGAGAGAGACTACTCCCCTTCCCCCAGGCCGTTAATGAACGCAACTCAACTCACACACCGCCTCGGCGGGGAATAAAAATGAATCAGGAACTCCGGCAACCCTCCTCCCTCACAGCGGCTGCCGGAGCCCTCTCTAAAGGCAAAGAACAACACGAGATTAAATAAAGTATAACAACAAAAAGAGTGTGATACAAACGAAAGGGCAACACTGTCAAAACAAAGAAAGGACAATGAGATTTAAGGAAAGACCCTTAAGAATTGGGCAATAACACTATACCCAAGCAGGCAGCCATTTTAATAGTTTGGGAAAGAACAATTCCCTGACTAGAGCAGCCATTTTACATTGTTGGGTATTGTGATTGCATTCTGGAAGTTGTAGTTTGACCAACTGTGATAATAGCTGTTTATTTGCGAAGAGCCCCAGGATCCTTGACACACACATCCCACCACGTCCCTTGATCCCACAGGGAATACGATGGAAGACAACCTGGAGGGCGTCATTAATAAAGCCCTAGCTAAGGTAATGGGGTCACTAGATGATACAATTAATAAAAAATTGGAGATACTCTCCAAGAAATGTTCGCCAGTTGCTGGCACTAGACACCCGAGGAAGCAGAAAGGGCAGTTAAGGTCCAGAGGAACAGAGCTGGAGTAGAAAATTATCCAAAAGGGGCTAAAAAACCTAAAGGATCAAACAAAATGACATCACACTCTGGCGGTGACATGGATGGTGCCTTGGGCACTTCAGGTGGGCAAGAGGAAGGCCCAGAATTACCCATCCCCATCGATAGCGATGAGGGGCTAGAGGAGGAAATCAAACTTTCTTCTGAATTTGACACAGACATCGAACAGATAGAGATGAGAAACATGGGTACAACTGATGAGGCATCCAAGGCCTCTGGGTCTAAAATGGGTATTGTGGAGCCATTCGAAGAAAGCATGTTTGCCTTACTCCTCATTAAACATCCCCTATCCCCAGAGTGGACCCCTTTCCAACATATTAGAGAGTACCTATCCTTTTGGCTCAGGAAGGAGATCCCAAAAGAAGTCAGATCCCGCCTGAGTTCTGACTGTCCTCGCCCCTCCCTCCCAGATAAGGTTGCGTCAACACCAGAACAAGACGCTAAGGTGGTGGCTTTCATATCCAAAGGAGGGAAAGACCCTAGAAAAGATCTGGATAAAGGACTAAAGTCCTGCCAGAACCGCTTACTAGATATCACAGGGCCACTAACAAAAATGTTTGAAATGGCTGAGGCAGCCTACCTGGAAGACATACTCATCCACCCAAAAGAATTGCGCCAATGGGCACGAAGAGCGATTTACATTCTAGGGAACGGGAATACTGCACTGTCCAACGAGAGAAGAAACAGCATACTTCTCAAAATAGACTCCAAGCTAGTGGACCTGGCCAATAAAGAAGAAGGAGCTACCTGCCAGGGCCTACTATTTGGGAACGACTTTATCAGAGACATGGCCAAATACATGGGAGTATTCAGTTCAATCCAAAAGTCCCAGAAAGACATTTAA
Organism: Triturus cristatus; assembly: GCF_964204655.1. Taxonomy (NCBI): domain Eukaryota; kingdom Metazoa; phylum Chordata; class Amphibia; order Caudata; family Salamandridae; genus Triturus; species Triturus cristatus. Next base: position 840,008,257 of record NC_140583.1, read on the forward strand.
GAAAGTCTTCCAAGATAGAGTTTTTGGCAGGGCTGGGAGAACAAGGGGTCGGTTCCCCGGCCGTGGCTAAAGTTCCTCAAGACCCAACCTGGGACGTGGCCCAAGATTCTCAAACCCGAGCTTTCCTTCAACCTTCTACCCCCAGAAACAGTGGTTCCGTGGGAGAGGCTTCAGAGGAGAGCAGAGACAAAGACCCTTTACAACAGGTAGGAGTTACGAAAGACCCTTTAGCTACCCCTGTAAAGGTGGGAGGCAGACTACCCCAATTCTCTGGAAATTGGAAACTGGTGAGTCAGGAACCATGGGTTCTAGAGACAGTGAAGGGGTATGTAGCAAGCTCCACGATACACGAACTCCAATCCACACGTTGTGATGAATCCAATATAGGTTTATTGCCATAAATATATCCAGTACAGCTTAAATAACAGGTTGCAAGAGATGCTCAAAGAGCGACTCCGCTGGATCCTGGTCAAATCATAACTGCCTCACAGAACCCTACAAGCCCATGACCTAGTCAGTATTCTAACATAGAATATTCTAATTAAAGAAACAACACCTAATACTTATGTAATGAATACCACATACCCCCCGCCCCATAAACAAAAACAACAAAACCTAAAACAATAATAATAATCAAAACATGACATAGTCATTGAACTTTTGTGGCATTTTACAAACACGATGATCACGTGTAGATACCTCACCCATGGAACAGGTGGCTTGATCTGAAGAGTCAATACTGACATCCAAATCAGGATTGACATCCAAATCAGGATTGACATCCAAATCAGGATTGACATCCAAATCATGATTGGGAGTAATGTTATCCAGATTAGAGTTGTCATACAAATCAGGACCAAAATTAAACCCATCATCTTCTTCATTATATACATCGGAATAAACTTTGTTGAAAATCTTAACTTGATTATCAGAAACCTTTGCCACACTGTTTTTGTTCCACCACCCCTTATTCCCTAAGAACACAGAAGATTCGGTAACTTTCTCTACTTTAACTGGCAAAGTAAACTTAGATTGACCTTTGACCACTTTAAAAGGTTTCTTTATGATAACCCAATCATTTACTTTGATAAAAGGAACATGATGAGTAGAAGTGCCATCATAATTCCTTTTTTGAACCAATTGCTTGTTTTCAACCCTAGTTTTCACCTCTTGTAAATTCGTCATGATGTTCCTTTTCTCCAACAACAAAGAGCCAGCTTCCACATTCTTAAACCATTGCGGCACCAATTTAGATCTGGCTTCCCTTCCCCTGAGTGCTTTGAAGGGTGAGATACCAGTAGTGGAATGAGGTGTCGTTAGGTAAGCCCATACTTTCTTTTGTAAGAAAGCACCTACCTCAACCTTTGTTGCAATAGCTGTCTGTACCCCTTCTTTAATAAATCTGTTGGCCCTCTCAACTAATCCATTAGATGATGGACTATTAAGCGCAACACGGCAGTGTTTTATGTCAGCACTCTCAAGAAAATTGGTAAAATGCTGTGAGATAAAGTGTTGGCCATTGTCAGTAATGACAAAACTGGGAGTACCTTCACCTTTAAAGATGTTTTGAAGAAATGAAATAGCATTGGTAGAATTGGCTGCTTCAACAAATGAATAATAAATCCATTTAGAATGATAATCTATCGCCACTATGCAGTATTTTTTATCAGAGGGCAATATGTTGAATGGACCTGAGAAATCTAGAGCAATTTTGTCCCAAGGTAGATCTGGAAAGGGTACAGTGATCAAAGGTTTTACATGAACTTTCCAATGTTTGTCTGATACCACACAACTTGGACAATTATGCATTATTTGCTGCCCAAACATGCAGCCCTTTAAAGAACGTTAATACATCACAATAAAATAGAACGTTGACAATATGATGAGTGGGCTGAGTAGGCTCTCATCTTCCTCTTTTGTTCGCTGCTCTGACACAGCTAAGTACTCTTCTATATATCTCCTGCTTCTTCAATGATAATTGTGCCATATTTGATTAAGGATATTTATCAGTACTTCCTATACCCCCTTTTTACAAATATGTATGTTTGCTACTATTGTTTTGGCTTAGTGTTTTTTTCAAATGTCATTGCTTTGTATTCAATGTCTTTAATTAACCCTTTTTTTCAGGTAACTAACCCCTTGTCCAATTTATGGCAAGCGGAGTAATTTCTACACACATCGTTTATGATCGCATTGTAGCGTTCATGTTATCTTTTCTACTATTAATATGCCTTAATGATCAAAAAACGAGATTGTGCCCGTTATGTTTTTCCAGCGCTGTATGTATTCATGGCCCTCAAAACTAAACCTAAAGCTGAGGTATTTTGATATTTAGATATTTAATTCATAGGCAGAAATTAGTGTTTTCCTTCAAACGCAAAATAGAAACGAGACGCGCTTCACGCGCCTCGTTTCCTATCTCGGCCATTTGTCACATAGCAACAAGACGCGCTTCAACAGGAGGCGCGTCTCTTCCCTTTGTCGACTCCGTCTCCTAGCAACACGGAGGGGAGCGAGACGCGCTTCAACAGGAAGCGCGTCTCTTCAGAAAACAGTGTTTCCCTTGGTTACACTGTTATTATCCATGCGCGTGAGTTTTTTTACTGGCTCAGTCACCCGGTTAAGCACTCGGCTTATCAAAACGGCGTATTTGAATCAAAAATCAAACAGAATAAGACGAGATCGCCACCCGGTGGCTTTCTCTCAAATTAAATTTCAAAGGATCTCTAAGACCTTCGTTTGGATTGGCATAACTGTGAGTAAACTTGTCTATCTCAGGCCAGCATTGTTTGATAGATTTCTACCTTATTAAGCTGTGAATAAGCTTGGGTGAGAATGAATAGTGACGCCAACCAGACAAATACAGAACCCCTGGGGGACAATTTAAAGAAATTAATTGATGAGGAGGTTAAAGTATCAATTAAAGAAGCAGTTAATGCTGCTCTTTTTAAGAGGAAAAGAATTTCACCTCCGCAAGAGACGTATTTTTCTCTTTCAGATGGGGATTCACCCTCTGGTGTTGCACCCAAGATTAGGGGTAAAGTACTTATGAAAAGGAAAAACATGAATGAGGCATCAAGCCATGCTTTTGGATTTGGTAGCCCCCGCGCTACAATAGATGTTGGTGCTCATAGCAGCACAATAGAGAGATCTCAGTTACCTGGGACTAGGAGAAGAGGTGCCCTTAGCGGCATTATAGATAATGGTGTTTTGTATAACATCAATGACTTTACGAATGACTCTGACCTTGAGGAAGATGAATTCATATTTGACCCACAAGATACCCCTGAGGATCTTGACGAAGATCTGGATCTACCTTCAACTTCCTCACTCACTGTTAAAGATTCTTTTGGTCAAGATATGTTCAACCCCACTGCCATTAGACACCCTCGCAGCAAAGAGTGGTGGCCTATGCCTCACGTGGGTAAATATTTATCTAAATGGGTAAGAAAACCGTTGGATAGAGATACGCGCAACTTATTGCGTAATGAATGCCCTCGTCCCTCTTCGGAGGACAAAATCTGCAATACACCCAACCTTGACCCTGAGCTAATCACCTTCCTGTTTAAGTCTGGCAGAGATCCAAGGAAAGGTATTGAAAGATGCCTAAAACAATGCCAAGATAAACTTTTGGACGTTTTAGGCCCACTTTCAAGAATACTTGATATGACTGAACAAGCTCGATCTGATGGCTCTCCCATTGACATTGAATCTCTGAGGGGTTGGGCTCAACGCTCAATTTGTTTCATTGGAAATGCTAATGCGAATTTAATCACAGAAAGGAGAAAGGCTGTCCTTCTCAGGATGAACCCAAAACTGGCTGATCTTTCAGCGAAAGAGGACATGTGTGATGCTAAAAGCTTGTTGTTTGGTGACAACTTTGTTAAATCTCTGGGTAAATATGTCTCAACCTTTAATGCATTCAGTAAAGCGCAATCCAACATGCGCAGAGTCTTCGGTGGAAGACCACTTTTCGGCAGGGCTGACAGAAGGGGACAATCTGTCAGCCGTGGCTATTTCAAGTCCCAGTTTTACCCGCAAGAAGGAAGAGACTCTCATCCCTATAGAGGGAATAGATCAAACTTTTATCCACAAAGAGGAAGAGGTTCGAGGTCCCGTGGTGGGAGATCTAGATACCAACCCTTTCAAGGTAAGTGTGAATTTTTTTCCCCCTTTACAAGTGGCTGGGAGACTCAAACATTTTGCGATCAACTGGCCCACAATCACTCAGGACCCATGGGTTTTAGAAACCGTATCCGGGTTCAAGATAGATTTTTGGAGGGAACCCTTCCAAAAGAAAATCCCCAAAGAAGTCGTTTTAGACAAGGAAAATTCAAAATTAATAGAAATAGAAATTCGTCAGATGTTAGACAAAGGTGCCATCATTGTAATCCCACACTCACAAACTGCGGAGAGTTTCTTAAGTACCATTTTTCTTGTCAAAAAGAAGGACAAGGGCTGGCGTCCCGTTATAAATCTCAAGTCCTTAAACAATTTCCTAATATACAGACATTTCAAGATGGAAGGTATTCATCTTTTGAGGGACATCCTACAGAACAGGGACTGGTTAGTAAAATTAGACCTAAAGGATGCCTATTTTACTATTCCTATGCACGAGGATTATCGGAAGTACCTTCGCTTCACATGGAAAGGAACCCTCTATCAATTCCAATGCCTTCCTTTCGGCCTGTCCTCAGCCCCTTGGTGTTTCACCAAGGTTCTACGCCCAGTAGTCAGCTTTCTCAGAGAAAGAGGGATTCGTCTTATTATTTATTTAGACGATATCCTTATCATGTCTCAGGACAAGTTGGAAATTATGAAGCATCTGAACACGACCATGAATCTACTTCAAGATTTGGGATTCATCATAAATTTAGAAAAGTCTGTTTTGGTTCCCTCTCAAAGTCTAGAGTTCCTGGGTTTCAACGTAAATACCGTTCTTTCAGAATTAACCCTCCCTCACAAGAAGGTTGCCAAAATAAGGAAAAATGTCTCTCATACTCTCTCCAAAGAGTCTATCCGTCTAAAAGACCTGGCCAGGATATTAGGACTCCTTTCTTCGTCCATCCAAGCAATATCTCCGGGTCCACTACATTACAGGGGCCTACAAAGGCTAAAGGCTTTAGGTCTGAGGAAGGGGCTCTGGTACCAGGACTCCGTTCCTCTTTCACAAGATGCTCGAGAGGATCTTCTTTGGTGGTTAAAAAACCTTTCAAGCTTGGAACGGGAAAGCCATCTTCGGCAATGTACCAGACTTTACCTTAGAATCAGACGCGAGCAGCCAGGGTTGGGGTGCCCGCTTAGAAGACCTAGAGACAGGTGGGAGATGGTCCCTGGAAGAAAAACTCCTTCACATAAATTCTTTGGAAATGCTTGCAGCTCTCAATGCAATTATGAGTTTCAAAGAAATGTTAAAAAACTCCAACATTCTAATACGGATAGACAACTTCTCAGCTGTCTCCTATATAAATCGCCTTGGGGGCGCGAAATCGAAAATTCTATCAGAACTTGCCCAGAGAATATGGTATTTTTGTTGGGAACACAAGATTACCATAAGAGCGGAATTTATCCCTGGGTCTCAAAATGTGAGAGCGGATTGGAACTCACGTTTCCTCCACGATGCAAGCGATTGGAAATTAAGGAAGGAGATCTTCTCTCAGATCCAAGTGATTTGGGGTCAGATAGATTTAGACCTCTTTGCCAGCAGACTGACTCACCAGGTAGCGAGTTACTTCAGTTGGAGACCGGACCCATATGCGTTAGGAGTGGATGCTTTTCTTCAATCATGGGCGGGGTTCAAAGCCTACGCTTTTCCTCCATTCTCAATGATTCAGAGACTTTTATGGAAGGTCAAACTCGAATCTTATTCAATCATTCTGATAACCCCCTTCTGGAAATCACAAGTTTGGTTCCCGGGGGTGATGGAGTTAGCAGTAGACTTTCCTCTTCTGATTCCCTCATCCCCGGGCCTTCTCAAAGGCCCAGACGGAGAAGAACACCCCTTGGTCTTGGAAGGGAATCTGAACCTTCTTGCTTGGAGGATATCAGGAATTCAGAAAGATATTGTGATCTTTCAAGAGAAGCTAAAAGCCTATTGGAAGATTCATGGGCTCCAGGTACAAGGAAAAGATACAAGGGGATATGGAGGAAATGGTCTTGTTGGTGCCTGGAAAGGGATTTGGATCCCGTACTTTGCCCTCTTCAACAAATAGCTAACTATCTTGCCCACCTCTTTGAGTCAGGTCTTTCCTTTAGAACTATTAATTGTTATAGGTCTGCGATCTCTTCAGGTCACGCTCTTATTAATAACCTTGCCATTGGTAGCAACTCTCTTGTTAAAAGAGTTATGAAGGGTATTAGACTGAAAAGACCTCCTAAAGCTCGTTACCATTCCCTTTGGGATGTTAATCTTATTTTTAATCTCTTCCTTTCATGGCCTGCCAACGAGTTACTTTCCCTTAAAAAGATCTCAATGAAACTGGCTATTCTTTTATGCTTAATTTCCTTTAGAAGGGTTTCTGATATTAGAGCTCTAGAAATTTCTAACAGATTTTATTCCTCTGAAGGAGTCCATTTCGACATCTGGAAAAGAACGAAGACAATGTCTGAATCTATCTTTTATCCTTACTTCCACGAATGTGAGAAACTGTGTGTTGTGAATTGTATGAAATGTTATGAAAATAAAATTGTAAATTTTAGAGATGTTAATTCGGATCAACTTCTTTTATCCTATGTTAGACCTTTTAAACCTGTAAGTTCAGCCACCCTTGCTAGGTGGATAAGAACAATCATGCATGAGGCAGGTATTGACCTTTCTAAATTTGGAGCTCACTCCTCAAGGGGTGCAATGGCTAGCAAAGTATTTTGGGCGGGAGGTTCCCTGCCCGAAATTCTTAAAGCAGCAGATTGGTCTAATGCAGCTACTTTTTCTAAGTTTTATTTGAGACCTATTGAGCATGTTAGCAGTGTGATTCTACATGGCTTTAAACATGCATAATGGTAGCCTCCGGTCTTGTAATGAAATGACGATTCTCCAATTACTATGCAGAGAGAATCTTGATTTCATTAAAGACAAACGGAGGCTAACATTATCCCACCCTCCTCTCCCTGAAGAGGTTTGGGTTCAACTCATATTTAAATTATGATTGTATTAATATTTCTTCGCTGATTTCTAAGATTATTTCTGTAATACATTACTTTGATAGTCATTATATCTTTCACTATACACTGTACCTTTTTTATCTTCAGATAACAATAAGAAAGACTAATTGGATTTTTCTGGAGTTTCTTCAAGTTGTCCAGCTGTGTCATCGCAGCCCACGAGGAAGATGAGAGCCTACTCAGCCCACTCATCATATTGTCAACGTTCTATTTTATTGTGATGTATTAACGTTCTTTAAAGGGCTGCATGTTTGGGCAGCAAATAAAAGTATTTGCATAATGTTAGCCTCCGTTTGTCTTTAATGAAATCAAGATTCTCTCTGCATAGTAATTGGAGAATCGTCATTCTCTACAAACAATGCTACTTGTTTGTCCATGGATGGCCACCAGAATATGTTCCTAAGAATTTTACAAGTTGCAGAAATCCCTAAATGTCCTTCGTGTGCAATATCTATGATCTTATTCCTTAACGATGCAGGAGGGACAAACAATCCATTCCTCACACAAACCCCATTTTCAAACGAAATTTGCTCACTGATTTGAGCAAAACTTCTTAACTCATTATTCAACCCCTTTTCAGCTGGCCATTTACTTTTGTTGAAATTCTCCACCTTCTTGAGTGTTTCATCAATATCCATTGCAGCAGCCCACTCTTCTTAAGAAATGCTCCCATTACATTTGTCAACAGCATCTATAAGACCTACTACACAATCCTTGTGGAAGTCATCCTCACCTTCACTACAATCAGGCAAAGGTATCCGAGACAAACAGTCAGCCCGAATATTTTTACCTCCTTGAATGTACACAATATTAAGATTATATTCTTGCAATTTGGATAATAATCTAACTAGTCTCGCTGAAGATTTCCCCAAACCATTGCCACACAGTAAAGAAACTAGTGGTTTATGATCTGTGAAAATCTCACAACGAGTACCTCAAATGTACGTTTTAAATTTCTGTACCGGCCAAACTATAGCAAGTGCCTCCCGCTCAATTGTGCTATAGTTGCACTCTGTAGAAGTCAAAGTGCGAGAGGCAAACGCAATAGTTTTTTCCTTTCCATATATCCATTGGCCAAAAACTGCACCAAGACCTTTCTGGCTGGCATCCACTGAAATGAAAGATTTTGCATCTGAAACAAATGGGTGTAAGGCTGGGGCATTGATAACCAACAACTTCACTTTCTCAAAGACTTCATGCAATGTGTCACTCCATTCAAATTTCATCCCTTTTTTTAAGAGGTGTCTTAATGGTTGAATTAATTGTGCATATCCTGGCACAAACCTAGCGTAATATTCGCACAGGCCTAAAAATGATCGCAAAGCATCCTTATCTGTGGGTGGTGGTGCATCAAGTATTGCTTCTACATTGCAGAATTTAGGTTTTATACCTTCACATGAAATGTTGTGACCTAAATATTTAACATTATCGACTAACAATTTGCATTTATTAGCCTTAACTGTCATGCCTCTGTCTTGCAATATGGACAAAACTTTCTTTAGAATTTCTATATGTTCCTCTTCAGTTTCAGTATGTATTAGTACATCATCCTGATATGCCTGTACTTGTGGGGTGTCCCCAAAAAGACCATCCATCAGTTTTTGGAAAACACTAGCCACCGATGCTAACCCAAACGGCAATTTTAAGTATTTGTAAGCACCAAAGGGAGTTACAAACGCAGTGAGTGCTTGGCAGTCTGGAGTGAGTTTAATCTGATGATAAGCAGAGTGTAAATCTATAGTGGAGAAGACTTTGGATTTCCCTATCTTCGCTAGCATCTCATGTATAAGGGTTAATGGATGGCAGTCTACAAGGATATTCTGATTTAACGACCTTAAGTCTACACACAGCCTGAGATCCCCACTCTTTTTCTTCCGTAAAACCACCGGAGAAATCCATTCTGATGAATCAATCGGCGATATTATCCCTTCAGCTTCTAGATTATTTAGCAGAGCCTTTAACTCCTTCCTGACAGTAAGAGGTACTGGTCTAACTTTGTGTATTATTGGTACTGGGTTCTTTTTTAGTTTTATGCTATGTTCATACCCTTTTACCTCACCTACTGTATTACTGAACACATTTGGAAAGGACTTTGTGATGTTTTCCACCTCCATATCAGTTTGAATACTTGCCACCATGCTCGAAGGAAGATCACCAAGAACAATTGGAGGGTCTTGACCAGGCCGTAATATAATCCCTAACAAGGCGAGATCCTTCCAACCTATGATGTTTCTTCCCTTTATGGCTACATATATTTTTGTCCTAACAGCCCTTCCTAAACACTCTAGTTTGTCTAGAAAATAACCCAATAGATCTATGTCTTGCTCTCCAAATGCTTTGGGGTTAATATCGGGGGCAATAAGTGACATATCACTGGGCCAAAGCTGATAAAATGTGCAATCTGCAAGAATAGTGATGGGTGCTCCTGAATCAGCCATTGCTGGGATTGTTTTCCCACTTATATTCATGTCAACTAATGGTCCTTTGATAGGTTTACCAAGTGATTCCGGTACCTCAATAGTGACTACAATGTTTTCAAATTTTGTCATACACTCTTGAACTTCTTGTTCATCCAATGCAATGTTGGATATTCTGACTCTGTTCAAGCTAGGGTTTATATTACTCCTGCAAGAGCCTTGGAAATGGCCAATTTTTTGGCATTTAGTGCACCTTTTATTCAAAGCAGGGCAACTGGGGTTGTTCCCGATATGAGTTCTTGAGCCACATCGAAAACAAACCAATTGACCTCTTGGGGACTGGTTTTTATAACCTCTATTCCTGTTATATGGCTGTCTGTTATTGATAGCACCCACTATGTTCTCATCGGAAACCAAACTCACATTAGAAGCACACACCGGTCGTACCGATGTTTGTAAATCAGTACTTAACGTCTGATTTGACTGCCCTGACAACACTTTGGAAGTAACAATTGATCTCTCTATGCTTTTCGCTATATCAATTGTTTCAGTCAAATTGGGGTTGCGTGAAGCAAGTAATCGTTCTTGAACCTTCTTTGAAAAGCAATGAAACACAAATTGGTCCCTAATATAAGTGTCAATCTCAGATCCAAATTCACATTTTTCAGCTAAAACTCGCAAAGTCGCTATGTAGTCTTCAACTGACTCTTCACTGGATTGTTTGCACATTGCGAAGTTATATCGCTCTAGGAGAACACTCGGAGTATCAGAGTATTGTTTAGCCATACGTAGTTTCCCTTCAGTATAGACATTCCAAATTGTGTCTTCAGCCGAGGGAGCAGGGTGTCTTGGTAAATTGTCAAAAACTCTACGGCCTGCTGTTCCTAGGTGATTAACCAACAAAGCCAACTTCCTTTTTGGCGAGTAATTATCTGCATCTATGGCTGTGAGGTAGTTTTCAAAGTCTCTGAGCCATTCTACCCATTTTAGGTCAGGCTTGCCTGCTTTTGGTAAGAATGCCGCAGGTTGGATAACACCCTGACTGGATGCCATTGTGAACCGATTCTTAATATTATTATTATTGTTGGCAACAGTTAACTGATACTATTGAAACTTATTTCCTTCCCACAAAATTCTTTAAAAACTCACAGTACATAAATCCTTGGATATTGGTGTGTAAATCAGCGTCACACTGATAAGCGTAGGTCGTCCGTGTATTTTCTTCCGTTTTTCACCTGAAAACGACTCTCGTTTTACTTTGCTTACGAAAAAATGTTTCCCAATCTAAGATGGCCGCCAATGTGCGTGTGACGTCAGCGCGCTTACGTGTATCCCAGTATGCACCGCAGTTGAAGAGAATGAGGAGGAGCGCTGGAAGGAAGAGGACGCTAGAACATGGAATCTTGAGCCCCGCCTGCGATTCCTGCGTCCGAACGATGCCAGAAGGTAAGCGCTGGTGTATATTTAAAATGTTGCCGGTCAACGACTTCTTGAAGTGAGATGCGCTCGAATACACTCGAAGACCACAACAAAACCAGAATCGTACCATACAACACTTTCCCAATATAGATCGTCGACTTGGCAATTAAGATACCTCGCAATACAGGTTGTCACGATGAGGTTCAACAGTAGTCGAGTAGACAAATAAAACAGTTTCCCCAAGCGCTACCACATCCAGTAGGCGAAGAATGAAAACACGATGACTAGGCTCATATCCATGTTGGGACGCACCGTATATTGAAGCTTAAATAGTCCAGTAATATCCGTTGGAATCAAACGGGTTGATTCGCAGTGCGATGACTTAACCCCACTCCTGGTACCAAATTGTAGCAAGCTCCACGATACACGAACTCCAATCCACACGTTGTGATGAATCCAATATAGGTTTATTGCCATAAATATATCCAGTACAGCTTAAATAACAGGTTGCAAGAGATGCTCAAAGAGCGACTCCACTGGATCCTGGTCAAATCATAACTGCCTCACAGAACCCTACAAGCCCATGACCTAGTCGGTATTCTAACATAGAATATTCTAATTAAAGAAACAACACCTAATACTTATTTAATGAATACCACAGGGTACAAGATAGAATTCATAGGTACACCAATACAAAGGAAAGTTCCCTCGAAAATGATCTTCTCTCAGGAAGACTCAACCCTAGTTTCACAAGAGGTAGAGGACCTATTGACCAAAGGGGCAATTCGAGAGGGGACAGAGCTAGGCTTCATCAGTAACATCTTTTTAGTGGAAAAGAAATATAAAGGGATGAGATCAGTAATAAATCTAAAAGAGCTGAACGCATGGGTGACCTACCACCATTTCAAAATGGAAGGAGTACATCTCCTAAGAGATATATTACAGAAAGGGGACTGGCTAACCCGACTAGACCTAAAGGGCGTATACTTTTTTTTTTAAATAACTCTTTTTATTAACTTTGCTCATGATCTCATTCAAAATACAGCAGTGTTCGTATGACATGAAGGTGAACAACATTGCATCATACCATCGTTGGCAAAAAAAGGCGATACATTGGACTGATTACACTTATACCCCATGACCAACCCCCCCCTATAAAGGGGGCGCATACTTGACTATACCAATTTGGCAACCCCATCAAAAATACCACCAATTTACCTGGAAGGGCAAACTGTGGCAATTCTGCAGACTCCTCTTCGGACTCTCCTCAGCCGCCTCTTGCTTCACCAAGGTACTTCGACCCGTAGCGGGTTCGCTCAGAGCAAGAGGTGTGAGACTCACCCTATCTCTAGACGATATTCTAATTATGGCCCAAGCAAGGGAGATGGTTTCAAGTCACACAGAACTTACCATAAACATCTTAGAACACCTGGGTTTTGTCATAAACAAGAAAAAATCCTGCGTAATACCATGTCAGGAAATGCAATTCGTGGGATTTATTGTAAACACTATACAGACAGAATGTAAATTACCAGGGGAGAAGCTATGAAAACTTTGCAAGGAATTGAGAATAATCCTAGCAAGAAAGGAATTCCCTTTGAAGGCTCTAGCAAGGATCCTAGGTCTTCTGTCTTCAACAACCCAAGCAATTTACCCAGGTCGCCTATCCTACCGAGCACTACAAAGACTCAAAGCAAAAGCTTTGAGAATGAACCAATCCTACTCTCAAACAGTGCGTCTAGACCCAGACTCCAAGAGGGAACGAGTATGGTGGCTGAAGAATGCAGAAACATGGAACGGGAGATAGAATCGGATGCAAGTTTACTGGGATGGGGTGCAAGATGTGGCGACTCATCAACAGCAGGGCGCTGGACACATCAGGAAAAGGAATTACACAATAACTGCTTAAAATTACTAGTAGATTATTTTGCAATTCGTTGTTTCACCAAGAACACATTGAAATGTTCTGTGATGTTACGCATGGACAACGTCTCTGCAGTCAGATATGTGACCAAGATGGGAGGCCCTCACTACAAAGGACTAGCGGATTTGGTCAAGGACTTTTGGGGGTACTGCTTAAGCAAGGGGATTTCAGTAGTGGCAGAACATATCCTGGGGTTAAACAATGGTGTTGCGGATTAGTTCTCCCAAAACTTCAAGGACTCCAGCAATTGCAGACTGAACAGGGGAATCATCCTCGAGATCCAAATGAGATGGGGACCTTGTGGGGTGGACCTCTTCACAAACAGACTGAACACCCAAATACCAAACTTCTTCATCTGGAGGCCAGAACCTCAATCCCATGGAGTGATGCCTTCCTTCAGAAATAGAAAGGGTTAGCACCCTATGCCTTCCCTCCATTTGTCATGATACCAAGAATCCTGCTACACACACAGTAGCAAAGAGAAACTGGTAGTGATAACTCCTCTCTGGAGGTCACAGACCTGGTTCCCAATCCTTTTGGAAGTGAGCATAGATCTACCAATCCTAATTCCAACCTTCAAGGTGCTAAATACAGACCCAGAAGGAGAGCCACACCCAGAAGGAGAGCCACACCCTCTTGTAGAGCACTGATTGCCTGGAGGATTTCTGGTGACAATGGCAAATCCCAGGCCTTTCGGCTTCGCTTTCAGACTCGTATCGAAGTCATTGGCACCTGGCACAAGGAAAGCATATAGATTGGCCTGGGAGAAATGGGTTCCCTGGTGTCTTCAACGGGTTTATAATCCCGCTTCAACTCATCTAGTACATGTAATTAATTTCTTATTGGAACTATTTGCTTCAGGACTCTCTTATAGAACAGTTAATGTTTACAGATCGGCTATTGCAGCAGGCCATGGCCTTTCAGACGGAATTTCCGTAGGCCACAATTTATTGACTAAAGAAATCATGCGAAGTATGCAGGTACTAAACCCACCTTCGGCGAAATACGCAGCCTTAAGGGATGTTAGAGACATCCTACAGGTCCTATTAAGTTGGAGAGAGAATGCTGGCTTATCTCTAAAATCTATTTCCTATAAATTAACTGTCCTACTCTCTCTAGTATCATTTAGAAGGACCTCAGATGTGAGAGCACGAGACATCACCAACAGGGCCTACCAATCTGAAGAGGTGTACTTCTATCTTAAAAGACGCACAAAGACCATGTCAACTTCCGTTTTCTACCCTTTCTTTACACAGAATGAAAGACTTTGGGCCATATGTAGGTAAATTACATTTACCGATTCTTAAATACCGAATTTTACCAATTCGGTATTTATGAATCGGTAAATGTAATGTAGGTAGAAAAATACCGAATCTGTAAGTGTCGGTATTTTAGAATCGGTATTTACCGATTCGGTAATGGCAACTGGCTTCCTATTCATTCCTATGGGCCTGGAGGCCCATAGGAATGAATGGGAAGCCAGTTGCCATTACCGAATCGGTAAATACCGATTCGGTAATGGGGGAGGCATCATCATGGGTGGCAGGGTGTCACATTGACACCCTGTTGCACCCCTGATTCGTCCATGTGTGCACATGTGGCGCACAAGGGCATGTATGTCTGCCACATTGCACACTGCAAAGTGCACAAAAATGCTTTTTCACACCTATTCGTCATTTACCACCAACTTTTAGTTGGTGGTAAATAACGAATCCACACAACACCCACACACTCCCCCTACATCTCATTTCATGATTCGGTATTTACCGAATCAGTAAAATTACCGATTCGGTAATTTTACCGATTCGGTAAATTACCGAATCATGAAATGATCCCCCTACATAGCAAAAGCCTAAATACCGGTCGGTAACGGTATATTTACTGAAAATCGTCCGTTACCGACCGGTATTAGGCTTCCTACATATGGCCCTTAGTGTGGTGAAAATCCTAATGGAGTATGAGAGGAGGACTGTGAATCTGAGAGGAAATACAGAGCAAGTGCTAATATCTCATAGAACACCTCATAAAGCACTCTTCCCCCACCTTAGTATGATGGGTTAAAGAAGTAATGAAAGAAGCAGGTGTAGATATTTCTATATTTGGGGCACACTCCCTTAGGGGTGCTTCAGCCTCCAAAGCCTTCTTCCTGGGAGGAAGTTTACAGGATATCCTTAGGGACGCAGATAGGTCCAATGAAAATATGTTCATATCTTGCTATTTTAGATCTGTTACAGGTGCAATTGACAATGTATTAAATGCACTTTAAACTTGCATAATGTTATCCTCTGTGTCATGCCATAAAAGTTAGATTTTTCACAGCCGGGTGGGCAGAAAATCTGGATTTTATTTGAGACACGGAGGCTAAGATTTTCCCTCCACATTACTACCCTCCCTCATGGAGAAAAGTGACTAAATATATTGATTTTTTTCTCTCTTCCAAAGGAAGAGACTTCTTCTTTACCGATGGATAAAAGTGGTAGTTTGGAAGTTAATGACCACAGAAGTTATCTTGTTCGCAATGCAAAGAAGGGAGAATACTGTATGTGGGGGGATTTTATGGCCTACTAGAATGTTATTAAAGTTCTATATTCTTCATTTTTTTCTGCTGTGAGCTAGCAATAAAGGAGATTTGCATAATCTTAGCCTTAGTGTCTTTAATAAAATCCAGATTTTCTGCACATCAGGCTGTGAAAAATCGAAATTCTCCACTGCATCAACCAGGATGCAATTCTGTGGCTCTCTGGTCACAGACACAGCCTCTGCAATGCTTGTACTAATAGAGATTTTATAATGATTAACATTACTTGCATTTAATTTTCATTTAAGTCGGTGTGGTATTTTATATGTTGTTACCTGAAGGTAAAACACCGAAAAAAGTTACAGAATATATTTTTTTTTGCCAAACCTTAGACCATGCCCCCACGCTCACTCACCCCACCCCATTGCGAGCAGCGGCCCAGTTCCCATACTTATTTAATTTACTTCAACCACTGCTACAACCACTACTAATGTTGTCATGTTAGGGGAAGGATGTGGTGTAACAGTCAGAGCTGCTGACTTTGGAACAGGGGAACCAGGTTTGAGTCTCGGCGTCACCTTAACATCCTGTGATTCTGGGCAAATCACTTAATCTCCCTGTTCCTACCCAAAAAAATGAATGTATTGTGTAACATAACTGGTGTTCATGTAAAGCGCTCCAATGCCTTCGGATCGAGTTTCAGTTAGATAAAACTGCAACAACAACAACAAAAAGTGCCTCAACCCCTCAGTGACTAATGCCTACAAAATGCCGCCTGGTGAAGCCCAATATCAAATTCCATTTCTAAATCCTTTCCAGGATGGTCAATCAAGGCCTTATCAAACTCTTGAGTCTTTCAATCAGGGCAATACTGGTGGTTTAAGAAGCACGTTGTTTATGGTCCATACAAGAACTTCTCCTTCCTTATCTATCTCAGCAATTACACACATGCATTTATGAGTAGTCTGTTTGGTCAAAGCAGGAGCAATTGAAAACAATCCATATTAAAGTAATATAGCACCTGGCTGGTGTCAATGCAGTATGAGCGGCCTCAAGACATGGGCAATGCTTGGGGCATGTGTGATTCATGTACAGCAGACTAACGAGAAACATAATAAATCTTTCCTTGCATTGATGGGGCGTAGATATCTTTGAATATCACACTCTCTACTTGAACCAAAAAGCACCTCATCTTGGTATGTCTCAAAATGTCAGTACATGTAACTTAAATATAAAGAAGACAACTGAAATTTGTGCTCTTCCAAATACCTACTTGCTACATCACATAACTAAAAAGAATATTGCTACTTACCAAGGCTTGACACGGGGTACTGCTGATGCACTTATATAATATATAATTCCTTCTTCAAAATACACGGACGCCAAAGAGTGCTCCTTTTGACATGGTGGACAACCTTTTCTTCACCTTCAATTGTTGTAATGGCAGTTGTGGAGCCTATACTTAATCTTTTAGAGAAAGTGATCCTCACTGTATCTTTAGTTACACCGTGTGCACCTAGGTCAGAAAATAAGTATATTAATTTTTATTGGGTTCAGGATATTTCAGGTAATACCCCCATACGGAATCAGTTACATCATTGACTGAAAAGAACCAGTCCAGAAAGCCATGCGTCTCTTACCACTGTGCCCCAGGATAGAGATAGAACAATTGTAGGACCCTTTGAAAAGAAAGTCATGCATATTAGCATCTAGTGTCATGGCAACACATACCGCTACTTTTATTTCATCATAAGAAATGGAACCCTGGGTCACAATTGGCAACATTCTAGATCTTTTAATGAATAGTGAACCAGAGGTAGAATAATAAAGGAAACATACTTCAAACAAAAAAATGTCTGCTTCTGTAGAGTTATTTGAGTTGGAAGCCAGAGATGTTGCCTCCACTTTCTCTAAGGGATCATTCCAAGTCCTCCATTATAGGGTTTAGAGCAGAAGTTCAAAACATAGGTGTTGACTTACATTTCAGCAGAAGCATCCTGTTTGGTAGGAAGACGGGCACAAACGTCTTGAGGACTGATGTTGGTAATGGTTTCACCAAAAAGTGAATCCCTACAGAGATGCAGTGCCAAGCAGGTTAAGAACATCTTTGTGGTAATGGACTCCAGAAATAAGACAACTACTGTCAAAAAATTATACATGCTTTATTTTGTTGGTGGTAAGTAAAGCCCATTCGAAGGAAGCGCAGGCAAGATCACAACTAACTAGTCAGTCAGTCCTGGAACTCACAAGCAATGAAACCTTCTAATAAAAAGACATTCATGGTTCTACAGCAAAGAACACAATAAGCAAATACAAACATACAAAATGTAGAATTGCACTAGGTACAAATACAGAATACTACATACTCTACCCCTTCTAAATGACCAAGTAAAATAAACAAAAATAATAAAAACCATAACATTTATTATAAGAATATAAATATAAAGAAACACCTTCAGTACAATTATTACTCCTCAAAATGGGTGGGTACCTTTGATAAGTCTGGTAGAACGAGATTGAGAGAGAAGAATACGTTTATTGGGACAAACATCTATGAAACATACAATATTATAATACAGTGTATATCACATTGTAAAAATACAAACAATCATCACCTTCTACAGCAAAGGAATTCTAAAAGAAATTGCTGGAAGCCCTTGCAACTCTATGATCATGGTTTTGAAGAAACCTAATGGTAAATATCAAATTGAGCAAGAACTTGGAAAGATTAACAGCATTGTTGTTCCATGTTGTCCTGTTGTACCAAGTCCATTTATCATCCTTTTCCAAATGCCATGCACTCCAGAATGGTTTACTGTTGTGGATTTGTCTGACTTTTATCTCTGTTCCACTGCATGAGGACAGCCAGTTTGTGTTCTCTTTTGTGTTCAGAGAGAACGTTTTGGCATAGTGCAGAGTTTCACAAGGGTATACAGAGTGTCTGTCCATATTCAATCAGATCATGAAAAAGAATCTTGAATCTTTGCTGATGCCATACAGATCAGTTCTTGTGCAATATATTGATGACCTGCTTGTGGCATCGGACACGCAAGAAACTTGCTGAGAATGGGCATCAAGTGTCTCCAGATAAACTGCAATACTGCTAAAAAGAAGTCCTATACTTGGGACGTATCATTGAGAAAGGAACGAGAAAGGTGTCATTAGAGAGAGTAGAGACCATAGAGACCATCCTCCAGCTGAATCCACCCAGAACACAGAGGGAAGTCAGGATGTAGACAGTGGATACTAAACTTTTGCCAAGTGGCTAAGCCTTTAATGAGGCTGACACACAAAGATGTACCTGATCCGCTTCCATCAGACAATGAGTGCTTGAGAGCTTTCCTAGAGCTGAGAGAAAGTATCTGTCATGCCCTGGCACTCGGAATGCCTGTTTACAGTAAAATGTTCACAGTATTCTGCAGTGAGAGGGAGGGCTGCGCTCTCTCAGTGCTTACTCAGATGCGTGGAGATTCATGAAGATCTGTGGCTTATTTTTCGACTGCCCTTGACTCTGTAGCCACAGAACTGCCCGGCTGCCCTACATCTTTCGCCGCTGTTGGTCTCAGTATTGAAAGATGTGTGAACCTAGTGATGCGATATCCCTTAACTGTTATGGTCCCACACTGTAGAAATATTACTTACTGGAACAAAATCCCAGTACATGACAAACAGCAGGCCTACAAAGTACGAGCAGCAGATCCTTGCTGCTGAAAATATAATTCTTAAACAATGTCAAATTTTGAACCTGTCCACTTAGTTACCTGTAAATGAGGACTCCAGTAGAGATGAAGCTGAATATAATTGTTTAGATGTCACAGATTTATGCACCAAACCAAGGCCAGACATAAAGGACGAACCTTTGATTGAGCCTGATTATGTAATCTTTGTAGATGGTTCATGTCTGAAAAATAATGAGGGCAACTTGAGAGCAGCTTACGCTCAAGAGGTTTAGGAAACTTCATGGCTTCGAGGTGTTACCTCAGCACAATTTGCAGAATGAGTTGCCCTGACAAGAGCTTGCATTCTAACGGCCCAATTGAGAGTGACTATATTTACAAATAGTCAATATGGCTTTGGTATGGTACATGATTTTGGACAGTTATGGTCACAAAGAGGTTTCATTACTTCATCCGGTACACCCATCAGAAATGGAGAGCATGCAAAGAAACTGCTTGAGGTATTGCAAATGCCAACAAATATGCAGCTCACAGAAGTTGCAATGGATATGTCTCAGTTGGAAACAGATTTGTGGACGAAGTTGCAGGGTATTGTGCACTTGTGGGCTGCACAATTAATGGGGCTTATACAATTGAATCTGAGGAGGGCATTTTTCCCCAATATTGTTGTCAGTAGCTGATACATACGTAGAACTCAAGAGATTGCAAGAAAATGTTTCGGAAGCAGAACAACAGCTTTGGATCAGTGCAGGTTGTGGCAAAAATGCAAATGACATTTGGATTTCAGCAGATGGAAGGCCAGAGCTGCCAGACAGTTTATTGTTTCCTACGACACAACATTTCCATGGCCCAGCACATCTAGGAAGAGCTGCAATGGTGAGATTATTCAGACAGAATTGGTTTAACCCTAGATTTAGGATGCTTGCAGAAACGTGTGCCATTAGTGTGTGACTTGTCAACAGATGAACGTAGGGAAAAGAACAGCAGTAACATTAAACCACATAGGAATAGCCTGTGGTCCCTTCAATAGAGTGCAGATGGACTTTATTGAGTTGCCTGTTTGTAACAGGCAAAGATACATTCTGGTTATAGTGTTTATTTTCTGTCGGTGGGTGGAAGCCTACTCAACACGGAGAAATGACAATCTTAATGTAGCAAAATTGCTGATGCCAGATTTGATACTCAGATACCGACTACCGCTTTCTCTGGAGTCAGATTGTGGGACTCATTTCAACACTGAGGTCCAAAGGATGCTTTATGCAACCTTACAGATCAAGCAGAAATTACACTGCAGTTATCGACCAGAAGCTTCTGGGATTGTTGAACAGCTGAATGGAACCATAAAGTCCCGGTTGGCAAATGTTTGTGCCTCCACATCACTAAAAATAGGAAGATGCCTTTCCTTTGGTGTTGAGGAATCTCCAAAGTAGAAGACGGGGTTATCACTACATGTGACATTTCTAGAGCGTGCAATGAGATTGCCTGCTGTACTGCGAATACACTTTTGATCATCACAGAAGACATGATACTCAATTACTGTGAGGAATTGGCTGATGTGGTGTTATCTGTCTGTCACCAGGTTGAAGCTGCTACCTTAAATCCGCTTCAGGAACAGTACCATGACCTCCTTCCTGGTGACTGGGTGTTGTTCAAGAAGCCTGTGCGAAAGTCTTGCTTGGAACCAAGATGGAAAGTTCCCTTCCAGGTGATTCTCATCACAAACACTGCTGTTAAGTATGCTGGGTGCATGCATCACACACTCCGAGAGTAAGAAGTCCATATGAAGAAATAGTGTTCTTTGAGCCAGAACCAAGAGCACAGGTGACAGAACCACCACAGACTGGGCAACTGCAAGGAGCAATACCACAAGAGACGCAACAGCAAGAAGGAGAAAGGGATGAAGAACTACAAACGGTCGCACCAATCCAGATTCCTGTGTTTCACAAAATGGCATTGAAGTTTCTGAAGAAGAGTCCAGATCTCAACCTGAGACAACACCAAAACAAATAGCTGATCTGGGGGAACAAACAAGTACTGCATCAAGAACAGTTACCCACAATTCTGGATGGCCACAAAATCATAGTCAAAGCAAATAGTGATCAATTGTGTTAGTTGATTGCATTCCACAGACTATTGCTGAAGAGACAGAGTCAAGCATAGTAAGTGACACAGAAGAAGATCAGCAGACATGAAAAAGGTCGAGAAGAGCAAGAGTGCCTTGTGAAAAGTATTCTGTACCTGAATGGACATACTACACAAATCAAGTGTTAAAAGTGTTAGTGGAAGACTTGCTTCATCTGGGATCAGACCTTTTTGAGCCCCCATGACATCACATTAGAAATAACTTGGGACAAAGCTACATGAAAAAGATTTCTGAATTGAGAAAAAGGTTTAAGAGGCATTATTAAAGAACAAAGTGAAAAAGACTGTATTTTTGCTTTAAAAGATTTAAGAAGATTCCCTAGGCCCAATGTTGCAGTAGAAGGGTAGGAATAACACGTTTAAAAGAAGAAGGATAGGGTAAAGGATGAATTCACGAAGACTGCTATTAATAAAGCTGAAAGAACTAACTGCAAAAGAAAATCCAAGAAGCTGTTTAAAGAAAGTATGAAGACAGACTTTTCAATTACTGCTGCTGCTTGTATGTTTCCTAACCAAGAATAGAAGTAAGATCATTGTGGGTATTACACTTTTATTAGTAGTGGTAGTAGTCATAACAATGTTAACAGGGATTTATTTTACCCCAGAGTTAGAAAAGCCTGTGTCCACACCTGAAACTACAACATTTGCACACACAAAAGATGAGATGAAGCTGAAGGCATCATTTATTAATTATGAGAAAGATTATTACACATCCAGTGCTTACTCTAGGCTAGTTCAAGAATACACACAGGCACTAGACACAAAGGACTGTTATATCTGCGCACATTTACCTTCATCAGCTGCAGAAGAAGTGACATACCATCATATAACTTTGTCAGACGCAATCACATGTAGTATTTTGCTAAACTTAGTGCATGGGCGAGAACACTTTGACTATTATTACTCAAATTATGACATGATTCTTCCAAACGTTCCATTACAGAAAAGCATGAATCTACACCCACAAGCAAACAAAATGGACATAGCTTGATATTAGTTTAGACCATACTTACCTATAGACACTGTTAAGGCATATAAAAACAATGTAACTTGCTTAATGAGACCCTTGAAGAAAGTATTCATTATGACATTAGAGGGAAAGGGAACAAATATCTCATATAGTAAAAACAGAGAGGAAGACATTTTGAAAAATGTTTGGAAGAAAGAAAAGATAAATATAGAGAGAAAATGACTTATTCAAAACTAAAATTGGACAGGAGACAAAAGGGAAACGTTTGTGTTTACAGGAGAAGAAACCAACTTAGAAAAAGACCTGTAGGGATTAGTAGTTGTGAACACACATTTGAAATTATGGGAGATTCATAGCAGATTTTACAAGGAGAGAAAACAGCTATTCTAGGAGTTTATTTTGTTTGTGGACAGAATGATTATTATCAATTGTCAGTTTATTGAGAGGGTATATGCTATTTAACTTTTCTGTTTCCTAAGATGTATCATGTATATAGTATAGGTTCTCTAACAATGACATCATCACACAGACATATACATGTGATGGAACACAACTAGGAGGAGATATTTTTGGAGCAATCACCGGTGGGGGTTACATTGAATGATGAGAAGATTAGAAAACTTTTAACAGTTGTGGACAAGTTGGCAACCAGTACTTCTGGAGCTTTATTAGTCGTTAAAACAGAATGAGTCACTATTAGATCAATTGTTTTACAAAATCACCTAGCATTAGACATTTTACTCGCAGATAAAAGCGGGGTCTGCAAGATACTGAATAAGAGTAAGAAAATTCTAGAATTCACAAACAACATTTCTGATCTAAAACCTGAATTAGAATCATTAGAAACTCATGAGTTTTATAAAATCTAGGTAAATGAGTTTCTGTTATTGGCCGTTGGTTTGCTGCTACTGGAGGAGGAATATCTGTGCCAGTATTAATAATAGGATTTTCTTATTAACCCTGTTTGCTTTTTATAAAAGTTTCAGATATTATTTTAATAAAAGAAAGAACAGAGAGAGAAAGAGAGAGAGAGAAAAACAGATAAGGAGGGAATTAGAATTAAATGATCACATTAATCAAGAATACAAGGGGTTAAAGTAATCTGAGAATTTGAAAAGAGCAAGGACTTAACTGAGGATGAGAGTGAACTCTAAAGATTAATTTGTGAGGAAAATGTTAGATAACCATCAGAGCGAGGAATTGAGTATGCATTTAATAATATTGAGAAAATAATACAGTTTATAATAATTGTGCAGAACTAATGTGTAGGCTTTAATGAAAAATAAAGATATGTTAGGAATAATTAGTAGTATAGGCATCCATATTTACTTGTACTAAGCCTCAAATGGCTGAAGCAACAGTGCCTGACAAGCTGGAAAACAGTAGCCTAAATGTTTTCATCTAATTCTGCAAATGTTTCTACTTACACAATGTTCGCTGCAAATAAATGTTTGCTATTTAGAAAGTAAGATATGAAAATGTCCTCATCTGAAAGCAGTTTTGAACAAGAAAAAGAATCGCAAGTAGACCAGAAATGAAACGGCTATTTGATAAAAACTAGGTGATATTAAAAGCTGATATGTAAAGTCATTGTATTCCAATGAAAAGACGAGGAGTGATCCTATTTCCATGAGAGCATCAAAAGATGTTTGGCTGGCTGAAGAAAGAAGAAACCACAAACTGCAACAGTGATATTTTGTTTGTCTATAATAGTAGCTGTTCCTAGAGCAGAACCAGACTTATCCATTCCATTCATTTACTTTCCCCAGTCCACAATGCTTTGAGACTCCACTTTATATGAGAAGTTTTGCTTTGATTGATTCCTGATTAATTTAAAAAATATATATTTTTATTAGTTTATTTTTAACAATACACAATTTTGCATTGCAAACTGTAGGCATTATGAAGCAATCAGTACACCTGGGCAAATCATAAACAACACATTCATAGGTTACTGTTGACATTATCCACATGTAATAGCTTGCTTGTATAGTACGAGTCATCACTAAAGGGTCTGAGTAGGTATAACATCCCTCCTCCCCTTTTGTATCTATTCCATACTCAATAGTTGTAGTTCATTTGTTTTCCCCCCTATCTCTAGTCCATAGTATCTTAACCATGGGCCCCAAATCTTGAGATTCCTGATTAATTGAACTGATTTTTTATGTTAAAGCTTTATGCTTGTACTCTCACTCTCTCCAACTTGAACTCTTTATGACTTCTGACTGACATCTTCTCTCCTCATTCCTAGAATAGGGATTATTTCCTTTATGGAATGTGCTTAATGTATTTTATTATGATCATTTGATTGACTAATACTGATTATTGATTTCTGTCTGTATTTGATGATTGAGATTAATATGATTTAATTTGTGACTTTGAATAAAAATGATTTACTAGAAATGTGAATATTAAAACCCTTTTACTCATAATAAACTCTCATCATTGAGAAAAAATTAGATTAGTAAATTGTGTTTATACTTTCATGGGATGTACAGCTCCTGAATAATCTCACTCAGCGTCAAAGGTCCATCGACCAAGAGACAGTGGGGATTAGCCTTGATGATCGGAAACCGAGATTATAATTGAAAATAATTCCCACTCCAGCAAAGTGCATTTTCATTAAAAGTACAACTGATTCATGTCTAGACTGAATACGGTATTTTAAAACAACTGTTTTAAACACTTTCTACATGCAATTGCATAAAAGGGTCAATCAATGAGTAAATGCCATATAGTACATTAAGTATTACATATAAACATAGACACACACCATTTTTATCCTGGATTTCCTTATGCAATTCAGGTCTCGAAAAGATTGGTTTACAACCAAGCCGAATCTTGAGTATTTCTAAATGCAGTGTAGGATCAGATAGTTTTGATGAATAGGGAGATCTGTCCACATGTTCTAAAGTAGTAATAGTCAACACAACTGTGGATTTATTGGACAGGAACTTCCTACCCAAACTTGATGGCACTTGAAGAGTGGATTCCCTTGGATTATGTTTTTGGGTATGTTGTCATGTACCTGAGGTCCCCAAATGGCAATGCATGATTCTAAGTTCAGTAATTAAGCACTGATAGCAATGCATCTCAAAAGACTAACATGAGCTATATAAATAAATTTTGAATACCAACACAGGGTGGGACAAATGCATCACCTCTAAGTAAAATACCAGAAGCCAAACTCAACTCAGCAGAAATGTGCACAAAACATTGCAGCTCACTTTTTATATCCTTGCCTTGGGCCACCCCATTACAAATCTACTCACATATTTTCTGAAACATGGCATCACACTCCATGGCCATCTACTTCCATTCGTCTTCAAACCAAATTCTTGGGATAACTTGAAAACATCAACAGTAGTTACATGACACTCACTACCAACTGATTCATCTGTATCACCCATGGTTTCAATAGGCAACCTGGACAGGCAATCTGCTATTATGTTTGATCTTCCGGCATTGTGCTCTACCTCAAAGTTGTACTCGTGAAGTTTAGAAATTATACACACTAAACGTGCAGGCACCCATCCTGGCATGTTCACCCATCATATAGATCAAGGCTTTGTGAATTGAAAATGCGTCTCCCATAGGTAAGTCTTACATTTCTCAGCGGCTCGGAAAACGTTACTGCTTCTCTTTATATAGTACTATATTTTTCTCTGTCTCACTTAATGTTTTACTGGCAAATGCTTATAGTACTCACCTCACTTTTCATCCTTTGACTTAACTCTGCTCCCACACATTTACCCAACTAGCATCAACGGCGCCTAAACACTGTAGCCAGGAATAAAAGATTTAAAAGCAGGATCTTGTACAATTTGTTCTTTAGCCAGATTGAACTCTCTCACAGTCTCTACACCCCATACAACCTTTTCATTCTTTTTAAGCATGTATGTAAGGTTAACTTTTTTGTAGCATTACATTTGATAAATCTACAATAATAGTCACAAAGAAGAATACATGATTTTAGTTGATCTTTCTCCCATGGTCAAGGTACCTTCAGCACAGCTACCACAAGATCTTTCTTTAGACTGCTTCCAGATGGTGTCACTAAGTGTTCCAAATACTCTAGTTTGGGGGATTAAAACCTATGCTTGTCCTTTGCCACTGCCATTCTTTTGTCTCTAATTATTGACAAGATTCTTTCAAATATTTTGTTGTTTGTTTCTGCACTTTCTACAAAGACTAGAATGACATCCTGAAACACCAGGACACCATCCACCTCCTTAAATACAAATTCACTAGTTTCTGAAGCAAACAAGTGGCCGATGCTAACCCAAAAGGCATAAGCAATTACTTATATTAAAGGGCACTGAAATTTTGCGATAGGTGAGGACCATATCTTGTTGCAGGATTGACTAAATTATGTGGCAACAAAAGGTAAATTATACAGCGTAATGTAGCACATTTTGTGACGATATTACTTTATCATTTTTGTCATTTTTAAGTAGTAACATTGTCTGGCAAATATGCAATCTTATTAGTACCAGTTTAACACCCACATGCAACAATACACAATTGAAAGATGACCTTTGTGAAGGGCCTTCCACCACGTTGCCATGTTTTTAGTGACTTTTGTATCATTTGAGCTAGAAACAAATTCTTTTTTTGGGCAAAAATCTGCAGATTATGCAGCAGGTGATAGACTAAGTGGTAAAAGCAGTAAATCCATAACTATGCAGAAAACATCACAACCAGAAGAATTGCCAAATTCCAGTGGCCCTGCTTATATTCTCCAAATGCAGTAATAAATGTTGTTCGATCATGTCAATCGTTGGCTAATGGCATTTGTTGGTATTTAAGTCAATGGTTATTAAAAACTTTGCTTTACGGTACATGATTTGTTGTAAGAGACAGTGCTCCCTACCAAAAAAGCATAAAGTCATAAACACAGAACTACAATTAGAGCTGTGTGGATATGTATTAAAAAATGGAAAGAATTGTATTTATTTAAACATCCAATAAACACAGAAAACACATAATATTATAATGCAGTGGGCGGAAATGGCGGGAAATGGAAATCACCAGATTTCCAGACCTCAGGCTTCTGCTTCCAAAGTGACTTTCAATTATACATTTTTACAGCAGTCACAGTATAAATACATCTTATGCTCCACGTAAATTATGAACAATGGTAGGAGTTCAGATGTGATTGTCAACGACATTTCGATCCCAACTACAGTCAGGGGATTATCATCAGGACAGAAGGATCTGAAAGCCTGAGAGGTAGCTGTTAATTCGGACAAGCATACAATAGGGGGTCCTACCCAGGGCATCCATGGGCCAAGGCTCGCAATCGAGCAGCAATAATTAGTGGACCAGTGAGTCTTTGGTGAGAAGTGATCACGGTGATCCGGGAGCAACAGCCCAGCGTAACATGATAAGCATTTCATTCTTGAGAAGCAATGGATAATATTCAATAACAATATTCTTGTTCAACGAGCATAGGTCAGCACACAATCTCACTTTCCTCTCACAGTTACAAAACCAGTTAACCATTCAGCAGCATCTGCTGCCTTGATGATACCCTGCATGCACAACTCATACAGTTCTGCCTTCAATTCACCTCTCATACTTTATGTGAAAATATGAACCTTATTAGCCACTGGAATTGCATTTTTTTAACATAATCCTGTGTTCATAGCCTTTTACTTCACACATTTTGTTGGAGAAGATATCTTAAAATGTTCCTAAGATATTAGCTAAACTAGCATCCATCTGCCCAGTCAATACAACAGACTTTTAATTACCAGGCATAAGGGTGATAGCAAATCTTCACTGATCGATCTTGACCTATGTAAATGTTTGTAAAAATAAATCTATCATTGAATTTCAAAGCATTCTCAAAGAAACAAAGAGAATTGATGCTGTGTCCACTGTAGGCTACAGCATTAATATCAGACTTCTTCAAAGCAACATTTGACCAATTGTTTTACATGTACACGTGTTTTTAATAGGGACATTGGATCACAAAAGAGCCTTAACTTCCACTTGCAGATCTTTAATTACTTCTTGGCAATAAGGTCTAAGCTTCGTGGCAATGGCACTTGAACTAATTTCAACATCCACCATCAAAACAAGATTCTCAACACCGTCTGCCCATCATGTAGATTACCAGTCATGCTTTTAACTTTTACAGTTCGCTCAACAGTTTGATAAACTCTATAAAAATGGCCAATCTTTTAGCATTTTTGACATTTTTTCCAGTAGCCGGGAACTATTCCCAAATATGTGAGCGTGAACCACATCTATGACATTGTGTAATAGTTTTATCTTTATATTGGACTGCAAACTGCTCCTCCTTGCACACACTTCTGATTGAAGGAGACTGCTAATTGAGGAAGACTCAAAACTTTCTACACTGCCAGCTAAAACTTTTGAAGGTGCTTTTGATCTTTCAATAATCTTTACAGTGCTGGTTGTCTCTTACGAGGTTGGATTTCTACAGCATAGTAAGCTCTCATGAACTTTCTTTAAAAAAACACAGTTGTAAACAATCTGATCACATATGTATTGACCAATGTTATTTTCAAATTCATATGACACCGCCAAAATCCTCACTTTGACAATGTACTTGTCTACCAATTCAGTAGGGCCTTGCTTCCTTGAATAAATATTGTGCAGTTCACCACAGTACTAGATTCTTCAGCAAATTGGCGTCCCAATCCTTTTTTAGCCTCTTCATACATATTCAAAGCCCCAAACTCCTCAGATTTGGTTCTACTTCTAGAAGACTGTCTTCCACCCCAATGAATTGAACAGAAGGACAAACTTCCTTTTGCTATCTGTATTTCTGCACTGATGGCTACTAGATAATTTTCAAAGGCTCTTAACTATGGCTTTCATCTGATAAGTTCCTAGGCTCTAATATCTATCCAAGCAACTCTCACCTTATCATACTTCCAGAACCCTGCGTTCAGCTGACGCAGTGTTGGCTGTTGTGCCGAAGACGAGGTGGAAAAGATGGGGAGGCACTTCCTTCTCGGCGTTAGATGCTGCAAGTTGGAATGCTCTTCCCTTGCATCTTGGGGCACCCAGGGATGTGGCTCTCTTCTACGTGGTCTTAAAACTTGGCTTTTTAATGATGCCTTTTAGATTTTATCTCTCCTGTGGCAAGACCTGGGGTCTATCGCACCTGTAGCGCTGGGAAACTCTACAGAGTAGCTGCGCGCTTTACAAGCTCTATTTGATTTGATTTGATAAATGGTTTACCTGGGCTTTGGAGAAAGGGAGAAGGAGGCATAATGCTATGTGATGAAGCCATGACTAAAGTCAGCAGGTACAACCAGATTCCACAGAGTCTTTGCTTCAATGACTGGCCTAACAAGATTATTGTGACAAAATGTACGTCATCATATGATACTGACCTGCCTTGCGAACTGAATGAAAATTAGCAGCCTTTACAGTTCTAAAAACAAATCAGTTACTTCCTCAAAAATATTTCTTTTGTTTATTTATTTTTCAAAATTGGCTTTTAATGACCCCTTCACTGCACCTTTCAGAGCTCCGCCACATCTAAAATGACCATCGAGAAGTGTGCTGATGTCAGTTGCCTAACACATGTGACACGCAGCCAAATGTATGTATGTGGAAACAGGCTTCTTTGTCGTTGCCTAACCACCTGACTGTGTTGTCCTCCCCCTTCCTTCCTACCAGCCAGTTTGAAATTCAGATTTACTCTCCATGTGCCCATAATATCAGGAAGACTTCTGATCTGCGAAGTTCTGCACTTTCCTCTGTCAAACAATCCAACATGAGTGACACAGAAAACATGAAAAGATACTAACTGTATGGGCTTCAAAAATTACCGCAATGTATCCTGTCAACTTGTCATCATCTCTTGTGGTAACATATTCCAGAAATGAGAAGACAACTGGCATTACTGCTTATTTCGGTGCTGCTAAGGAAGGCCTCTCTGAAGACAGCGCAGGCAGGACCATAACGGCCATTCCTAGTACTCGCAAGCATGAGCCCTCGAGTAAACAGGCGTTCGAAGTTCTACAGCAAGGAACACAATAAGCAAAGGCAATGCAAATATACAAAATGCAGAAACTCAGTAAATGCAAAAACAGAATACCACGCTCTTCTTCAGACCCAGCAGTGGTCTCGGCTTCAAATAGAGAACATCAAAGTAAAAAAGTTCAACCCACCAAGAACATTCAGCGATGCAGGTGGAGCACATATGAAACCCTCTACTCCATAGTCATCTTGGCTAAATTACTCGCCCTTCCTTGTCTTAGCACAGAGGAAAACTGTATTTTTATGGGCAAAAGAGTACATTCCATCAGAGCAGTGGATGCTCATGCTACAAGCCAATATCCTGGGGCACAGCTTTTAACTTCTGTCAAAAACAGCGCACACAGTTGCACCCTCCTTAAGGTAGCAATCTACTTTGTAGTGCCACTGCAAGCCATTGCCCATAAATCACTTCTGTAACTAAATGTTACTGCACAAAAGTCTAAAAAGGAAAGTGGAGATTGTTGATCCTACAATGCTTCATTTTTCTGTCATAGAATATTGCGGTCTGAAAAGCATAAAATGCATTTCTGTATAGCAGCTTAAAGATTCAATATAGAGGCAACATCACTACAAGTAATAGTGCCATAAAAAACCTTTACAAAAAGCCTCAAGTTTCTGTTTCTATTTGATTGAATCATGTGTGCGAATACTTGTCCATCCACACTGCCATAAGTTGGGAAGTAGGTTCAAACTATTTTGCCTTTCTTAAGGAGTCGAAGCGTATTTGAGGGAAACCTAGGCTCAAAAGCATGTTTTCATTTTTTGAATCTTCAAAGGAACATTGGTAACAGCTAAGGTTTTGTGTTTTAAAATTAATAGAACTGGGGTATCAAATAAAAATGTTTGTTGACCTGCCATCACCTCTGTGTTTTTTTCTGCAATAGATTTACTTTTTTACTCATGCACATCTTTTCCAAGTCCGGATGATTAGCTATTAACGACCTATTCCATTAATAGGAAAGCCATTCCACTGTTCAGGGTATTGTTTGTAGCCCTCACAAAATTGCCGACCATATTGGGGGAATTGTCATCACCCCTCTGGAAAGATAAATTGGTCCCTGCTGAGAGGCATTCATATATGTTAGTTACAGGCTGGAAAGAACCATAGATTCTGGAAAACTGCCCTTGTGGATACAGATGCCTCTCCTGGTTTAAGCCTCTCAGTCTGTAATGAGTACTGATTCAGATGGAGAACACGACAGCAATGTGAAACACATACATGCAGAGCTCATTGACCAGTGAGCGCAAAGCATGGCCATTATCCCAGGAAGTAACTTGAAATGCATGACATATCCCATACTGTTTATGCTTCCCAGTTCACCAGGGTTCTCAGTTTGGCCCTGGCTGCAGCAGGTTTGACAAATGCAGACAACAGCCCTCATTCCCTTAGGATGAGCTACTGCAGTGGCAGGCGTAGGCTTGGGAGGACAATCGGTCCAAAAGATAGGGAGATGGATGTCCGATTTCTATAAGTGGGGTGTGAAACTGAACATGCTATGATGATGTGGCATTAATCCTCTGCGCTTCCTTTCCGGCACTCTTCTGTCAACTCAGGAGGAAGGCATATTAAAGAAGTGCTGGTATTGGGCCATTTGTATGTGAAGCGAGCAGGACTGCAGCGGGGGATTACGCAACGTGTGCCGGATGGTGGTATTTCGGCTAACCTTCTGCGGGCAAGAAGGTCTGCGCTTAATGGGCTTGAGATCACCGCTGAATGAATTGTTGCCATTGAGGCTTCTGCCCCCGGAGGTGGTAATTGGGCATTTGGAAGGCAATTACCTAGCCAACCTAGGTCTGAAGGACATGTTTGAACTAATAGTCTCAGAGGTGGGTTGGCTGTTGAGGAGATTCTCTGCAGCCACAATTGCATGGTCAAACATTGTGCCAAGAATGCAGTGTAGAGGTGGTAAGTCTGTCCGGGCCATTAATGAGTCCGCGAAACGTTAAGACAGTCATTTTGCTATTGAACATCACCAGGTTGGCATCAATACCACTCGGTTGCATCAAGGGCGAGCGTTTTTTTGGATAGGATTGTGTGCATTTGTTCAAATAAAGTAATAAAGTGTTTCCTGAAAACTGACTGGCTTGGCTCACTCAATGTACGTTGCATTGGGGCTGGGGAGCAAGATAATAGGCAAACTATTCTGGTATGTGGTGTGTGAGATCACGATTGGTGGGGACTCTCCGGGTCACCTTCGGCATCCTCTTTTAGAAAAACAACGGGTAAAACATCAGTGTCAAAGGAAACTCAAAGGGGTGCCGGTAGCAATTCGTAAGGAAGTTGCAGTGGCGCTGGGAGGGCTGAGGCGGTCGTTGACATGCGGTCTTTGCCTGTCACCTCACATGCAGGTGCAGTGGGCATGACTTTGAGGGAAAGAAATGTTGGGTGCAGGGGATGCCCAAGTTAGGTATCCTAGGATCAGGCATGTGCCCTACATAAGAGCTCCTGGAAGGGAAGTGGAAAGGTAGAATCTGTCATATGGAGGCTCCTGCCCTCTGGCCTATGGGTTGAAAGGAAGGGTCACGGAATCAGTCATGATCTCACTCAGAAACAGCTTTTCTCTTTGGTTGCACAGGAAAAAAGTAGTTATGATTAGGAGATTCCAATGTATTAGATGCTTTGTTAAGGACAGACTCCTTTTTTTAACTATCGTGTAAATAGGAAATGTGGTTACTGTACAAAAATGTTATGTGGTGTTATTGACAATTAATGTGAATAAGGTTTTGTGTGTAAAATAAAATACAGCCTGCGGTCTTTCCATCTCAACTCCAAATGTGGTCTCAGGAGAAGTCATTTGTGCATGTCAGGAGGGTAGCGGGATGGTGGGTCAATATAATCACAGGGACCCCTGGCCATATTGCATCAAAGACATCTAACTGACAAACTAATTGTGCCAGCTACTCATCAAACATCCATGATACACGAGACCAACAACACAGACATTGAAGATCAGACAATGAACAGGTGTTCAACCTTGCCGTATAAAATAGAGAGCAACCTCCTATAGCACATGCATCCACATCGGAGGCACAGCACAAATATAGGAAAAATAGTTTCAGGCCAAGGAATAAATATGAAACAGCACTTAAAAATGTTTTAAACATTTTGATAATCACTAACCCAGCCCAACTTGACAACAATGCACAAAGGCTAATGATAAATCCCCAAAACATTTGAGAAAGACAGCCAGAGATACAGAACACTAAGACACCATACACATTATAGAAATGAAACACAAAAGTGGTGATAGTAGATAATGCGACCCAATCACCTCCACAGAAACCAGCTGACCCAAGTAAGAGCCCACAAGAATAAACTGCATGAACTCAGCATAAAAACAACAAAGTTCCACATAGTTGCATGAATGACACTACACAGTTTGAAACAACCACTCTTACCATTGTTCACAGTACTGACTGTCAGCGTGGCACAAATGTGATCACCTCGAGTGAGCCTGCTCCTTAACTCGGTGGCACTGGCTTCAGTGAGCACTGCCTAAATGACAGGAGCGCTGGCGCCAGTCCGACAGCCAGGATGCCAAGCACGCATGGGTAACAGTGGCTGGCATCAGGCATCTCGTGAACAGTCACCTTTGCAGACTGTGGGTGGGATTCTAATGTCTTTACTGGATCACTGTAGGCTGCCTGTCTTCCCAAGGCCTCGTCTAGTGGGTGTGCCACCACTGCTACGACAACTGCCAACTTCTTAGAGATAATGGCATGAACTGCCCAAGATGCCCGCGGGCAGAATTAATTTCTGCGTCCAGTGCCAGGTCTAATCGTAAAAAAGTGAGTACTATCTGAATTAACCACTGGTAATAAAAATCCAATTAGCTATTACCAGAACTATTACTTGCATCACTTTCACAAGTATTTGGCCATGTGACACATCCGACTCCTAAGTGCTAAACGACTGTTGGTATTACCAGTGACAATCAATGTAAGTATTATTCTGTTTCTTAATGGCTTCCTAATGGCGAGCAGCCCCTGTCAGACACCAGGGCGCTCTTCCCGGAGTCGGAAACTTGACGTCACGTCAGGCCGCTTTGGATATCGCCCGTCAGGCGCGGTGGCTGGGGCAGACACAGGAAGCACTCGAGGGCGGTGGGAAGTCTGCACCACACCTGCTGTTGAGCGGCGCCTTCAAGAGGAAGCTGGCAGCCTATGAAAGAACGTAATATGCATCGGAAGCAACACTCTCACTTCAAGCCTGCCTTTAAATGCCCCCGAGTAGCTACAATTATATCTGATTTGTATCGGTGCCTTGTCAGTCTGTCTCATTAGTTTGTTTCGTCAAACTCTCTTGTGCGTTTTTACAATATAGAAAGGCTGATATTACCGTAAAGCAGGTGTAATTTATGGCATATATATTTCTGAAGTGTAAATAACAAGTGTGTTAATGGCCTATAAATTGAAGGTGTGAAATTACGGTGCTTTGAGGCGGTTTACCACGGCGTGTAGCGCTATATGAAAAGTTGAGAGGCATGGAGGTGGTTCAACGAGCTGACCATTCGCTGGTGCAACAGAACAGTGATCACTGGGTCATGAGTTGAGATTCCGCCAAGGCCGACTCAGCTTTCAATGCCCCTCGAAGGTTGGTAAATTGAGCACTATGAGAATGAGAAGAAGTAACTTCTTTTATTTATAGCGCTTTGAAACAGCTGAAGTCACTATATAAAAACAAATTACTAATATTAAACACAAAAGAAGCACTTTAGTATGGAATATTAAACTGCACATGTGAAATGATTATATTAGAATGCTCACCATTGGCTTCTTGGATGAGGATGGACGGAGCACATAGGTTCGTAGCATACATTTATCATCATTTGTAAACATTGGACTTTAGCTGTGGGCTATTTCCAAACAAGGACGAGCAGTTGAAGCTAGGGTGAACCGCTGCAGATGGTTGGAGGGGGCGAGGATCATATTCCAGCCACTGGAGCAACTGACGAAGGGTTGGGTGAATCAAGGATATTCATTCAAGTCAATGGGGCAGGGCAGGACTATAGTTGTATATAGAAAGAAACTGTGATTCATTCCAATAACAGTTGACATTGGACTGCACACAATGGTTATTAACAGCACAAACATGAATTGCAGGTTCCTAAATTAACTGTTAGAAATAAGTGCTAGAGCTGAGAATTAACCATTAATGCCGACATTGTCTATATTATTTGAACAAGTACATCTGGTGTCTAATGGTGCTCCCCAGCTCGTGCATTCACAAAATAAGACCAGATTAGCTATTACTTCTGCCTGCTGGTTTCTCCAACATATTATGCACGTGTGAGCTCCTCAGATCTGAAATTATAACTTGGCCATCATATCAATTACAGGTTATCTGTCTTTTCTTTGTAATGTGGAATTAGTTATTAGAAAGAGTAAGGCCGTCCATGAAGTGGTAATAGACACTAATGCAGATGGTGCCCATTCATCACACACTCATGGCTCAACCATGACAGTCCCTTGTACTTTAAAATCATGGAGTGGTTAAAACCAGTCATTTCCAATGTCAACAACTCAGAAGGGTTATTTCCCTCAATCATTCATCTGGTCGAACAAATCTGTTGGATGTATTTAGTATTTCAAGACCAGAAGAAGTACCTTCAATTTGAAACTTCGTAAGAAGCTAATCTTCCATGTAGTCTAGAATATGGTGTGCTGTATGCTCTCAAGAGAAGACCTTCAGATGTAGCATCTTCAACTCCCAGTTATCTTCATCGATTTGTAGTCCACAACTGCACGTACTTTATAACATATACATGAGTTTACCTACTCATTTACTCACTGTCTCCTCCAAATATATGGTAGCCATCACTGCAGTCTTGAAGAAATCTACATGTGTGTTTAGAGGAACATTCATTCCTCTTCACCTGCTTACAATCACCCCTTGATGGTATATTTACCTCTGTCTCTTAACAGTGGCCCACTGCCATTTGGCTCTTTACAAATACCACATACATACATATATCAAACCTGTGTGATACTGTTGTCTAAGCATCATAATCTATAGTATTTGAAAAATGAGAAAAGCCCTGAGGGTCTGCAGTTTGACTGGTTCCTTCCAGAAGTTACTTGGAGACCGTTATTTCTCCTTTGCCTTTACGCTCTCTACATGGCATATGGAAACATGGGCAGTGAGGGGAGAGCAGGATGAAGTATGAAACCTGGAAAATGGGGTATAATGTTCAATGCTTGAGTGAAAGACCAGCTACCAAGTACCATGTTTCAGACTCTTTGGCCCTTCCAGGGGGGTTGAGCCTGCAAGATGACATAGCAAGGCTGGAATGGAAAGAGAAAAGAAAGGTAGGAAGAGGAAGAGGAAAAATATGGCAGCAAGATCTGGGTAAGGCTGGTCTATCTCTGGACTATGTTTCCAATTCTGTGTAATTATGAATGTTGTATTCATCGCTGTGAGTTGCACCACTAGCTGTATGGACAGAGGTAAAATAGAGGGTTGTGGTTCTAAAAATGTGAAGGGTAAGAGAAGGTAGAGATTAAGTGTAGGTGAAAACAAATGAACTGGCTCTGATTAGGGTTCTACAGAGTGGGTAAAACGTGATGTGGGATACAGACACTAATGCGCGTCTCCTCTAGCCCAATCATCATATAGGGATTCTTACTTTTAGGGGAAGCTACATTTGGAATATTTTTTAGATAATTAAAATGGAGGCATTTTATGAAAATACGGCCAAAAGATCAAGATCATAACTGGCACTTCATAAAGGAATCTACAATCAATCATTTGTTATTTTGATAAAGGCCACTATCTTTTTGTTAAACATTGAGTGGCAAATTTTTGAAATTACTGAAACGTGAGAAGTAGCGTTTGTGATAAAAAGTTTAGATGAAATTGAATTAGATGAAAATAAAACTATGAAACTAACCAGGTAACTTATAGTGGGGTTTTAGATGAAATTGTATAATGAAAATGATGTTTTTAAAGACTTTACCTAAGCATTTAGATGTGAAAAATGAAGCCTTGTACTTTTATCAAGGGATGTTGGGTTTGGGTTTTTTCTAAAAAGTAGATGAAAGGATTAATTTTTATAGGTTTAAATATGTAGTTGAAAGGAGGCATTTTTATATGTTGAGATATTTGACAACTTAGGTTTCTTTCAATGCTAAAACCTTATGATATTTTGTCTGGAACCAATGATTGTGAAAAATACCTTTATATGAAAGATTTTCTAACCGTTTTTGTACTGAGAGAGCATTTCTGGAATGAATAAGTTGGAGTTCTGTTTTTGCATCATTTAATTTTGCAAAACTTTCTATTGCAATAGCCTCTGTTATTGTCCCAACTAGCTCCACCTTCTGTGTTTCTGCCATTACCTGCACCTCCCACCTCTCCCTGGGTGGGATAGCCCTGAATATGTCCGTAAATTAATCGTAGGCCACTCGCCATATAATTTGTGAGTGCTGGCCTCATAGGCGCCATCCACTGCTACCCCACTTGCGTTCTGCATTCCCTGCCAAGCAAGCTCTAAAATATACCTCCTTTGAACCTTCCTTTCCTCAAACAACTCTGAGCAACAACATAAATTCCAAATGTTGTTCTTGGCGGCTGCCATCAAATGTACCGCTGGACACGGTTATTTTATTGATGCTTTCAGTTCGAAACACAAAATAAAGTGGGACACAGTCCTGCGTCCAATGCAAAACATACAACATATAACATAAACAAAAAATCAGGGAGGGGAACAAGCTTGTGAAGTATACAGAAGATACAACAAGCAAAAATGAACAATGACACCGTTACATTTAAATAGCAAATTGAATAGTGTTGGCGGTGTACTGTCAGTCGACGACGTTTCGATCCCGTAAGGAAAATACTGGGATCATCATCAGGACATTGTATTATATGCCTGAGGGAGATATGCTGTGTGCAAGGCACATAAATAAGCTGTTAAATTGGGAAAATGTCCCAGATGCGGCGGGTTCGCTGGGATGGCGAAATCAGCCGTATTGGAGAGAACACAATCCGAGCGTGGCAACGCGAAGGTAATGGTTTATTTGAAACATAAGACTCCCGCAGAGTTTGCCACCACCCCATCTGTGTTCCACCGTTCTCTATGCGGATTGCACTGTCTTCCCAGACCCGAAAGCAGCATCTTTTACTCGTACTGTCACAGCTACACTCTTTCCCCCTTGCTGGAGTCCTCTGTTCTACCTCTCCTGGAAAATACTACCCCCTCTGCTTCATCATCCTGTGCCACCCTTCAAATCTCCTCTTACTGCCATCCACCACAGGTCCACACTCCACCTCAACACACTGTAGGTGTGTCAGTTGGGCACCTCGAATAAGCCAGGTCAGATACCTACTCCACTACTGCCACCTCAGCCGACCTATTGGCCTCAGGTGCGGTGCTTCTCCTTTCTTGCCATCCTTGCCAGAGCCCAAACTGCCCAACGTGGTCTCGCTCTAGACTCCGTTTCTTTCTGC
Organism: Triturus cristatus; assembly: GCF_964204655.1. Classification (NCBI taxonomy): domain Eukaryota; kingdom Metazoa; phylum Chordata; class Amphibia; order Caudata; family Salamandridae; genus Triturus; species Triturus cristatus. The sequence continues at coordinate 840,046,959 of NC_140583.1, forward strand.
AGTCTCCTCCTGCTTCTTTCCCCACCTGCTGCATTTTATATGTGTCAGGAAACACGCCAAAACTGAGGCGGCTGCCCACTCCACTTACTTCTCAACTTTTAGTCCCTCTTCAGTACCCATTCCTGCTCTAGAATTCTAAATACCAATCGGTCTACTCTGCCAGCATCCCTCTTGTCCCACCCCCTGTGCCCTTACTTCAGCCTCTACTTAACACGACTACCACCCAACTAAAGCCAGGTAAATGGCTAGCTAAGCTAACTAAATTACTCTTCCTACCAGGGATGCACCTAGCACTAAAGAAGAAAGCAAACTGTTGGCCCTGTTCTCTTCCCCCCAAAAATCCATAAATTCCTAACCCCGGGCATACCAAGACCCCTTGCCAATCCCTGTCCTTCTTGGTTTATGGCTTACACCATTAGCCCGAAAAGTCCATGTTGAGACGTACTGCTGTCATTTCCCCATTGCCCCTATTACGGACACACAGAAATATACAAACAGAATGTCTATTCCGTTCCTGCAGCTGCAAGACAAAATCCTTTAGTGGCTATGCATGGAGATGCATCTGAGGGAAACACTCTGCGGGATATTTACAAAGAACTGGTACAGCGTGTCACTCATGCAATTTTGCTGTGCAACGCTGCGTCATTCCATAAACGCTGCGATGCGCGGTATTTACAAGATACGGCGAACACCTGTGTTTTCCCTTGAGCTAACAAAGCTGCCTAGTGCTATAGTGCAGGGGTGCCTGCATTGCAGGGAATCATCCCTGCAACGCAGGCACCCTAGCACCATGGTGCAAGGATGTCTGTGCTACAGGGAATGATTGTTTATGTGTAGGAAGGGACACCTTCCTGCACATAAACAATCATTAAAGGCAATTTGCTCGCAAAAAGAGCAAAAACGAGGAGAAATGAAAATATTTCACCTCGTTTCACCAATCTAGTGCCTCCTATTCAGTGACATTAGTTGTTGGTACTGCCTCAAATGTACACGTCCTTGTAAATGTGGTGCAGTGTCATAAAGCAGAGGGTATTGAGATGGAATGCCCCCAGCAACACACATTGCTCGCACCTTTCACGCAGATACCTGCACAAAAGTGGATGATATTTACAAAGCCGGGTTAGGCCACGCAAAGTGGCTTAACGTCACTTTGTAAATATGAAGCAGGGCATTGCGCCACTGTAACGTCTGAAAAAGTCACGTTCCGTTGACACAATCCCCTTGTAAATATGCCCCTCTTTTCCTAAAGCAGCAGCAGCAGTCCAACAATAGATGATGCGGGGAAACACACACCAGAGCTCTCACACAGGGAATATGCAGACGCACATACGGGTGTGACACAAGACTACACATTAGGGACAAGGAGAATCACATAGTGCCCTCTTTATTTCCCTAACAGGGCTCAGTTCTTGGGCTCATACAGTGAATATCCTGGACGGCGGGTAGGGGGTTACCAAGTATGTACTGGGTATTGTACCGTGGCTTTGTTTTGGTGACTGAATACATGTATCAATGAAACATTGGTTCTATGAGAAAATACTGTGAACAACAGTATTGTGACACCAGAATATTGTGGCAAAGATATTGTCTGCGAAAAAATCGAGGGACTACCAAAATATCGAGCCAAAAATATCATGGGACAGAATATTGTCCAAAAAAGGTAAAAACATTAAAATATCTATATCTCTCTCTTTCTCTCTATATATATGTAATTTATTTATAATATTAAAATACAAAATATTATTATAAATAATTAGTTCATTACTAATGGTATAATTGAAAATAAATACTATTAATTACAAATATATATATGCATATATATATATATATATATATCTTCTAAAAACCATAAAAACAATTGCCACACAATTTTTGAAAAATATTACATTTGAAGTATTAACAATCACTTAAAATTGAAAATGATCAATCGTATATTTAAAAAACAATTATGAAGCTTAATCAAAAAAACAAACGGAATATAAATATATATATTAATATAATTAAATATATATATATATATATATATTTATATATATATATATATATATATATATATATATATATATAAATATATATATATATATATAAATATATATTATATATATGAAATTGGTTTCCTGTGATTACCTTCACAAACGTTCCACTGCCATCATTGAAGGACACAGAAAGGCAGCATTCAAAAACACGAACTCACGACAGGTTGTAGCTTGCAGAGGTCTTTTTTATTTTCTCATTATCTTTTCGCTGTTTGTCATTTATATTAAGTGCAAAGTGCAGTCAGTGCAAATTGGAGACAAAAAACGACCTACACGTTTCAGCCAGAGGCCTTCGTCCGGGTCAAAGTGTGTAGAGTGCAAAGTGATTATGAGGAAGTTGGTTGGACCCTCCCCCTGTTACAAAAAAATGACTGCTACTTGTTGGCTGTTAAAGGAACATTACACTTTTTGTGCTTTTTTTCACATTTTCTTTTTCTCTTGCCAACTTTATGCACTAGTGTTGACACTACCCTCTGTGTACAAAAAGTTTAGATCACACAAGAGGGTTACGTGGGAGGAGGAGTCACTTAAAATATCTTTTAGCTTAACAGTATTATATATGATAACGTACCCATTATAAATTAGCCATCAACAAAATTAATTATGCGTTTTAAGAAACAATCCCAAAATGATTTCAATAGAGATTGTACTCGTGCAACGTCTCTAAACATTTCTATGAACCATAATATCATTAAATCATCTAATCGATTCCTGTATAAAACAATATCAGCAATATTTAACTCCACAGATAATGGCACTAAAGTGCGGAATGCAATAAAGTGTGAAATGCAATAAATATAAACATGTACACAGTTATTAAAGTGTCTATGTGCATCTCGGAATTAGTAAAGTACCCAAATGCACACATGACTGCACAGCCCTCTCCTATTCCATTAGCTTACTTCACATAAAAGGGAAGTAAAGTGCATTATGCAGTAAAGTGCGAAATGCAATAGATATAAACATATATATACAAGGTTATAAAAGTGTCTACATGCATCGTGAGTTTTGTAAAGTACCCCAGTAATCAATAATTGCACAATACTTTCACGTTATTAGGATACCTTAGTTTCCTTCTCTTGATATCTCCTGCATCTATTCTCATAGTGAAGTTCAATTGAAAAAGATGATAAGATATACGATTCTCTAGAATTTCTTGTCGCATGTGTACATCACATCCTAATAAAGTATCTGAATAGTCACATGTTTCCACGCATAGTGTTCAATTGACTCACTCAAGGTCAATATTTATTAAACCAAAATGCGCCTAACAATTTCTCCTTTTCCTCTATTTCAAAGTGCAAGTGCCAGCCACATAATTTAGCTCATCACAATCCCCAATAAAAGTATTTCAATGCAACATGTTAGAAACGGTTCTCTCCATTAAGACAGTTTATAAAAAGGTATATAGTTCTGCAGAAGCATTGAGTCTCCATGGTGTTTCTGTTCCCATCCTGATTATCCATTTGGACTCTGCTTCCGGAGCGTCACTTCCCGGTCCCCACTTCTGATGTTTAAGGGGATATGTTCGATGCAATAAAAAGATAGATTTTCAAAATTGCCCTCATGATCTTTCCACACATGTTTTGCACTGGCATAAGTGAAGTCTTTGTTTTTAATTGCCCTGAGATGTTGGAGAATACATAATTTAAATGTATTCACTGTACTCCCAATGTACTATTTTCCACATTCACCCTTTAGGGCATAGACGACATGTGTGGTCTCACATGTAATCCTTACCCTGATTCGGATTTTCTCCCCTATCAAGGTGATTGCTTCTTGTCGGTTTTGTCCGTACTTACATGCCTTGCATTTTGGGCATTTGAAACAAAACCTTGCTCTTAGCCATTGACTTTTACTTCCACTCTGGTCTGCTTTCTGATAGAGGCTATGTGTTAGCAGGTCCCCCAGGGAAGATGTTCTTTTATAGGTGATGCTTAGATGATTAGATGCATATACTTTTAAGTCTTCATCCTTTGTCAGTATTTTCCAGTGGTTTTGTAGAGCATCACTTATCATATTGCTCGAAGAGTTACATTGTGTGATATACCTTTTTTTATCTTTCTCAGGTTGGTCCCTTTGCTTCTCCTTAGAGCTCTTGGGATGCAGAGAGGACGATTTTAGAGAGAACTAGGGATTGGACTACTGTCTTTTTTTTTTTTCCTCATTTGCCTCTGTCGCACCATTTTGCTTTTCTTGTGAGCCGAAATGTCCAACACCTCATTTGCAGACATAAGATTAACAGAGGTGGAGTCGCCGAAAGACGCCCTGGAATAATAGCTCCCACCATCTGAAATCCAAAACACACCCGAACCAAGTGGAAGAAACCTACCACAATGGAACAGGTGCTGTCAGCCGAGGCAGAGAAGGGCTTAATCATAGGACCCAAGAACTAGTAGATTTAGGAGTGAAGAACTTGCATCAATTCAGAGTAAGATGGGTGCCCAGAATGCCTGCCTAGATCGGCCCTTAATTGACCTATCTAGATTTGCAACATTTCTTACTGACGATAGCCACTCTTGACAGCTTGGTGGAGTCGGAGATACCCACAACTTGCAGATCTCCATGTGGGCCAATAAAATCGCATAGAAGATCAACTTCACATGGTCCTCGTTACTTACATTTCTAGTGTCCAAATGCCCAAAAATAACTAGTGAAGCGCTTACCTACACTTGGATCTTCAGAGCATCGGAAAGTGCTTTACTCACAGCACACCAAAAGGGTTGGATCTTTGGGTAGAGTAGAAACATGTGGAGATCGTCTTCCTTCATGCTGCCACATTTTGGACACGGCACATCTCCTCGACGACCAAACTTCGATAACCTCTGGGGGGACCAGTAAGCCCTATGAAGGGTGAAAAGATGGTTCCTTCTCAGGTATGCAGGTTTAACTATTTTGTATAATGTAGACATAGATACTTGCCATTGGTCTTCAAGCGTAGCTAACGGCAAGTATCTCCCCCATAGATGACTCGGGAGGCTGAAATCTCCATCTTCCATCTCCACCATGAACTAGTACCAAAGTGCGACTTCCTTGATAGGAGACTGTCTGGAGATCAATTTCTCCTCGAATTCGTTATAGACCCCCATTTTTGTCCTGGATGCTTGGAACCAACTTAGAACTTGGAGGTATTTAAATCTAGATATTCTTAGATTTGTCTTCTGTCTACAATCCTCCCAAGAGATTAAATGATCTTCGTGTAAGAGATGAATCCAAACTACTATGCCCGCTTCCCTTAATGGTGTGGCCAACGCATCTTTGACCCAATCAGGGGACCCTGGAGAATCCCAAATAGGAGCAAAATGACTGAAGTATGGCAATTTCACAGCTCTTCTAACTCTATACCATGTCTCAGCCATACCTCTTAAAAAATGTTATCTGACCTTTTTGTAGTATTTTGGGTCTGCATACTTAAACATAAAGCCTCCTCCACTCAAGCTGTGACTTCTCAACTCAACCTCAAAGAGTCTGCCGATTTCTGAATTAGATGGAGTAACCAAAAGCATCTTGCCGTTTTTTAACAGAAAGGACCAGGAGTACACAAGCAGATCAGGTAACTCTAGTCCACCTTTTTCCAGCCTCCTTCTCAACTTCTTCCAGGAAATTCTAGGCCCGTTAGAGGCCCAAATGAAAGAACTGATCTGACCCTGGAGTTTTGAAAACCAAGCTTTGCAGAAGGGGAGAGGAATGGCCTCAAAAAGGAAAGTAAACTTTGGTAGGATTACCATTTTTATGAGGTTGACCCGGCCAAACAAAGTCAGCGGGAGATGGCCCCAGTTCTTCAACAGGGTAACCACTTCCTTCTTAACTATCTCGAAAGTTACTTCCGTGAGTTTAGCAATGTCCTGTGTAATCCTTATCCCTAGATATCTCATATCCTCAGTACATCTTATTCCATCTGCTGTTTGGTTCCAGGTCATCACCTCAGTTTTTTGCTTGTTGATCTTATACCCAGAGAGTTTTCCGAAATCCGTAGTGATTGTTAACACGGACTTCAGTGCAGTGTGGATGTCGCTAGTAAAGACCAAGATATCATCCGCATATAGGGCAATCTTCTTACTCCAGCCATTATACTGGAATGCTAGGATATCTGGGGAGGCCCTAAGCCGTCTAGCTAGAGGTTCTATATATAGATCAAATAAAAGAGGGGACAAAGGGCAGCCCTGTCTTGTTCCCCTTGATATCTGTATTGGTTCTGACAGGGCCCCGTTAACAAGTACTCTAGCAGAGGGTGCAGCATAAATTCCCTCTAAAATTTTGGATATATTTGGGCCAAGATTAAAAGACTTGACTACTGCTTTTAAGAAGACCCAATTGACACGGTCAAACGCTTTAGCATCTTCAAGTGCCATAACTGCTAAAGGGAGGTTGAACGTGGTAGCCAAGTCAATTGCCCCAATAAGATTGAATGTCAGTTCTTTGAGCATTCTACCACGAATAAAGCCCTTTTGATCTTCTTGCACTATCAGAGGAATTACCCCGTAGAGCCTCTCTGCTATAATTTTTGTAAACAGCTTATAATCACAATTTAAGAGTGATATTGGCCTATATGAATCGCACTTTTTTGGGGATTTACCAGATTTCAAAATTAGAGCAATGGTAGCCTCTTTCCATGAATTCGGAAAATCCAGACCAGAGATAAAAATATTGTTAAACATGTTTAGCAGAATTGGTGCCAGAATGTCCTCCAAGGCCCTATAAACTTCATGGGGAAGACCATCGGGGCCGGGGGCCTTCCCTTTCTTACTCTTGCTTAGTATTATCTGTAGTTCCCCTATACTGAACTCGACGTTCAGACGCTGAGACTTCTCCATTGGTAGGTGTATACACGCGTCTTGCGCCAACCACCTTGCAGCTTCTTCGGGAGTCACGGATAGATCCTCCTGATAAACTTCCCCAAAATTTTTTTAAAATGCCGATTCGATAGCCTGGTTATCTGATAATAGACCCCCGGTTTGCTCACAACTGATCTCTTTGATTATATTTTTGACCAGATCACTCTTAACTTTCCACGCTAGTAGCTTACTGGAACCCTCCCCATACTCAAAATGCTCTAAGCAGCTTGTCTCCCAGCGTTCCATGACCTTTGCTTGAATGATGGCAGACAGGGATGCTTTCCGTGACTCGATTTCAATCAACCTGGTGTCCTGCTGTGCCAAGTTCTCGGTAGAGATCAGATCAGTCTAGAGCAACCGAATTTGCTGCTCTAAGTCTAAAATCTTTTGCAGGTATAGTCTTCTCCTAGCAGCTGCGAGAGTACCTAATCTACCCCTTAAGTAGGCCTTATAAGAGTCCCAAACTATTTCCATTGAAGAGGACCCCAGATTGTTATAAAAAAATTCTACACTCTCTTTTTTCAAAATATCGAGAGACTGTGGGTCTAACAGGATAGTACGGTCTAATGTCCATCTAGATTGGGGCCTTACCTGGCCCAAATTTATAGAGAGTAGTACAGCAGAGTGATCTGAGATATGTACACCTATATGCTGGATATCTGATACCAAATCCTTTAATCTGTTGTCGATTAGAAAGTAGTCAATCCTAGAATGGTGTTTATATTTCTTATTATGAAATGTGTAGCTTCTATGGAGACCCATCCTATGTCACCAAATATCGCACAGGCCCAGTTGTTTAATCACATGATGTAATAGTGCAGATATTTTTGGATTGCCTACAGCTCTACTATTTGATGATCTATCCAGCTTATGGTCGATCACTGAATTGAAGTCTCCTGCCATAATAATTGGGTCCGGACAATTCAGTAGCTCTGCATACAGAGCATCGAGGGTACCGGTGTCATCCTGATTTGGGCCATAGTAGCCAACTAGAGTATATTTATAACCGTAGATCTTTAACTTTGCTACCAACCATCTACCCGAAATAGTTGAGACATTACCTTCTACCATAATATCCGTCCCTTTTTTTATTAGGATTGCTATACCTTTGGTGACCCCCATCTGCTTTGATACAAGTGCACAGGAGATCCATTTTTTAGCTTTGAAAAAATCTAAACTCTCAGCCTCTGTCAAATGGGTCGCCTGTAAAATCATAATTTGTGCACGGCAGTCCCTCAGGTATTGCAGTATTATCTCCCATCTAGCTCTGACCCGCAAACCATTGACTTTCCAGGAAAGTATTCTTATTTCCTTAGCTACTTTCTTGGACATGATCTGTGAGCTTCATAGTAAGTCGGACATTGGCTGTAGATTAAAATATGACTGAGGCAAACGAGGGTATTTTTTGTTTTTTTCCCTTGATGCTCCCCACCCTGTGCTTGACAACAACAACCTCCCCCACCCCCAGGAAAACCCTCCCCTGACTTACCAAGTAGGAAAGCCCTATGAGTGCCCTTCCCCCAGAGATGCATCAAATTATTACAAAAGAAAAAAAGAAGAAGAAAAGAGAAAGAAAAGAGTAGGGGTATAGATTAGCCCTATAAAAATAAACCTTTTTAAGATTTTTTGAAAACTTTACTTGAAGCATCTATTCTAGAGCTGAAATTCAGTGTTCCGCAAAGAGTAACAAGAGAGATATATGCTTTACAGGGTCCCTAACTGAACCTCCTCCATGAACTTGTCTACTTATTCAACGGAGCGGAAGGAGTGCATCTTATTATTAAGCATTACTTTTAGCATAGCTGGAAATTTTAATTGTACAGATGCACCTAACTTCCTAAGAGGATCTATTCTTTTGCCCAATTCCCATTGCCTGTTCGAAGTCTCAATTGAAATGTCTGACCTAATTTCGAACTTTACTCCATCAATTTCCATTGCCTTTTTTGACAGAGCACGCGATAGGATATTCTCTTTAAGGGAGTATGATTGGAAATTTACTAGAATTCTCCTGGGTTTAACTCTATTCAGGTTAGATCTGTAGGGATCCCTGTGTACCCTCTGAATATCCTTACTGATCTCCTGTTCTGATTCCTCGACCAATAGCTCTTTTTTAATCAGGCGAACTACAAAGGATTTAATATCGTCCCCTTCTTTGCCCTCTGGTACTTTCAGGAACTTCAGGTTGTTTCTCCTTTGAAAATTCTCTAATCTCTCTAACCTCTCCTGTTGCTCTCTGTCCTTTCTTTTTAAAACCTCTAGTTCTACTGCATTACCCTCTACTTCCTTTTTTTAGAATCTTTATTTCTCCTTCAAGGATCACAGTTCTTGAACATAGGTCGTCAAATTTTCTTTCCAAATTATCACAGACACCTCTAATGTCTTTCTGATTAGCCTCCGAAATTTCAAAACGATTTTTTATTTCCTTCGTGAGAGTTGTGAGGAGATTAGCAATAGACATATCTCCCTTAGCAGATTTTTCCAGGGGAGAACACAAGTCCTCTCGAATAACTCCAGTAACAACTTCATTTTCACCCTGACTAGGCAGATCTGTAGTGTCTTCAACCAGACTGGGGGGACCCTCGGCAGGAGCAAGTTCTGCCAACGCATTAAAGCGATTTTGGTTCTTTGGACCAGTTCTAGGGGTATATTTTGAGAGAGAGGTAGAGACCGAGGCCGCAGACAAACTATTATCCATCTTCTCTAGTAGAGACTTTTCAGGCGCTACATCCAAGCTCATACTTGCAGGCGGAAGGGTATTACTCAGAATAATAGTTTTAGGTAGAACACTAAAGTAAGTCCTGTGTGAGGGGGTAACTTTAGTTTTGCGTTCAAAGCTTGATTTCTTTTTAGTTAATTTATTACATGTTGGTGTCCCTTTAACAACTCGCTCCTTTAGTGTTCTGACAGGTCTCTGGCTCTCCCTTATCACTTGTGTCCTTACAGCATTACTTTCAGAGTCTACTTCCTTCTGGGATGCCTCCACAGTTTCAACCCCGTAATTCGTGGCTTGGACGCTTCTCAAAGTGTACCTGGTCGGGCCTGGACCCCCCAACCCCTCCCTTCCTCCCCCTCTTCGTAATTTAGAGCTCATAGGATTCAAGTCCAGGTGAGTGGGGGAAGTAGGATAGGTGGGGCAAGAGGTATTCAAAAAGGGACCAGATAAACTGAAACCCGGAGCCCCCTTGTTGGGTAAATTACCCCGTACGCTCTGTTGCAGAACAGGCGCCGTCACCGAAAAAATGGCCACAGACCTATTGCCAAAATTCAGTACCTCTGACGGAGCGTCGCTTCGTTCTTCGCGTATCCTGGAATCGGGCTCGGAAGGAGTAGAGCCACTCTGCCTGTCCCCAACGCCCCTCCCCCGGAAGGGAATTCGGGAGGCGGCGCGCCTTCCTCTACGGAGCTCTAGCGCCGCACACCTCCACGGCTGACCTCCCGCCGTACTGCTGATGCAAGGAAGCCGCTGAGAGGAAAAGGGTAATTTCTTTTTTTTTCCGATATTCCTCTGTTACTCTCTGCCTAATCTTTGAGGGTTGTATAGAGTCTGCTTGTGCAGGATAGTATACGAGGAGCTTGTGGCATCGCCGTGATAGCGAATCGCAATATTGCAGTTTTGCAAATGGGGTATGATTAAACCCTCCAAACCATCCAGTCTTACTTTCTCCGTAGTCCGTAATCCGTCCTCAGCTGTAGAAACCATTTCTTTTCCTTTCCTAACTTCATTGCAGAACTACTGAAGAAACAAATCCAAAATTAGCAAACACCATCTCTCTGGGATCAGGACTCCCACGACCTGCACGCTAGCTGGCCGCCATGTTTTCCCAGTGACTTCAGATGATTGATCAGTGCCACTGTACTACTGTCTTGAGGTCATCATGGGGAAGAAAAGGTTTCAATTTCTTGAGGTGTTTTAGAGAGAAAAGAGCACTTTTTGCAGAGTTTTTGATGTGGGCCTCCATTGATAAGTTCTTGTCAAGGGTGATGCCTAGAGACTTAACTGAGTCGGATAGGACGATGGGGCAGTTTAGGGCGACCAGATTCTTGAGCCACTCTTGGATTGGACGATGGTTGCTTTTTGGAGAGAATAGGATTAGTTCAGTTTTATCTGGGTTGAGCTTTAAGTGGGTAGCGTTGAACCAAGTTTGGATCTCGGTTAGAGTGGCATTGAGGTGTTGGATGTCGCTGGGAGACTTGATTTTAAAAGAGATTCGGGTGTCATCAGCGTAAAGGTGGTAATTCACTCCAGCTTTTTTCAAGATGATTGTGAGAGGGTCCATGAAAAGATTGAAGAGGGATCGAGCCTTGCGGGACCCCAAGTGTGACTTTTGTTGGCTTCGAGAGACAGGAGTTGATTTTAATTTGTTGCGAGCGGTGTTGAAGGAAGGCGGTGAACCATTTTAGTACTGTGCCATTGATGCCCGAGCGCTTCGACAAGGTCTCCTGAAGCGCTGGATGATTTACTGTGTCAAATGCCACAGAAAGGTCAATAAGGATGAGTAGGCAGGCATCACCTTCATCTAAAGTCTTGTGAATATCGTCAGAGACATCGAGCATAGCTGTTTCCGTGCTACAGCCTTTCCTGAATCCTGATTGAACGGTGTCGAGGAGGTTGAACTCATCAATGTGTTTGTTGAGTTGGTGGAGAACGCATTTCTCCAATGTTTTTACAAGGAATGGGAGGTTGGAGATAGGTCTGAGGTTTTTGAGATCATTAGGGTCGGCCACTGATTTTTTGAGAATGGGTGTGATTTGTCCAAGTTGAAGGGAGTCTGGGACACAGCCTGAGGTGAGAGAGGCGTTGATGATTTTTGTCCAGAAAGGGGAAATGGTGTGGTTAAGTTCTTTTATGATTGTGGATGGGATGGGGTCCATAGTGTGGGAGGAAGGTTTGAGGTTAGAAATTATACTGAAAACCTAATTTTCCGACATTAGCTCAAAGTCGGACCAATGCGCATTGTTTTTTAGCTGGAGGCAGACCTGATTAGAAGGGGCAGAATGTTAGTCTCAGGTGCTTGGTGTTTAGTTTCCTAGATGATAGATTAATTACTAAATCCTCTTGTTTTTGTATATCAGGATCCATTGTTTCCATCTTCATTTTTTTTAATCATTCATTTTTTTGTGCTTGTTTTTTGTGGCCTTGTCAGTTTTGTTTTGCTGATGTTCTGTTTTTTTAAAATATCCCCACCCTCTGCCTCGCGTTGACATTCGTAAGAGACGCATCTCCCCGGAAAAATACATTCTCTGTTTGCCACTTGACATTCCTTCATCTCCAGAGCTCACCTCAGGGCCCTCCGCACTTGACTTCCTTGTCTGTTCTTGTTCCTGTACTCGATCTATGGATTGTTTGCTGTAGTTTGCATTGTATTTCCGTGCAAATGTATACATTCTCCCTGTGGCTTAATCAATTTTATCTCGTTGAAATTTGCAGATTTTCTTGCTTTGTACTCCTTGTTCATGTTTGTCTAATCTTTTTTCAAGGTCTTCAAATAACTTGATGCCTTCAGGTGGTTCCTTGAATTGTTTCAACGATTTTTCCAAGTTTTTAATCTTTTCCTTTGTTTGAGTTTGTCTTCTTTCCACATACGTGATCAACGTATTCATTAGCTTCATGGAGCATTCAGTTGTATCAGATTGCCACTTGGAAACGAGGCCCAGATCTTGATCACTTAGAGTAGGTAGACTCTGGGGATTCTTTTGCAAACTATATATTTTTTCAAAGTGACACTTTCCCACCATTTGTTAACCTCCATAATTCTAGCTTGTTCTAGTTATCTCATGAGTTGTTTTGGTATGCTCATGGTTCCTGTCTTGTTGATTTGTGACTTATTATGCGCCGCAATCAACTCTCACTCTTTGTCAAACATATCTTTAAGCAGCTGTTCTCGCTTAGTTCATCGGTCCGCCATGTTGCTGATTACTTTGTTAAAAGTATTTTATAATCGTGGTTAGGTTATGTTAAATTGCTTTTTACAAATTCAGCGTAAATTGCAGTGTTATTGTTCCTTATAACACGTCACCGTTGCACTGTAAATCGACTATCTCTATAGGAGCTTACTGTCATGTGAGGTTATCGCTGAGTTTACTCCGCTAGGAAAACTGACAAAAGTATTTTCTGGAATCCGCTTTCCTTCCTGTGGTTCCTTTGTCGTTTTCCCCGGACACCGAACTACGGGAACCACATACCCCTTGGTCTGACGTTTGGAGGGGCAAACTGCACTGGAATCTCGGCAATGGCACCGTTGACAGCAGGGGAGATTGCCGTGGCCGAAAAGCCCCCATCCCCCCCCTCCGGAGGAACCACCCCGATCCACCAACAGCACTCTTACCCTGTCGTATTTTTTATTTAGCTAGTTCAGTGCAAATCCGCCTTGACACGTTTCAGCCCCTAGAGGCCTTGATCACATGACGTACTGGTGTTTCCTTCCTTATTTAAAGTGACAGTGCTTACAACAAAAACTGAAAACAGGTCGCTGGTGTTGAGGATGCTATATATAGGAGCTGCCTTCCACCTAAACTTGGGAACTACCCAAAGTTCTCTGCTTCTTTTTTCCATAACTTATACGTCACTCTATGCCATTTCTTTGTCTGATTTCCTGTTGGATTTGATGTATTATTGCTTTTTTAATTTCTATGGACATTACAATTATGGTTTTACGTACTAAGTAACCCCTCTTTTGGGAATATATGAAAGACTATATTGTTCTTCATTGCTGTTTCTTTGCTTGTACAGCCTTGAGAAAGTCGTGGGACCAGCCTTCCCATAACGACGAAACACGTGTTGGCTGTGGAGTTTCTAAGGAACACTTCTATAATAAAGAAAGAAAGAAGATCTGACTCATGTCCTCTGCAATTACTTGTTAGATGTTTATACTTCCGAAATCTAAAATAATGTTGTAAACACTTATTTACGTGTGCTAGGGATTCAAAAGAATTGTTGTTGTTTTTCTTTGTAGAGTTTGTGGTTCCTCTACACCCAGTAGCACCGTCATAGAATAGCGTACAAAACACAAGTGCTAATCGGATGAGGCGCCAGTATACCTATGACCAATACCACATAGTTACCGAATAAACTTGGGAACTACCCAAAGTTCTCTGCTTCTTTTTTCCATAACTTATACGTCACTCTATGCCTGCACATAGTTCCTCCCAACATAGGTCCCTCCCCACTACCCAAAAAAAAAAACCAACAAGTATAAAATAAAATATAAATAAAGCAATAATAAAATTGACATAGTAATTAAACTAAACAAATAAAATGTATACGATTAAACATATTAAATATATTTTTAAACCACTTACCGTATAAATATTTAATTAACATTATATTTTAAATAACTTCCCGCTCAATTTCCCAACAAATCAAACAACTCGCCACTAAATTATACATTTGGTTTTTAAACTATAGAAAATTAAAATTATGCATTAAAAATCACATTAATTACCAATTAAAATATGTACGTACCATAAAAAATTTATTTACTATTTTTAAAAATGATAACGGAAATAACATATCACCTTAATCTCGTAGAAACCCAACATTCCGCTACAAAATTATAAATTACTGATAAAACGTATATTGTAATATATAAATATTCTCACCGTCTATATTCTGTTCCTCAGTATTTTTGACTTAACAATATTTTTGACACAATATTCTTGCAACTCGATAATTTTGAAATTATATTTATGTTCTTCAAGAAACCAGTTTTATGTCCAGTGCGCCATCTTTCAGGTTGGGGCGCAACAGGGGCTCAGAAAAGAGTAGATATTGATAAACCCCTCAACAAAATGTGGAATGGGCAGAGCCAAGCTCTCCTCAGCAGTCTACCCATGGCATATTCAATATTTAATTGCTAATGCTCAAGAATAGATGAACTCCTCTCTGTCCTCAATCATGTGTCCTGGAGTACTCTGACAAGTGTGCCATGCTTACAATATGCATCACAGCAATTTGTACAGCAAGAAGAGGGACATTTGTTGTATCCCAAAAATGTGATGCAAGCTGCAACTTCTTGACTCATGCTCCAATGCTCTAATGCCAATGTAATCAATGCATTAGAATATTGCAGCACTTTCCTGACCTAAACTAGAAAGGTGAAATCTTGCAATCGTTTTTCACATTGTTTTAACTTTTTGATTCTTTTTCAGTCCAAATCACTTAATTTGCCCCACACACTATTGTGTACTGATTACTTGGAAAAGGAAAAGGGTGGTCCTGGAATCTGGGCACCACTGTCACCCTGAGCATCACTGGACACTTGGCTAGCAAAGCCTCCAAATGAGGTGCTTGAAATGCTCCACCATCAGTATATCACTCTCTAGTCCCACCTGCTTAGAACCATGTGAGCTATCCCTTCACTATATTACCCTAACCTGCTGGACTATCAGTTCTCCCAACTACACATTTCATATAAGCCTAAGCTCTCTACAGCCCCAACCTGCATCAATATTCACTAAAGGACATTTACTCACTTCTGTCTCCACTCTCCTCTGCAACCACTTCATCTCTCTTGACCCTCCCAGCCATATATACCCTCTGTAGGAACATGGTGTATTTTCTCTCATCCCTTTCTATTTACTAGTTCTTCGTGAGATATACTTTTGGCAGTAAAATACATATCTCACCATGAGCAGCAATTACTCTCATGTATAACCTTAGAAGTGAACTGACCTAACACTTAGATTTCCTGTGATTACTGTGTCACTTTATTTCCCTGTCCCACCAGCACTCTTTGTGGGAGATTTACTAAGCTTGTGTGCCGTGTTTGCGTCACAAAAGTACTTTACTTTCCAGCGCTAAACTTGTTTGGGCGTCCCCGTGCAACCACCCAAGGTTTCTCACTCTAAACCCAATTTACTAAACACAGTAGATTGGGTTTAGCGTGAGAAAACTGCACCCATTTAAACTAGGCACAAGGAAGGAGAAATGCTTTCATTTCTCCTTCCTTTTCTGACTTTGCATGCATACAAAGTGGGAAAAGATTTCCCTCATGCCTAAGTATAGAATTTTGTACCGGAAGGGTATCCTTTTCTGTACAAAACCTATGCTGGACTCACATACACACTAGCGCTATGGCGCTAAGGTGTGTGGGTCGCACACGGCAGCTGCAATCAGCGCCGGCTCAAGGGAAAGGGGAGGAGAGAGCCACATCTTTGAAAATATGGTGCTCTCCTGCTTTCTCCCTGTCGCACAGCCTCGTACAGGGCTGCGCTGCGTGAATTTTTCGGAAATCTCTCCTTTTGTCTCCAAGGTTTCCTATCCATTCTAGTCAATTGGCTCCCTGCCCCTTCAGGTTCCTGCCCCTCATGATACCTGTCCCAGTATTTTCAAACCATAGGTATACTATCTACATATCTCACCTGCTTACATATCTCTGAATATAAGTCCTTATTGAGTCTCTATGTTGGTTGTTTAATATGGGTAACTGTCCGACTCATTGCCCTGTGAATGGATAGATACATGGGTCTTTTGGTGCATGGATGAGTATTGATAGACTGGTATTTATAACAGATATACGACACATACTGGTAACTTGTATGTGAGTGTTAGGATTCTGTCTGCATTTGATGACGGGTCAGTTAGCTGAGCATTGAATTGCTCTGCTGCTAGTTATAAAGTGAGGAATAGCTTTGCTGTCTGTGCTGGCTAAGTAATGGAATATCTGTGCAAGACATATGTTAAACAAAAGCTCAACTGTCTGCACCTAGCAAGGAAAAATCATCTGAGCAGAGGATAGCTCTGCTCTCTGTGACATGTCAGGCATAGCTCTGGCGTATGTACTGAGCACGAGCTAAATCATCAGAGCAAGGAATTTATATGTCAGTCATCTAGCAAAGATCGTTCAATCTTTTGGTCTCTCTATCTTCTCGTATGCTGACGATACACAGCTATTATCCCCCTTACCCAGGATAATTAGTGTAACCTTGATTAAGTAGAGCCATGTTTAAAGGAGGTTGCTGATTGAATGGATTGTTTCTGCTTGAAACTCATTGGTGATAAAACTGAGGTGCAGGTGGTTGGCAACAATCTAAACCGTTGGACATCGGTTTGCTGTCCGGGATGCCTAGGGAACCGACTCTAGCCTAAGCCAACTATTAAAAATCTGGGTGTCTGGATGGATAAAAAAGCTCCCATTTGAGACTCAAGCCTATAAAATGTCCTCCACATGTTTTGGTATAATGAGGATACTTAAAAAGATTTTAGATCTCCTCCCACCGCCCTTCTGCAAGATTCTGGCGCAGGCTCTGATTTTGTCCGGACTAGACTATGGAAATTCCCTACTATCTTGAATGCCCAGGGTATGAGTTGAATAGACTTCAGGATATCCAGAATAAAGCTGCAAAGCTGATACTTAAGATACTGAGATATCAATGGGTAACAGCTCCTTGGCTGCCTTGCACTGGCTTCAGGTCAAGGAATTTAATTCAAATCATTATGTATCGCCCACAGAGCGTATCATAAAAAAGGCCCCAAAATTTTGCTTCCTTTGATTCATCTATATGTGCCCAGGAGATCGTTGAGGTCATTCTCCCTAAAGTTAGCCAAACTAATTATAGTTTGGGAAGCTAGGAGTAGAGGTTGAACCTTCTCCTTCTTTGCACCAAAATTATGGAATGATTTTCCTATTAGGTTGAGGATGCCGGAGGACGAAGGTGTGTTTAGGAAACTATTAAAAGCCTAGCTGTTTGTTGATCAAGACCAAATAGTGCTCAGATGCTTCATGGTGCTGGGAGGCCTTGCGACGGTATCCAGGCGCTATATACGTAAGTCTGAATTGAATTGAAAGGAATGTCATTGCTGTGTGCCACAAATGAGGTATAGCTCTGATGTTGGCACTGGGTAAGAGATAATCAGCCAAACCAAAATAGATCTTCTGTCTATCACAAGTGAGGGCTCGCTCTGCTGTATTCCTTGAGTGATGACTAAAGCAGCTGTTAATGGATAGACGTTTTCTGTGGTAGGTGAGTGGTAGCTGTGCAGCCTGCATCCAGTTAGGAATTGCACTATTCTCTGTACTTCAATGCATACATCAACTAACCAAGAAATAGTGATGTGGCTGTGACAAGCAGGGATAGTTTGGGTGTATGACGTGGGAGACATAATAAATTAGATGGGCAGGGGAGAGCTATGATATCTGTGACAAGTGATAGATAACTACTATTAGTGCATTGTCTGCCCCATTGGTGGTGTGTTCTCAGGACTCAATCAAAATATTATATTGGGACAGACTGGCCTTCCTTCTATGGGTGTGAAAGCATTTATTTGAGATGTCAGGAAACCTTGTAATTTGCGAAGGGGGCGAAGTTTTTAAAAATGTTCACAAAGTTGCAAAGCATTACAAAGTTGCATAGCATTATACTAGGCAACTTCACATTTCTGTACTTGCTGCTCCTTTTCACCAGCAGATCAGTTTATATGCCCCCTGTAAAAAAGAGAAAGTCAAGAGGGAGAGTTGAGTTGATGTGTAGATGCCAACCCCATTTTAGATCTCACCTACTAGAAAGATTGAGCTGTCTGCTTGCGAAAGACCTATTGTGGATTTACAATGGGCTTCCACCTGCCAATTGCTTATCATTGTTGGTTGGCTTTATTGTCACTTTTGTTTGCTTGCTTGTTATTCGATAGCTAGCCTTCCACTTCTTGTGTTTATTCCTCCCCTGGAGCATTGCCTCTTTATGATACTTCTGGTTGGCTAATGCATATCCTTCCACTGCTCCCATTTAGGGAACTGCTTTTTTTTCGTTCATCACTCCAAGAGAAGGCATGTGGTTTCTAGCTCTCTCCTGCACTGTGTTCTGTCCACCCCTCCCAGCTTGTCTTTAAAAGCAGAGTAAATGGGATATGTATGCTGGGGCATGGCTGAAGAGCAGCCTTTAAATTGTTGTTTTTGTTTTATCACCTGCATTCCACATATTGCATGAAAGTACAAGCATTAGCACAAAAAGGCTTTTATGGCGCTGGCGCAGGGCCATATGCTGCTCTCACTCACCTGGCACTTGAGACACAAGGTGTACTCAGCATGACCATGCTCCTGGAGGCCCATAAATCTGCTGCCTGGACTACCACAGAGGACCAAATGGCTAAATGCTGTGGGAAGGTTTTTATGCCTTGGTGAATGTTTTCCTTTACATTCTGACTCTTCCTTATTCTTTTTAATTTTTGTTCAGTTTCCTGAGTGAGGAGTATTTGAAAAATAATTCATGCCATTTATAAAGATTGAAAACATTGAATTCAATATACAGTCTGGAAATACCAAAAGATGTGTTTCCTTTTCCTCCACTTCTTTGAAATATTCTGTTCTTTTACTTTTTTTTCAAACAATACTTAACACACCAACATTGGCATCTAAAAATTCAGTTGAAAAATCAATGGGAGAGCGAGGGTTTTGGGGCGCATCCTGTTACCCAGAAGCGTACTATACTTAAACAATGTGGACGTGCCCACTATGTGTATGTAATTACTTTAGTCACTGTTTGTAGCAAGAGCTTGGACCCATTAGGTATTGTTAAAAGACCCCTCACACACCAACCTAGTTGGTGTCATGCTTCATCATTGGGGTCCCAACCGGGCGGCCGAATGCCTCCCGGTTGTGCTATGACGCCCGATTACAGTGGAGCAGGTGTTGGTGCGTAAGTGTGATGTGATGTGATATTGTACAGTTAAAAATACCTCTGAGAATCCTTGCCTTTATTTTTAATGTTGGTGGCTCAGGATATAGTTACAATATGTGTGGTGCAACTATTTAAGGAGTAATTACCTTTAAGTTGGCTTATGTGTGGCGGTCTTTCAGCCCCCGCTGAGTGATTAACGGGGCTTTCTTCAGGACCAGAAACGTGATCAGTGACTGGCGAAAGGTGAAAGATGCCACGTGAAAATCAGTGTGGTACCTACACACGCGCTAAGGTGTGTGGTTGAAAAAATGTCGGCGTACTCACAGACACTTTAAAATAGCAAAAAAAATCCTGTGGGAAAGAAGAAGACAAAACAAAACATATAGGGTTTCGCAACATAAAATGCAATCTTATTGGTTATATTATAGTTGTGTAGTTGTCCTCAGGGAAGGCTACTACAGTGACTAGTGTATTTGTTCATGCAGATCGCGGCATGCGTAGATACTGTGATGCATGCTGCACTGGTTAAAAAGAGAGAGAGCAGAGGGCAACGTGATTCAAGCTGCGCTCCTATGGATTTGTAGGCGCTGGTTGCACAGGTGAAAGCACGGGGCGCGACGTGCAGTCTCTAACTGTGATACCTGTGGCACTGGATCATGCGTGTGGGCCACTGGGGTGAGTGCCTTAGCGGTCTGGGGCGCACAGCGTGCATTATTGTGGTTTGATCATGCACTGACAAGGTTTTTGTGCACCCAATAATGGCCCTGAGTAAGGGGACATCCTTACGAGAAAATTGAGTTGTGATACACAAGTTTACAAAGGTTAAAAACATGCACCAATACATTCAATAGTTACAATGCTAAGTAGTTTTTGGCAGTTATCGGGGCTCGAGGGAGGAGGCTCATCCCAGATCCAATCTGAAAGTAAAAGTAAACAGCGCTGCGGTAAGCTCTATCGAATAGAAAGCCTCACTGTGGTGGCAGCCTTTGGGAGCATACAAGGCCTTACTTGGTGATGACGAGGCATCCTCTGCAAACCTAATTATGGTCCCCCGTGGTCCCGGCTGGTGTATGAAGTGCCAGTGTGGGTGGCTTATGTAGTGTCTGCCCCAGCTCCGGTACGTGCGGAAATGCTAGTCCGGGTCTAATCATGACAGTATTACGGAGGGGTGCACATGCGTGTGCATGCGCAATGGCCCTGATCCTTATGTGAATTCAGGCGACCAATTTGGAAGAGGTTTTTGAAGGTGGAAGGCTATAGTTAAAGTCACTGAGTGTATATACGGGCAAATGTCAGGTGGTGTTTACCGCATAATGGCAAGTCCTGTAGGAGGGCCACCGGGTGGCCATCCAAGAGACTACACGTGGCGTGTGCTTGCACTGTTGCACATGTTCCGGTCTGAGATACGGTGGCCATTCTGAGGAATCGAAGGCCTGGCCTGCCATGTAATAGTGTGTGCCTGCACAGTTGCACTGTAAACAGTATGTGAATATTAAAAAAACGGGGGCAAACAAAGGTTTGAGCACCTGACGTGCCATGTATTCTGGAAAGTAGGTTAAAGCAACCGGTTGGTCATATGGAGACCAATTATTCGGGCTCTCTTGAGTGGTATTCAGGGAGCGGTTTTGCGGCTGTGATGTCGGGCGGCCGCCTTGGGCTTGCCAATGCTGTGCAGCCCAAGTGGTTTTAGGTTACCAGTGTTGTGCCGCCTGGGTGGCTGTTGTGGATGCTGGTGTCTGTCTCTTGTATAGGTGAAACAGCTGGGAGTTCCTTTTTTAAGATGAATCCGTGGGACATTATGGGTTACATAATAGGCGTGATAATAGTAGGTACAGAGGGATCAGATGTACCATGCGGGACAGTCATCTGGCAGCCCTCATCTGTGGAAGGGTGCTGGGGACACTCATGGTTGTGTCATGGGCGTATTCCAGTGTTGGCAATTACGCTAGTCCTTTTTGATTATTGTCTACTGAGACTGTTCCACAGGATGTTATCGTTTAAGCCAAATTTGTGGCTGGAAAGACGGTAGATCCATCTTTGTTCCTTGAGTAGTAATTGTTGTTGAATGTTAGGCATGTTGGGGTCCCGGGCTTCAGTGATGACCCAACTCATGTCGTTGGATGCGTGTCTAGCTTCCAGGAAGTGAATGGTCATTTTAGTTGTGTTCTTTTTTGCATTGTATGGTGCTCCGATGCTCACATATTCGGGTCTTCACTTTTCTGTTAGTCATCCCGATGTAGGTTAGGTTACAAGGACACACAATGCGGTATATCACATGTGCCCTGTTGCAATTAGTGTGGTTTCGCAACTCCCACGTCTTGCCAGGCTCTAGGGGTAGTGTTTTGGTGATTGTGGTCAGGTGGCATATGCTGCAATTGCCACATGCAAAATGGCCTGTGACTTTCGGAAGGCCCCAGGCATTCAAGACTGTGTTCCCTTGTTTCTGTGATGGTATAGGCCTGGTGGAGACGATGGCATCTTTGATGGACTTGGCTTTTTTGTGGGAAAGAAGTGGTTGGGTCCAATTTGAGGTTCCCTGTCCCGAGAATTTTGCAGTGCTTCTTTATTATGTTAGAGACTTGGTTGGAGACCGTGTTGAAGGTAGTGACACACGTCAGAGGTATAGGTGTGGCTTCACGTGGATGTGTTTCGGTCAGTCCTTCGCGATTTTGGTTTATTGCTCGTTTTCTCGCTTTTTCGGTGATCCGTCTGGGATATCCACAATCCCTGAGTTTGTTGCTCAGGTCTTTGACTTGTTCCTTGAAATCCGTCACATTGCTGCAGTTTCTCCGTAGCCGTAAGTATTGTTCGTCAGTAGACAATAATCAACAAGCATTTGCATAGCCAATAGGTCTCGCCTTTGGGACCTTATAAGTGTTTAGCCATGCAACAGTTGCATAACTAAATACTTATAAGGTCCCATAAGCGAGACCTCTTGGCTATGCCAAGTGGTCGTGCGGCCGCGAAAGTGAAAGTAATCACGGTCAAGCCCGTCAGTACTGTAGGTCTAGGCTGGCCTGGTAGCACTTTTTGGAGCCCTCTCAAAAAGTCTCGCCAGACCAGCGCATGCGCTGGGTCAGGTGAGACCTAAAAAGGACTAGCGTAATTGCCAACACTGGAATACGCCCATGACACAACCATGAGTGTCCCCAGCACCCTTCCACAGATAAGGGCTGCCAGATGACTGTCCCGCATGGTACATCTGATCCCTCTGTACCTACTATCATCACGCCTATTATGTAACCCATAATGCCCCCAGGATTCATCTTGAGAAAGGAACTCCCAGCTGTTTCACCTATACAAGAGACAGACACCAGCATCCACAACAGCCACCCAGGCGGCACAACACTGGTAACCTAAAACCACTTGGGCTGCACAGCATTGGCAAGCCCCAAGGCGGCCGCCCAACATCACAGCCGCAAAACCGCTCCCTGAATACCACTCAAGAGAGCCCGAATAATTGTTCTCCATATGACCAACCGGTTGCTTTAACCTACTTTCCAGAATACATGGCACGTCAGGTGCTCAAACCTTTGTTTGCCCCCGTTTTTATTATTCACATACTGTTTACAGTGCAACTGTGCAGGCACACACTATTACATGACAGGCCAGGCCTTCGATTCCTCAGAATGGGCTCCCTATCTCAGACCGGAACATGTGCAACAGTGCAAGCACACGCCACGTGTAGCCTCTTGGATGGCCACCCGGTGGCCCTCCTACAGGACTTGCCATTATGCGGTAAACACCACCTGACATTTCCCCGTATATACACTCAGTGACTTTAACTATAGCCTTCCACCTTCAAAAACCTCTTCCAATATGGCCGCCTGAATTCACATCAGGATCAGGGTCATTGCGCATGCACACGCATGTGCACCCCTCCGTAATACTGAGTCATGATTAGACCCGGACATGAATTTCCGCACGTACCGGAGCTGGGGCAGACACTACATAAGCCACCCACACCGGCACTTCATACACCAGCCGGGACCACAGGGGACCATAATTAGGTTTGCAGCAGATGCCTCGTCTTCACCAAGTAAGGCCTTGTATCCTCCCAAACGCTGCCACCACAGTGAGCCTTTCTACTCGATAGAGCTTACCGCAGTGCTGTTTACTTTTACTTTCAGATTGAATCTGGGATGAGCCTCCTCCCTCGAGCCCCGATTACTGCCAATAACTCCTTAGCATTGTAACTATTGAATGTATTGCTGCATGTTTTTAACCTTTGTAAACTTGGGTATCACAACCCAATTTTCTCGCAAGAATGTCCCCTAACTCGGGCCATTATTGGGTGCACAAAAACCTTGTCAGTGCATGATCGCCCCGGACCGCTAAGGCACTCACCCTAGTGGCCCACATGCATGATCCAGTGCCACAGGTATCACAGTTAGAGACTACATGTAGTGACCCGTGCTTTCACCTGGGCAACCAGCGCCTACAAATCCATAGGAGCGCAGCTTGAATCCCGTTGCCCTCTGCTCTCTCTCTTTTTAACCAGTGCAGCATGCATCACAGTATCTACGCATGCCGCGATCTGCATGAACAAATACACTAGTCACTGTAGTAGCCTTCCCTGAGGACAACTACACAACTATAATATAACCAATAAGATTGCATTTTATGTTGCGAAACCCTATATGTTTTGTTTTGTCTTCTTTCCCACAGGAATTTTTTTGCTATTTTTAAGTGTCGGGGAGTACGTCGACATTTTTTTCAACCACACACCTTAGCGCGTGTGTAGGTACCACGCTGGTTTTTCACGTGCCATTTTTCACCTTTCGACACTCACTTATCACGTTTCTGGTCCTGAAGAAAGCCCCGCTAATCACACAGAGGGGGCTGAAACATGTAGACTGCCACACATAAGCCAACTTAAAGGTAATTACTCCTTAAATAGTTGCACCACACATATTTTAACTATATCCTGAGCTGCCAACATTAAAAATAAAGGCAAGGATTCTCAGAGGTAATTTTAACTATAGAATATCACATCACATCACACTTACGCACCAACACCTGCTCCGCTGTAATCAGGCGTCGTAGCACAACCGGGGGGCATTCGGCCGCCCGGTTGGGACCCCAATGATGAAGCATGACACCAACTAGGTTGGTGTGTGAGGGGTCTTTTAACAATACCTAATGGGTCTAAGCTCTTGCTACAAACAGTGACTAAAGTAATTACATACACATAGTGGGCCCATCCACATTGTTTAAGTATATCTAACAATTCAGCACTCACATTATAAAGGCAAGACAGATTGGCTTTGCCAATGCTTGTCCCTTACGACAGCGAGCAGCTGGGAGGACAGGGATAGTAGAGTTTGAGTGACAGGCCCTTTTTGGGATGGGACCTGGCACTCTTTGAACCCAGGGTGACCTATTTACCGCTACCTGGCCATAGGCCTTAAGCTGATTGATCGTACACTGCCAGCTTGGCTGCATTGATAAGCTTGATAGAGCCCAAAGTAGGCTCTATGCCGGACCAGGGATGTAGAAGCCCTATGTGTGCATTAAGTCATGGTAGAGGCTGCAGCTCAAAGAATTCTCTTTATTTCACCCCTTCATTACCGGAAAAACAGAAACAAGTAGCAGCAAGTTGACAGTGTCCAGTGCAAAGACTGCAAACCCACATACACCACACGCTCAGACACTAAACACAGATGCAGTGAGAAAATTCTGGAAATGAAAAGAGGATTTGAAAACCATCAACACAATAGTGTGTGTGAAAATGAAAATATAACTAACAACAGGAAACGTGATACGAATGCTCGAGTCAATGCTTCATAATCACGTCCAAAAATGTTAGAGCTTGTTTACGCCATCATTATAGGGAGCTCAGACGTGTTTCAGTCTGACAAGTGCCTCTAGACCCTTGACACAATCAGTGGTCGTTGCAGGTTATTCAATGAGATTCTTGGCACAGTGGGAGTTAGGTTTTGGAATCTTCCTGGAGGTATGACGAATGGAATTCGAGGCACATCATGTGACTGGACTTAGAACCTCCTCACTGAGGTGAAGTGCATAGAGTGGTTAGGATTTTGACCTCACCCTAAGGATTCTAGGAAAAGTGAGTAAATGGTGTTAGGGCCTCCTCACTGAGTTGTTGATTGAGTTTCTATTCACAGTAAGTGGCCTGGCTTTGGGTCTTATCCTAAAGGCAGGACCCACTTGTGGTATGGGTGAGCTGTGCCCCGGCCCAGGGCACCAGCATTTGGACGGACGCACTGACCTGTCTGTATGAGGCATTCTCCCTGACATAGCTCCGGTAATTCTGCCTAAACTGGTTTTAATCTTGTTTTATTTTACTAACATGCTGCAGACACCATGTTTACAACCTATCAACCCCCACAATTCCCCTCCCATCTCCCGGCTCACCCCCCACTCCCTCACCACGCCCTCCCCCATGTTCAGACCCGGTTTACCTCACCTCCACCCAGCCACCAACTTGTCACCAGTGTGAAGGAAGTAATATGTGGGTAATTAAAGAGAACTGGGGAGGAGCAGAAATGTTTGTGTTCAAAGGCCTGTCACTGATGTGAGCTAGCCACTGACTTGTGAATCGAAAAGAGAAGCCCCCTGCTGCTTCTTGCATTAGTTACTAGCAGAAGCCTGGGCGCCAAATGTTGTTTCTGCCAAGGACGCTATCTTAGCAAAGGCCAGCTCTGCTAAAGGTGTGGCTTGCCTTTCTAGTGACTGGGGTTTGGGTCCTGTCCTAAAGGTGCGGCTTGAGTTTCTAGTAACAGGGAGGTCTTTCATTGAGGGGTGGCCCCAGTCGTTAGCCATAGCACGGACCTGGGATTTCAGCCTCATCATTGAAGGGTACTTGAGTTTCTAGTTTCAGTGAGTGGCTGGGGCCATATAGGTAGCTTGAGTTTCAGGCAGAGAGAGAGACTGAGGTTTGAGGGTGACCATTGAGGGTTGACTTGATTTTCTGGGCACAGTGAGCGGCTGCGTGCCAGAGTGCTCCTTTTCACAAGCCTTGGACGGGCTGTTTTATTGCTGGCCCTCTTGTGCACTAGCAACTACATATTGAGGGGAATCCAGCTATGGGGCAGTCTCTTTAAGCTGTAGGAGTGCTGCTTCATAAAAACACTCCAAAGCATGTTTTCTTCTCTGTAAAATATCGTCAGCGCATAGTCTGTGGTGCACTTCGTGTGCACATGCTAGCAAATATGTGTGGGCTGCAGTGCATGTGGCATGATTTCAAAACACACCTCTGAGAGGATTCAGAAAGACCTGCTTCTCCCAGAACGACCTACAGGCAAAGCTGAGCCGTCACTTGCAAACGGACACCTCATCACGGGATGTTGGTCAATCCATCGGTGGCAAACACACTCAATACCCGCCCACAAAAGTCTTTGTTCGGTCCCACTGAAACTTTTTGTCAAAATAGGAGGGCGAGTGTGGGTGATAAATTAGGAGTGACCCAACTAGCCCTCGAACTTTTCAATTCCTTTAGCCGTATCCACGTTTTTATAAGGATGATAACACTGGGAGCTATCTCTAGTTTAACCCCTTGACCTAAAATGGCGTATCTGATAATGTTGTTTCGCTGAGGTTTGTGTGCTGTGTATTGGAACTGTTGTGCTGGCCAGGTACAGAAACGCTTTCCAAGGAATAACATGAGTAAATATCTTGGTTTACAATATAGCAGGAGCAGAAATGACGTCATTAATGCGTTCGGTTTGTGGGCGCAAATCACTGAGTATCTTACACTCCCCCTGAGAGCGCAAACCTGCCGCAGGCCCGGCGTGGGCTGCAGGGCGGGCACGGTACTGTAGGCACAGGTCAGCCATTGTTCCTTGTTTGACATGCATCTTCATGCCAGGCACACATCGCGACATCTTAATCCGGGGGCTGAGCGCTCACTGAGGCTTTGGTGTTTTGTACGGGCGCTTGTTGGGCCAGTTGGAATCAAAGGCCAGAATGCTAATGTGGGGACGCGCTGTGATCCGGCCGCTCCATTGTCTGCTCTGAACTCCCAGTGACCCTTCCTTCCTCCGAGGCCTGGAGAGGGGCGGATACCCTCCTGCAGACGCAGCTGGGTGACATCTATTTGTCACCTTACCTCGAAAAGTAAATGTACCACGAAGGAACGCGTCACCGGCCAGCCTATGTCTCAGGTACGACGGGCAAACCCAGAGGCCTGGAGAATCGGCCTCTATGAACTGTCACCCGGTAGGGTGAAATTAACAGCGCCCATCGCCCAACGTGCACGTGTGCAGCTCGTTGAAAACATAAAAACATATTATATAAACCTCCTCTTGATCACAGAACTTGTTTTCTCGGCCCAGGTGAGGAGAAGAATTTACTGCACTCTTACTTGTTTGTTTACAAACTACAGTGCGCGATATTAAGAGGATTACTTTTTCTAGCACCCTGGACACACCCTAGTGCACACACCCGTGGGTGCGAGTCTCGCACGGTACACTTCTAGGCACGGACTTCCATAGTGAAGACGCCATACATACCTATGAGTACATTCTTAGAGGCGTTGGCCTCATCCTGGACGAGGAAAGTGGGCTCACACAGTACACGCCTGTTGTATAGGCGCACACATTGTACACTCTGGGGCTAACACTGTCCAGTCCCGCGGAGAAGGCTCACACTGTGTGATTCCAGGAACGCGTGGTTCCTACTGTACCAATCTAGTGACGCAAACCTCCTCTGGTACCGTCATGAGAACACGGGGCCTGCACGGGTACAATCCTGCAGGCCAGAAGCTCACACTCGACAGTCATGCGCGTGAGGCTTATACAGTGACAAGGAGTGCGCGTGAAGGCCGGAGTGCACAAGTCTACGCACTTGAGGGTCACACAGAACAACTTAAGGGGGAACGGGCTTATCCTATATAATCATGTTGACATTGGCCACATGGGGTACAATATAGTTGCATACTACTCAAACCTGTGGAAACGCGGTTCATGCTGTACAATACCGCATGCAGAAATGATGAAATGTACTGTTGTAACGCGAGTTTTCCTGTGAGGCACAGAGGGGAGACTTTCTTGGTGTACTGGGAGAGGTTTTTCCCCCCTAACAGACAATGGGGTAGTTGTCGGTGTTGATGCTTATCAAAGGAGGGCGGAGTTGTCATATCAAAGGCACTCGGGCACTACCGGAGGTCATTGTAAATGTGTCAAACCCTGAACCCTTTGAAATGGCAGCAGCACACCCAGGAGCCTCAGTTGTTTCAGCCAGCAGGTAATTAGCATGAGGTTGTTAAGGGCAGATGGTCACAGGGATAAGAAGAACATTGGCTAGAACAAACTTTTTTCTAATTCGTTGAGTTTTTATTTTACTTTAGGGCAACATCTAGTTCATTTCTAGTTTTAGGATTTGGAAACATACATTTAAATACAATTTTTCTTCCACCGAACATGCCTAGAGTGCTGCAGTTTCTCATAAAAATGACATTATCTTTGCACTTTTGCAAGACTGTAGTTTGTAGAGGGTGGGTATTAGGTAACATGGGCTTATCATAAAGATTCACTGTGGTAAGGACCACTGGTGTGGGTTTGCATCAGTGGGTTCCTTGAGGCCTTTGCAAAACAGTCGGCTCTCATTGTGTTTAAGGTAAAACCTCCTAGTCCTTGGGACCCAATAGTATATTCTAAAGACACCCGACTGGTGGCTGCTATCTCCGTGCAGAAACCCCAAATGTTAGAGCCCAGTGAATTCTTGCCACACCCTGTTGAATCCTCCAACCCTTTAATCCACCCCAAAAACTTAACAGTGTATTATATGGGGCCTGGCTGCAACCCACCCCCTGCACCCCTCCACCCGAAACTATTATAAACCCAAAAGTAGCAATGTATTTATACGGTCAGCCAGGGAGAATTTTAATACTGGCTGCAAAGTTGCAGGCCCTTTAACATGCCCAAAAGTTAATGCATTATAAGGACAGCCCGGTGAACGCTGCATCTGTCTGCTGAAGCCCCACCCTTTACACCCCATGCTTCCTTCAAGAGTGTTTGATATGTCGTCTTGGAATGTTGTGCCCTTCCGAGCCCGGTTCCTGTTTTGCTTCTCTTTGAGACCTGTCACCCCCTGAACCAAGCTGAATGAAGCATCCACGTGTTCCCTTTGTCCCGGCTAATCCTTTGTGATTCTTGACTTTGAAAGTGGCCATTCTTGGAGCCCCAGACTACCCCATTTGATGAGCAGTTGCCCTTTTTCAGGGGTAAAGTGACCGTGCGTGACAGCTCATCTCCCAAATCACATCCTTACAGGTCTATACTATATATAATCCAGGAGGCTTAGCTGATACTCTGAATATTTCTACTCTCACGAAAAACAAACGCGTCACAGTGCAAACTAAAAACTTTCCGTTATCTAAATTCAAACATTATTACAAGTACATCAAGGCAGGAAACAGCCTTTGAAATAATTCGTTTCAAATGAATTGTCGAGCACACCAGGCGAAACTTGTACAAACTCTAGAGCATGGACTTGTAGCAAATATTTATTTATTCGTTACTTCTTCATAAAAAATAAAAAAAATTAATTAATTACATTACCTTGCATAAAGGAACAATTCTGGACATGACGGGCGATCTATTTATCTTGTACAAAATATATACTAACAATTCCGGCTTTCTGTGCTATGGAACGCCCTTGTTTGTAACGAAAAAAACATACCGGCAACCTGAATGTGGACTGGTCTGTGCATATGGTTTGCATTATTCCTACAATGTAAATAAAGGCAATCATCATAATCTATAGTGCAAATGACGTCATTGTATACGCATCGAACTGACTGTGCTAACCCAACAGTCTCTTTGGTTTGATTAAAAGGGACGATTCCCATATACTGCCCACAAACCACAAGGTAAAACAGCTTGTTAACCTCGGGTGACCTTTCACCCCTGAAAAAACAAGTCACATCCACGTAAACATAGAATTCTTAACTGGAGTCGGAAATTAAAGAGACCCTGTCTTTCCAACCGCACCAGCCATTGATTATCAAACAATAAATAACATTAAACATATTGGTCAAGCAGCATTTCTTAACAGACACTGGCACGTGTCTGCAGCAAGGCAATACATAGTTACTCGCGTTGCATAGTCGAGCACGTGAATTCGTCAAAAGTGAAGTTTATCAGTGCAGTCTCATCTCATTCACTAGCTTCTGGATGCGCAAAGCTGACACGTCCTTTCGGGACGCACGAGCCTCCTCGGAGTCCCCGTACGCAGCGCGTAGGCGTCACTTCCTCCCCCGTTGTTTGTCCCAATCACACACCGAGCCCTTCCGCGGGGACTGGGCAGTGTTTAGGGCTACCTCTGGGGTTGGAGCCCGGTTCTGATTTGTCGCCCACTCTCCCGGGCTTGTGTCCCGACAGGGCGCCTTGGCCATGCCGTGTCGGCGAGATGCCCTCTTTGTCGCGCTTCTTCTGCTTCATCCTCCGGTTCTGGAACCAGATCTTGACCTGAGTGTCGTTCAGCTGCAGGGAGTTGGCGATCTCGATGCGCCTGGCCCGGGTTAGATACTTGTTGAAGTGGAACTCCTTCTCCAGCTCGGTCAGCTGCTTGGTGCTGAAGTTTGTGCGCATGGTGCCGGCGGGGCTGAAGATCCCGTACTCGGCCGCCGTGTCTGTAAGGAGGAAGGGACAGTCAGTACGGTTGTATGGAAACAGTGCAAGAGACAGAAACACTGCTAAAGAGCGGCATGTTAAGCGAGGGAGAAAAGTAAAATGAGTACAGGACAATGTTTGGAGAGAACAACAGATATAGCCAGGGGGTGAGTATTTATATTTTCGCTGTCACTTGTTCACGCCTTTCCCTAATGACAGTGGAAGTGCGCGAGACATTACAAATCGCAACAATAGCATCATACATTAATTAGGCGTATGTGTTGTTCTGTTCCACCTGCCTCCGAACATGCAAAGCAACTCGAGTATGTACTTTAAGGCAAACAAAATAAAAAAGTGATCATACAGTGCAATAAAGTACAAGTGACAGGCAAGCGCATACAATTAACTTTGTTCTCCAGACCCACCGCAATTCACCTTGTAATATAGGACATTCAAACTGGACTTTTTAGAGAGAAAGGGGAGTTTTGCGCAAAAAGAGTGGAACGTATTTGTCCACTGGCGATTACATTTTTAGAAGAAGAAACCATGTAAGGACAGCGGGGGACCACGGTCCGTTCTGGCTAAGAGCCCACTCACAGGACAGGGGGGGCGCGTTGACCAGTTTTTGGAAACTCACTTTTTTTGGGAGGGTTCCTCTTCACTTTCATCCACTCGAAGGTGCTGACGGCCTGGGCTCCGTTGGCGGGGGTGTGCGGCCGGGGGTAGGAGCCGGGGGATGGAGAGAAGCTCTGAAAGGGTCCTGGGTACAGCTCGGGCTGCTCGGCGGCACAGGACTGGAAGGACGCCTGCTCCCCGTACCTGTACTCCGACTGCGCGCTGAAGAGGTACGGGGCAGCCACGGGGTAGTGCCCGCCACTCTCCTCGGCCGGGTGGTAGAGCTCGGACCCCGAAGGCAGGAAGGGGTAGTCCACGGGATCCTGCGGGCTCTCCAGGCTGTAAGGCGGGCCATGGCCGTTCAGACTGCCCGCATATGCGGGCTCCGGCCCCGGGTAGAGGGCGCGCGGGCCCCCGGCGCGGCAGACTCGTGGGGAGAAGGCCAGCGCCTCCCCGCAGTACTCCAGGTAGGAAGTCATGGATTTGCGGCGCTCACCTGACCCGCACTCTCGGCGCTGCCATTGCTCTGCTGCGAGCGCTGAGTGCTGATATAGCGGAGGCGGGGCCGGTGGGCTGTGGTTCACCAATCACTGGGCGCTGAGCAGACCCCCTAGGGATGGGAGCTGCTCCAGAGAAACTTTGCCCAAGGAGCCAGGAAGCCTTAGACTGACCCAGCCGCGGTGCATTCCCTGCTGTAGTACATCAGACCATCTCTTCAGGGCAAGGAGGGGCTGTGGGTAAAGACAAGAGCTCAGCCCTCTCGTCCATGACACAGATAGAGGACCCCCCCTAAGAACAGTGTGCACTGTATCCTGACACGCTGGAAAGAAGTCACGCAGATGCAGCAAAGTAACTGGTGCACAGAGTGTGAATTGGTGCATGTGTGTGAAGTGGGGCAAATAGATGGGGAGAGAGGAAACTGTTGCACAGCGGTGCAGGGGATTGACGTGGGGTACAAATATGTGGGGAGTGAAGTGGGGCATAGAGATGCAGAGGGTGACCCTACTGATACTCGGGCGCGCGGATAAGGAACTGGTACACGGGGGCGCAGGGAGGTGATGGGTACACAGAGGTGCAGAGGACGTATTGTTGACAAGTGCGGATGTATGCTCAGATCACGAAGGTACATGGGAACTAACCGATGCAGGGAATTTTATTGGCTGGCGTAGAAATGTGAACTGGTGTACAGATGAGATCACACACTGCAACACTGAGCAATCGGCTCGTGTGCTCCGCGGGCCCGGGATAGTCAAGTGTTGTACAACAGAGATGTGACCTAGGGCGCAGGTAAGGTTGCTGGTGTACACTGATGCACGAGAGTGAACTGGTCCACGGGAGAGCGGTGACTTCACTGGTGCACGGAGAAGCAGACAAGTGAGTGAACCTATGAATCGTTTCAGATGCAGGGGAGATAACTGGTGCCCGTGGTGCATGGGAGTGAGAATGCACACAGAGGTGCAGGTGATTGATCTGAAGCACGTGACTGCAAGGGAGTTAACAGGGGTGCAGGAGGCTAACTGGTGTAGGAGACTGAACTTATTCCAGTGGAGTGCAGAGTACTGAGAAGTGCACAGCGGTGCACAGAGTTGATCGAGCTGGTGCACAGAGGGTGCACGAGAGTAAAGTGATGCAGGCGAGGGTTTCGGCAGTGCACTGTGAAATGCATATGTTGCATTGCCATCCTGAGGCCTTCGCTGGGGTGGGAGGCTTCACTGTCTGCTGTCCTAATATTTTCCCAGCCAGCCTCCGGAGGTGAATACCAGGGATTCTAAGTGCCTCTTATTTGGAGGGTCATAGCCCCCATTTTCCTTCCATCACCTCGGACGGGGTGGGTGCAGGTCCTGGTGCAGGATCCTCGCCGCTTGATCTCAGACCAGATGCCCTAAGTCCACTCCACGCTGGAGGCTGCAACAGTTGGGAACTCTCGTCCTCTACAGGAATCCCCCCGGAACCTTCTGCTTATCACATGCTAGGCCCGAGGCGCCACGGGCACCTCACACGCGGGCCTGAACGCGCTTATCACGTTTGCATTTCAAATGTGAAGCCAACACAGGCCTTACGTGTTGTGACAGCACCGGACACGTTCCTTCACCCACGCCTCAAGTCACTTCACGAATTCCTGGATTGTACACGAGACAATCTCCTTAAATCCAGCCATGTTGTTTTCTGTGCCCGATGCAACTCCTACAATTCTAAGAAGAAAGAGCATCACGTTCGCCGTTCTTTTCCCAGGCATAGACCGACAAACTACACATTTATCGGAATATCTCGGGCCTTAATTTGGCATCTGTGTTACTGGTTGCTGATAGCCCCCAACTCAATTGCCAATGACACACGATCACTACTTTGAATTCTTCACTCATCCAGAGTTCTGAGAGCTCAACCACGATGCGCCTCTGTGCTTCCGAAAGGCCTCTAACCGCAGAGGTGGCCCTCTGCCACGCCCGCCGCAAGGTGCAAAGGTCAGTGTGTGCCCCAGCGGTGCGTGGGAAGACTGTCTGAAAAGGAAGCAGCGCCCCACAGCCGTGTCACCAGGCCCTGGTGGCAGCACGGGGCTTTGCTTGCATCAGCAGGTCTCCTCTCCATGTTCTTGCCTCCTTGCGCGGGTTTTAGGGTTTAATCATTTACAATCCTAAGCACATCTGAGCTCTCTCCGTCCTGGCTGCAGTTAATGGATCTCTCTCTCTCTCATCATACAGTAAGTGCTGCTCCTTAGGAAGTCTGGACAGACAGTGCTAATGGGCAGAGGCGCTCCCCTGACAATGCCGCTGCTGTTTATACTTAGTTGGGAGAGTGATGAAGAGAAGGGTAAAGGGTGCAGAGGAGGAGGGACAGAGCAAAGGAAGATGGACAGAGAGGGGGAGAGCAACAAAGGGAGTGGTAGATGAGGAAGAGATCCAGAGGAAAAGGAAGGGAGGGGGGAAGGGTGTGTCAGGAAAAGTACAGAGGGGGAAATGAGGAAGAGCAGGACAATAGAGAGGTGTGCGTGGAGGGAGAGATGGTGTGTGGGGAAAGGCACAGATACATGTAGAGGGGCACGGAGAAGGTGTGTGAGTGAGGAGCGAAAGGAAGCGGGACAGGATGAGAAGGGGATGAGATGCTGTAAAAGGGAAACGGAGGAGGCAATGGGGGAACGGTGTGAGTGGAGGAAAAGCAAACAAAAATGCGGAGGAGACATATGGGGCAAGGGACTGAGAGGAAGAGAGAGGGACAAAAAGTGTTTGATAAGATGAGAGGAAAGGGGATATTTTTTTGGCTTCTTATAGCGGTGACCAAAACATTGTTGACTTCAAAGCGCTACATATATAGCATGTACAATAAAACTTTTCGATGTCAAAGATATAGAAACAATACATTACTAAATGACAAGACACATTCTGCATGTATAAACATTTTGCTATGCTGAATCCCAGTAGGTAACATGGTCCTCCACTTTACAGATTGATGTATAATGCCTGATGGACTCTAGTCCTTATGGAAGTATCAATACCCTATAGATATTCATAGAGTGTCCTAAGGATCTGCGGCTTATGGAGAGCTGTTTGTACGCCAGTTTGGCGGGAGCGTGGTGTTGGTTTATTAAGAAATCTTTCCGCCTTCCCTAAAATAAGTGTAAGAAGGAGCTGTCCTGAGGCCTGGAGGTAACGTTGTTCCACATTCTTGGTGCTGTCTGGAAAATGATTGGCAGGGAGCTTGTTTTTAACATCTGCAGATCCTTGCTGCAGGCATTTGTGGTTCACCCTTGTATTCAGTTTCTGTGCAAGGTAGGCCAAGGAGTCATGATGTAAGGCTTTGCATGTTTTTCATATCAGAGCATATAGCTCTTCTTTGGAAAGGTGTGAGCGTCTATGTGATGTGATATGTCTTTTTGGTATTCAATATCAGTTTTGGTGCTGAGTTTAGTACTTACTGTAGCAGAGTCAAGTCTGACTATGGTAGGCCTGAGCATAAGGTGGTTCTGTAGCCCATGCTGGAAAGAACTGGGGACTGGACTGGGTTTGTAGGTCTTAATCCAAAACAAGATATGTAGACTGCAATGGTATGGAGGTGTAATTGAGTATTTGTGTATGCTTATGTACTGTTTTAGAAAGCGGTTGCCATCTAGTATAAAACCTGGGAGTTTCACTATGGTTATAATTGTGGGTTTGTTCCCAAAGGATTAGAGTCTAGGATCTAATTGTGGGCAGGATTGCTGTTAGCCTTAGTTACAATGAGAAGGAATTTGGTGTTTGTCGGGGTGTAATTTGATAAAGTGCTTGGACAACCTTATCTGAGTCTTGCTCTGAGCTAATATTTAGATGAAGATGAGTATCTTTAGCATTTGATGCATTTTTACGCTTGTTTCTCTAATTTCTTCTTTTAGAGATCCCACATAATAATTAAAATGTGTTAGGGTCATTATAGAGCTTTCTGGTACTCGAAGTGCTGCAGCATAAATGCCCATCTTTACTGGATCCGTCATTCAGGTAAGACTTACCCCAGGTTGTGACAGTGTCATCCATCCCCACCTGTCCTTAAGGGGTGCTTGTAAGGGTTTAGTGGTCAACCGTATCAAATGGCGTCAAGGTCTAGAAGAACTAGAATGCACGACTCTCCTTTGTCTAGGACCTTGAGTGCATCATCAGTCACTGTCAAGGCTGCCCACCTCTTTAAAGCAGAAATGGTTGTTATCTAGAAGGTTCTTTTAGTTAAATGTTGACTAAACTCTAGTGTTCTTCCAGGAAAGGGTAAAACTGCTATCTTCTCAAATCGTTCAGCTCATACATTATATCTACAGATGGCTATTCTTAAAAGGCTTAGGTTTGTACCTTTTTCAGTCATTTTGGAACATACCTTTTGCTGTGGAGGATTTAGTGATTTTCAGGTATTATCAGGAGGCAAGTGGCTTTGGTTAGGTGTGCTGCAAAATGGTCTCCACTAAGTGATGAGAGCCATTTGTTCCTCCGTTTGTTCTGACATTTTGGTGACGATAGGGACACGTTTTGCTTTCTATCATGTATTTCTCTTGCAGTTTTATTTTGGAGGTATTGTCTGGGTCAACATCGATAAAGATATTCTTCCTCTTGTTTTGCATCTTTTCGAGGAACAATTTCTCAAATTGTTCAGATTTACTTTTAGATATGTCCGGAAAGGCTGGAAGGGGGGTTTGGCAATTTCATTGCTCATGTCAAACGGGTATTGTATTGTCTCTTTCTGGCTTTCCAGTAGAGGATTTGTTAAAAATAAGTGCTGGGGCTCTATCAGTTGGCAGCTT
The DNA here is from genome assembly GCF_964204655.1 of Triturus cristatus. Lineage (NCBI taxonomy): Eukaryota > Metazoa > Chordata > Amphibia > Caudata > Salamandridae > Triturus > Triturus cristatus. Next base: position 840,083,887 of record NC_140583.1, read on the forward strand.
GCACCAGCCCATTCCTCCTGTTATCGCCACCTAATACACAGTCAACTACTAACCATGAAAGTGGGGAGAGGATGTAGCGTAATGGCCAGAGCTGCCAACTTCGGAGCTGGGGAACCAGGCTTGAGTCTTGGTGTCAATCCAGCGGGTTACCAGCCTCAGGTACTCAAACACCAAATACTCACCTGGGCCCATAAACACACACATTCACAGAGGCTAGTAAATACCACCGGGGGTTAATTTTTGTAAATGCTTTATAAGATGTTACCTGACATTCTTCACTAATCTTTCACTGATTAAAAAGTTCTTTCCTCTGGTCAATGGACCTATTAGTTGGAACTAGTTGATGGTGAAATGACTTAGATTTATATGTGCCTTACTATATTGGAAATAACCACAGACTCGGTAAGAGTTTTAAATGTTTTATCTAATTAAATTCATGTGAGCCAAAAACAAAATACAGTACAAACTCCATTTCTCCAAGGAAGGAAAAGTGAATAAATTCAATAATCAGTCATCTATATCAGATCGAAGTTTCACAATGACAGTACTCAGAAAGAAGAGGATAGCGAGAGCAGTACAATGACATACTACACAGAAGTATATTTACCTAGAATGGTGTGGAAACCAACCCCCTGGCCAAGGAGCTGGAAGGGTCTCCTGGAACAGATCAGGTGACAAAGACTTCAGGACAGGTTTCAGGACAAGATTCAGGACAGGATAGATGACCTCTACTAGATCCGACGCCTGCGTCGCACCCCTCTCTGACACTATCTTCCTCCTCAATTCTTCCGCAATCTTCTTCTAATTAATTTCCTTTTACACTCCTCGTTTCTTCCTCGATCTTCTTCTAATTAATTTCCTTTTACATCTTTATCAAACAAAAGTATACATATGACTTTCATTTCTTTTCAATATTCAGGATGTCCAGCAGGTTCCCAGGACATGTTACAAAGATGGCCTTGGACGGGATTCAAGAACGAAATCATGGCTTCTTGGCTTGTTATTACTGCGCCTGCGTGAAAGTCACGTGTAGTATGGATTTCTGTGTCACTTAGAGGCCCAAATACGAACTAGTTAAGAGGTCAAAAAGAAACATATTAATTTAAATATAAAATGATTTCACTGTATACCACCTATCTCTACTCTATTCCCATTTACTTATAAAGGCATTAGCACTTAGTAAATAGCTTGTTTTAGTTTCAGCGAAGCAGATGCTTAGCATGTGAGCTTTCAAGCGGCCATTTTAGATGCATTTGCGCAGGTGCAGAAATTTCCCTCTAATCGAAAGAACGTCATCCTGCGTAGATGCAGTTGACGCATACACAGTACAGTTTCTGCGTTAGCAGCCATTTTAAGTTTCACTCGGGTTACTTGTTAGCAAAACATGTTAGCAAGCTTCATCTTTGCTAAAATATGGAATGTGGTGCATATTATTTTATGCAATACACAATTAATACGGTGTTACATGTTATATGAGAGGGTTGCTTCCAAGCAAGTCTCTTTTATATGAGTTCTTGCTCCGTCAATCCCCTCTCTGATGGCATTTGTGCCATCACAAATTTACCCATCACCTAACCAGATGCCAACTTTAACACATCTCAAATCCCTTTCCGGTCTTTTCATTTCCTTCCTCATTTTTATCTTTAAAATGTTTCATTTTCTTATATAGTTCGCCTTTCATTTCTACTAACTGGATTTCTTCATACTTTCTTTTCTTTCCCTTTTCATTTACTTCACATCTCCTTCTCTTTCTACAACATTTGCACCATGTCATTATTGCTAAGACTAATATTGTTATTACAAGTATAGGTAGTATTATTTGGCCTATAAAGTCTTTGCCTATATTAGTAAACCAAGTCCCTATTGAGGTAATGCTATTTGTTAATTTCTTCCATACACTATCAACTTCCAGTGGTTTCAAATCTTCTTCCAGTTTCGAATTGTTTTTGATGTATCCTCCAATTTCTACACTTTTGTACAGTATATATGTGCAACAATGTTGCGCCTCCAACATTTTACAGATTCCACCCTCTTTTGCCAATAATATATCAAGAGCAAGTCGATTTTGTAAAACCATTAATCTAATTGCAACCATTTCTGTATTGATCAACAAGAACCCTCCAGCAGTATCAGTCGACAGACGATCAACTACTGTGGATAACTGACAAATCTTTCGTGAATTCGAAATGACTCCCACTGAAGGTATCAATGCACTAAATATATCACCTACTATTTCTATAAAACAAGTTCTTTTCCTATGGGTTAGTTTGTTTGTGTTTTCATTGCTTCCAGTGATTCTTTTCACATTATAGACTTTCGGGAATACTATTCCAAAATATCAACTCCCATACCAACGTGCAGGCAACCTAAAATATGCTTTATTCCCACACACATAATAGATGGCAGGAAATACTGGATCTGTTCCCCCTTTTAGTCCCCATCCTCCAATAATCAAAAAGGTATGTTCACATTCACTGGAACCAATAAATACATTGTTATAGTCAGTCTTTAATCTATGGAGGCAGATCTTCCCTTTCCTTTCAAAATCTAGGGACATCGCAGCATGAGTCTTTCCAACTGTATATATTTCCTCTTTCTCAGCCCATTGAGGAATCTGAGGTTTCTTTTCAGAAGCCTTTCTTTGGAAGTCCTGTCTCCTTTCCTCTATTAAATAAAAAAATATATTTTCTTCTTCGTGTAATGAACATGTTAGATTGTTTTTGTGTGCTTCTACTATATCTATTGTTTTCATAGTTAAGAAATTTTCACCCATAAACTCTGCATCTTTAGCACTAAGAACTGGATTCATACTCTTGCGAATAGGAACCTCCGAAAATATCACATCTACGTTTGAATAAAAATACTGTAATTTTCCTGTTCTATAAAATAAACTAGTTAATATACTACATGAAATACCATATGTTAATGGTAAATGGTGATAGGTGACACCTTCTGCTACTGATGCTGGTAATTTCATACATACATAACAATCACTAATCTCCATGGTGTCTATATACTGAACTAATAACTTTGTGAATACATTTAAAGCAGTGTCATTTGTCACAGTGTGATGTAAATCTAACTCATCTTGTGCTTCTAATTCTACTCTATTTCCTTTTATATTAGACACCCTTTCATTAGTATCTGTGTTATTTTTCTTTTCTGTCACCATCAAATAAAGGATCGCTATGGTTAATACTAACCAGAATATGAGTACTAAAAATATGCTACATATACATTTTCTACAACACTTCTTAATACAATTTGGTTTGGTCTTCCAGTAACCCTATCATCAGCCATTTTAATTTAAGAAGATTTCTCTTCTTTTCTTTTGCTTTGCTTTGTGAATTTTATGTCTTTTATCTTTAAGGATATCTCACTTCTCCTTCGTCAATCTGCTCAACAATTATTTCTTCGTCACTTTCTTCATTCAAATCTAGATTCTAAAATTCTTCAAGAATCACATAGGTCCATTCGGGACTTTTGAATTTAGTATTCAAAATTCTCAGTCTTTGGCTTCTTCGCCTGGGTTTCTCAGTCAATTGCCCAGACTGGCTGGTGACTTCATTTACTTGTTCTGGTTCTTTACTTATTGTTTTTACGTGATATTTTAATCTTTTGACACCACTTGGCCAATTATCACCTTTCCTGACCTTTTTGGCTTGTACTGCACTTTCACTTTCCTCGTCTCTTTCAAGTATTCTTTTATTTTTGTTATGTTGTGGCACAATTTGATTATCTTCGTCGTCAGAGTCCCTCTCTGTCTGTCCTTGTTCAGGGCTTATTATTGTGACTTTCCGTGTTCTTCTTCCTCTATCAGGTCCTGTTCAGGTCTTATTTCGACCTGTTCTTCTTCTTCCTGAACTTGTTCTTCTTTTCCTAACTGGTCCTGCTGAGGTCCTACTGCACTTTGCTTTTCTGCAGCCTGAACGTTTTCTTCTAGGCCTATCTGTCCCTCCTGAGATCCGTGAATGTGTTGGTTCACCTCTGTCTGAGTATATTTTTCTCTCCCTCTCTGATCCTGCTCAGGGTCTCCAACAGTTTTATTCACCCTTTCCTGAGCTTGTTCTTCTACACCTGTCTGATCCTCTCTAGTTTCTTGCCTTTCTAATCTGGTTCTGCTTCTCGTTTTAATAATCATCTCAGTTATGTCAACTACTGGTATCTAGTCTTCCTGACTTGGTTGTTCTTGGTCAGCTACTTCAGAATCTGTTATTCTAGATCCTTCAGCTGTACAACCTTCAGCGGTCCCAACTGTTTGTGTCAGTTGTGGTTCTTTTCCCATAGGAGCTGGAAATCTTTTGGTATGACTGGCATGTATCCAGTTAGGCAAACCTGCACATTTCACTGCTGTTGTTGTAACCAGTATGACCTGTTGCGGCTCATCCCACCTGGGTGCTAGGCACGACTCTCGGGTGTGATTCTTCACCACCACCCAGTCTCCGGGATTTAGATCATGTGCTTGATCCGACTGCCTGGCAACTGCGTCTTCTCCAACCTGGTGAGAGACAGAACGCACTAGGTCAGCCAATCCTTTACAATAGTCTAGTACCAGATCATCAGTTATACTTAACAGTTTGTGTCCTGGTACAAATGCTAGTGTCAATGCTCTTCCCATGAGAATTTCATGGGGACTCAATCCTGTGTTTCTATCAGGAGTGTTTCTGAGTCCCAGCAGAACAAGAGGTAATGCATTTGGCCAACACAGTGATGTGGATGTACACACCTTTGCCATTCTTGATTTGATTGTGCCATTCATTTGTTCTACCGCTCCAGACACCTCTGTGCGATATGTGCAGTGTAGTTTTTGTTCAATTTTAAATGCTTCACAGATTAACCAAATTATTTCTTTATTAAAGTGAGATCCTCTATCTGATTCCACAGTTATTGGAAAACCAAACCCCGTAATTAGCTCCCTCAACAGCAGTCTGGCAACTGTTATGCTGTCATTTCTTGTAGTAGGGTATTCCTCCACCCACCGTGAAAACAAACAAAACTATGACAAGGACTTACTTCAATCCCCTGCATGGTGGTAATTGTATAAAATCTATCTTCAACCTCACAAATGGTCCTTCTGCTTTTCCAATTCTTCCCCAACTGACCACCGTTTTCCTGCCTGGATTTATTTGTTGACAAGTTAAACATTTCTGGCAAAGACTCTCTGCGACAGCCCTAAATCTCGGATTGTACCAATCCTGTCTAAAGTGCCTGATCATGGCGTCCCTGCCTAAGTGTGTGTCTGATACATTCGGGCCATTTGAGAGAGTAAACAATTTGGCATTACTGGTCTGCCATCTTGGTAAATCCACACGTCATCCTCTGTTCTCCTTTGACACCCTGTTTTTATCCACTCCTCCTTTTCACTCACTTTCACCTCATCCTGTAATTGTCTCACTTCATCCCATGTTTCTAGTGCTGAGAGTAGCATAAGTTGGCATCTGATTCCACTTGTTTCAATTTTCCTGTTTAGTGCCATTTTATTTCTGGCACAGTACTGGGCAACCTGGTCAGCGTATTGATTACCAGCTACCACATAATAATTTCCTGAGTGATGTGCAGCACACTTGACCACTGCCACTTCTTTTGGTAATTGTATTGCTTCCAACAATTCTTTCACAAATGTTCAATTTTTAATAGGGGATCCTGAAGAAGTCATGAAATCCCTCTACATCCAGAGCTGGCCAAAGTCATGCACAACCCCGTAACCATACATTGCTATCAGTGTAAATGGTTACTTTCCAATTCTTCCCAATTTTGCATGCTTTAATTAAAGCTATCAATTGGGCTACTTTCCCAGGATGTCCCATCACAATGGACTCACTTTGTTCAAGACTCATACCAGTAGCAGCTACTGCTTTTAAACAGCCAGGTAATACTGACGCTACAGGGTCCAAGGTAGTAGAAAAGTATGCTACTGGACGTCGCATCAAACCATGTAGTTGGGTTAACACTGAAAGGGCACAATTTTCTCTTTCACAACAGAATAGTACACATTCTTTTGTATAGTCTGGCATACCTAGAGCTGGAGCTTCACACAAACAATTTCATAATTTCACAAAAGCTTCCATGCTTTCATCATCCCAAACTACTGGGTCCTTTGCCCATTTCCGTGTCATCTGTATTAGTGGTTTAGCTAACAAAGAAAAACCTACAATCCACTGCCTACAATACCCCACTACACCAAGAAACATTCTGATCTCTTTCTGGGTTTGTGGTAACTGCATTTGTTTTATTATCTTTATTCTTTCAGGGGTCACTTTTCTCACTCCTCTTTCTATTTGGTGTCCCAAATATTTGACTCCAGTTCGACAAAATTGTAATTTCTCTGGAGACACTTTGTGTCCACCATCAGCCAAATGATTCAACAAGGCAATCAAATCAGTAACACAATCATCTCGCGACTTTGATGCAATGAGCAAGTCGTCGATATATTGGACTAGAACTGAATTTCTGGGAATCACTAGTGTTTCTAGACACTTTTTCAAAATTTGATTGAGAATTGAAGGACTTTCTGTATACCCTTGAGGAACTCGATTCCATACTAAAATACGGTCCTCAAACTTAAATGAAAAGAGATACTGGCTGTCTGGGTATAAAGGAATGGAGAAAAAAGCTTGGCATAAATCAATTACAGTAAACCATCCTGCATTCCATGGTATTTGATACAGAATCACTGCTGGATTTGGCACTATAGGGCAACAAAGCACAACAATCTTATTGATTTTTCTTAAATCTTGTACTATCTGGTACCTTCCACCAGGCTTCCTTATGCCAATTATAGGTGAATTACAATGACTGCTCATTATTTCTTTTAAAATGCCTTGTTTAATCGTTCGATCAATTTCTGATGCAACACCTGCTTTAACGTCAGGGTTCATTTTGTATTGCCTAGTATTTGGGTAAATGGCACCTTCTCTCACAGTCGCCTTTACCGGATCTACATTTGCCATTAACCCTACTTCTATTCCAGTGAATCCCACACCTCTGGATTCACAGTCGTTTTTAATTCATCTGGTAAGTCATCTTTTGTCATCATTGAATACATTTCGTCTACCTTATTTTGCTAACATTATTTTGTAAACACCATCTTCATCAGGGGTCTGAATCGCAACACCATCCAGTGTGCAATAAATTGTGCAGTTCATTTAGCACAATAAGTCTCTTCCTAGCAAGTTTACTGGACTGGAGTCGCACACCACAAATTTGTGCATCTCTCTGAATTTGCCAATTCGCACCTCCATGGGTTCTGTGATTGGGGTTCTAATCTGTTTGTTTGATACGCCTACTACCTGGACGGCTTCTCCCGAGAGGGGTAGGTTTGGTATGTCTGCTGTTCTCACAGTAGCACGGGTAGCACCAGTGTCCAACAAAAAGGTAATATCTTTTCCTTCTACCTTCCCATCAATATATGGACCTGACTGATCTACCTGTAAGGATGCACCAAGTACACACTCCTCTTCCTCCCCCCTCAGGCACCGTCATTGATCATCTTTATGAATGTAACTATTCTGCAAAAGAAATTGTGAAGTTACAGAATTTTTCTAACCACTTTGTACTTTGCTCTGTTCACAAAATTTGGCATAGGGGCAGGTGGCACCTGACTCTGCTGATTAACAACCTGCTGCGGTTGACTCATTATCACCCTTATTCTTTGTTTGTGGATTTAAATTTTGATTTGGGACATTATTATTCTGAATATTTTTACCCTCGTTTTTCCAATGTCCCAATTTTCCGCACCCATGATGAGGAATGTTCTTCTTTGCTTCTTCTCTACTCATTCGTCCTCTTGGTTTTCCCCCATTATTATCATTCTGACCCTGTCCTTTCACTTGATCATCAGTCTGACTGTTTAATTTAAGCTCTTGATGTTCTGTGCCAATTTCACTTGTGCCCACATCACTTTTTCTTCCAACTTTTTACGTCCATTCTCAATATCGTCCCCGCAATACTTGGCATACTTTAGAATCTCATCAATAGGTTTTTCCTGCCAGCACAACATATGCTGCTGAATCATTTGGGAAATTTCTGGTCTTAAACCAGACACAAACCGATACATGAAATGACCCATATCCTTATCTCCAATGTTTTCAAATCCGCTATACTGTTTGAATACCTGTAATAGGCGTTCATAATAAGCATGTACAGACTCATTTATTTCTTGGGCTGTTCTATCTATCTTTACCCAATCTGTTTCTTTCGATGGGATTTTCCCTTTCAAGAAAGTGATCACCATCTTCATTACCTCCTCTGAAGGGGCTCCCATTTTTTCATCTCTTGGGTACTCATCAATAGGCCAATCAACTGTGATTTTACATTCTGTCCATAAATCAGCAGGCACCACTATGTCAAATAGGCCATCCAAATCTTTAAACAAAACCTTAGAAACCTTCACAAACCTTTCAACCTGCCTGTACCATTCAACTGGTTTTTCTCTTAACTTTGAAATATCATTAGTAAATGACAAAATCTCTTGTCGAGTCCATGGAATATGTACACATCCTGGAACTTCTCTCATTGGGCACAATCTCTCTGCTTTTCCTGATTCTTTCAACAAGAATTCTGATGTTGTTTGACTTGCCTGTGCTTCCTCCTTTTTCCTCATCCACCTAGCTTTCCATTTGTCTAAGTCTCCCCACTTTTGTAAGATGGTCATTAACTCTTTAATCTGCAATTTTCTTCCAGACACATTCATATTTTCCAAATCCTGATCAGTAAATTCTGCTCTATATGGTTTCTGTAATACTTTAGATCTCCCTATTTCAATTCCCATTTTGGAGATAAGATCTTTCAATTTCTCATGAAATATCTTTGCATTTCTAGTGATGCTTCTACACATGAACAGTAATTCTTCTTCACTGTAAGCATTTAGCCTATCTAATCCCACGTTTCCAGCTATAATTTCTTCCAATTCCACTTTCAATTTGTAAATATCAAAAATCTTTGGTGGTTGGTTCGGTTTGTCTGTTCCCTGTGCCCATCTCTCTAATTCTTCCGGGGATACTATTGTGGCACTTTTAGTTCCTGTAGATGTTTCTAATTGTATTTCTTTTGAACAGCTAGTTGTAACTCTTCTCGGGGTTTCATTTATCTGTCCTCTTATCGGCAAATCCATTAATGAAATTACCGAATCGCATTCACTGGTTTGATCATCAATTATTATATTTTCTTTTCTAGGTTCGATTATGGGAGTTGTCATAACTGGTGGTTTGGGACAATTCACTTTATCCCCGTACAATGGAACAACAGGACCTACAGTCACTGGTATAGTCAATGCTTCAGGGTGTGTATTAAATTGGGTTATTTTCTGTATCAGTTCTTCTCTATTTTTATTTGTTGCTTCTCTTTCCTTTTCCTGGAGTTATGTTATGTTATGTTATGTTAAGTGGAATTTGTAGAGCGCACTGACACCGTGGGTTTCCTGGCGCTGTAAGACAGAGGTGAGTCTGGGGTCAGAGGAGGTGGAGTTTAGCCAAGTGGGGGAAAAAGGAAGGTTTTGAGCAGTTTTCTGAAATAAAGGAGGGAGCTACTGGATTTGATGGTCAGGGGAAGAGGATTCCAAAATTTGGGGGCAAGGTGGGCAAACCGACGGCCGCCGAATTTGTTGGTTTTGGTTTTGGGGACAGCAAGCAGGTTGAGGAGAGCTGAACGAAGATTGCGCGTTGGACGGTGTGGATTGATGAGTGTTGTCAGGAAGGCGGGGCTGGAACAGTGGAGGGATTTGAACGTGAGGCAGCCCAGCTTGAAGGCCGCCCTTTGTTCTATAGGTAGCCAGTGCAGTTTGTGTAGCAGAGGTTTGGCCGACTGCCATTTGGGAGTTTTGTAGATGAGACGGGCTGCTTGGTTCTGCACGACCTGAAGGCGATGCAGCAGGGATTTTGGGAGTCCGTAGTACAGGGAGTTGGAAAAGTCCAGGCGAGATAGTACCAGGGAGATGATAACCTGGACCAGAGCGGCTGGTGGTAGTAGGTGACTGACTTTACGGATTTTGCGGAGCTGGAACGTATATGAGGAGATCACAGCACCCACATGAGATCTGAGGGAGAGTTCGGTATCGATGGTCACACCAAGACTTTTTACTGATTTCGCAGGGACCGGGGGGGGGGCCTAGTTTATTAGGCCAGAACTGCGGACTCCAGTGGGAGGGGCTGGAGCCGGGGAGAAGGAGCTCAGTTTTACCAGGATTTAATTTTAATTGATTGTAGTTCATCCACTCCTGGATGTGTATCATGGCGGAATGGAAGTTGTTCACAGCGTCCAAGGAGTTGAGTGGGAAGATGATCTGCAGGTCGTCAGCGTAGTTGTACACTGTGATGTCCCAGCTCTGAAGCGTGTGAATCAGGGGATGGAGGTAGAGGTTGAATAATAGGGGTGACAGGGAAGAACCCTGAGGGACTCCACAGGTCGTGGGGGTATTGGACGCTGTGTAGGGGCCCAAGTGGACGGCTTGTGTTCTGCCGGTCAAAAAGGACTGGGTCCATTTGAGGGCAGGACCCTGGATGCCTGCCCGCTCGACACAGTGAAGGAGGATGTTGTGGTCAACTGTGTCGAACGCGGCCGACAGATCCAGGAGTACGAGGGCCTGGGGGATCCCTGTGTTAGCGTTCCTCCTCAGCGTGTCCAAGCCTGCTAGGATGACGGCCTCGGTGGAATGGGCTGGCCTAATGCTGGCCTGATTAGGCTCCAGGTGGCAGGAGGTCTCGATGAAGTTGGAGAGACACCGGGTGACGTGGGCCTCCATTAATTTGGAAAAGTAGGGCAAAAGCGATATGGGAAGGTAGTTAGAGAGTTCCGCCGGGTCCGCACCAGGTTTCTTCAGGAGAGGCAATAAAATGGCCTCCTTGAAGGAGCTGGGGACAATACCGGTGCTGAGAGAGCCATTCAGTAGGGGTAGAATGCAGTTGGGTAGTTTGAGACAGACGTCCCTTAGGACCGAAGGAGGACAGCAGTCGTTCGGAGAGCCTGATTTTACCCGGGTCGCAAGTTAAGCTAGTGAGTTGGGGTTGAGGGTGGGGAAGTGGGTGAAGGTCGATGAGTTGTTCGGAGGGGTGTCTGGGGGGAGTATCTGAGGGAGGGGGGGGGGTGGAGTCCTTGATTTTATTGATTTTCTCGATAAAGAAAAGATTAAGAGCATCGCAGGTCTCTTGGGTGGGGGTCTGACCCGGGAGAGTTCTGTCGTCTGAGGTGAGTTCGTTCATGATTTTGAAGACCTCCTTTGATTTATTGTCCGCGGAAGAGATTCTGTTTGAAAAATGTTCCGATTTGGCTAAGGAGATTGCGTTTTTGTATTCTCTGCGAGCTGTAGTGTATTGTAGTCTATCTGGCTCAGAATAATTGCGTCTCCACGTCCGTTCCAGCTAGCGCACCTTCAGTTTGTGTTTCTTAAGTTCGCCAGAGAACCATCTGTGGGAGTTGTGGTGTCTGGTGCGGGGGAACTTGGTAAGGGGGGCGAATTGGTCACTGGCCGACATTAGCCAGGTGCCAATATCACTTTCCATCGTGTCGATATTGGCTGGTGTATTAATAGCTGGGCGGGTGTTGGCTAAGGTCGCGAGGAAGCCTTGGGAGTCGTGGGAGTTCCATTTGCGTGAGAGGCCGCCAGCCATCAGAGGGGCGGAGGTCCTGCCTGTGACAGTAAAGGTGGTGTCGACTAGGTGGTGGTCTGACCAAACGCAGGGGGAGACAGATGGCTGGGAGAGTGCTAAATTTTGGGTCCAAATCTGATCCAGGATGTGGCCCTTGATATGGGTGGGCGAGGAAATTTGTTGGGTCAGGTTAAGGCTGTTGAGGGCTTCAAAGAGTTCTGTGGCGTGGGGCCTGGCGTTGACGTCATTGAACCAGTAATTAAGGTCGCCAAAAAGAGCTAGTCTGGAGTGCAGTGTCAGTAGGTCAGACAGCTGTTCGATCAAGGTGGTAGCAAAGGACGGCATGAGGTGTGGAGGCCGGTATAAGAGAAGGAGTGTTAGGGCTCCTACGTCGGTTTTCAGACTGATGATTAGGTTGTCTACTTATGGGAGGATAAGGGAAGATGTGGAGATGAAGTTAAGATGTTTTGATATGATGGCTGCCACCCCACCCCCAGGGCGATTTCCAGTGCGGTCGGCATGGAGGATGTAGTAGTCTGGGGGGAGGGCCGCCAGAATGTCAGGGAGAGAATCTGTAGTCAGCCAGGTTTCTGCGAGCAGAAGTACGTCTGGTTTCTCATTAGACAGGAGGATATAGATATCGGCTTGGTGTTTTACCAGGGAACGGGTGTTCAAATACAACACCCGGATGGAAGTGTCACTCCTGACCGGTTTAGCGGGGGGTATGCTCCGACTGGGGAGGTGTGAGTCTGAGCGCGCGAGGCCAGCTGTAGTGATTCGTCTGGTGGTGGCAGGAGAGGGTGGAGGGTATGAGAGTTGCAGTTCTCTGAGGGAGTTGGCCGAGTATGAGGTGGGATAACCGGCATGGCTGGCCCCAGGGCCCGGCCTGGCGCGGATGGGCGCAGACGGGCTTGCCTTTGGCGCGCCCACTGTGCGCGTCCGCTGCGCGTCCGGGGGAGGCACATTGTTTTTTTTTGTTTTTTGTTTTTCTTTTGTGGGAAAGGGGCGTGGCCTCACGGCCGTGGGCGTGGCCTGTGGGCTTGGAGATGAATGGCGGCAAGAGATCTCGGACCAGCGGCAGCGTTTAGATTGGCTGCGCGGGGATTTCTGAAGTAAATAAGGGCGGGGGGAGTGCTCGGGGGAAGTGCACACAGATGAAAACAGTCAGTTCCAATATTTACAATTTTTAAAAAGACGAGAGTACTCCCGGCGTCCGCCTCAGGAGTTGGTAACCTCTAATGCGGGCTCTGTGCGTCAGCGCGCCTTAAATAGTGGTCCAGGAGGAGGAGCCTAGCGCGCAACCAAGATGGCCGCGTAGGTGCGAGGCTCCCGAGGACCTCCGTGACCTCCTACATAAATCCTGAAAATATCCTGTCCTAGATGAGGGGACTGTGTTGGTGAGCCCGAGCTGAGGTGTCACCCGTTTTCCGTTTCCAAATTGGACCTCGGACACCGGCGGGAGCACCGATTGAGGTTTGCGGCCTTCTCCACGCCGGCCCCCCGGATTGGAGTCGCGGGGCGATCCGGAGACAAAGTGATCAACAGCGGCGGGCAGGGCTGGGCGACTCGCGTACCCCGCACTTTCACTTTCGCTTTTGCACCCTCCTTGCTGCTCGGGCGAGGTTGGGTTGCGGGGCGGTGTGCGGTGGTGTGGCCTCGTTGGGGTGCCCTGCTGGCCCGCCGGCTGTGATCCGCCCTGCGGACCTGTGGTGGCCCCCCCCCGGAGCCCGTGAACTGGTTTGTCGGCCTTTTCCGAGGTGATTGGCACGATTTGGGGACTGAAACCATGTCCACAAAGCAAGATGGCGACCGGGCAAAGGTGAAATCGACCCGCCGTGGTGCGGCCCATCAGTCCAACAGCATGGACCGCTACACCCTCCAGAAGGGATCTCCCGAGGTGCCGCATCGGTCCCCTGAGGGCCCGACTGATGCTCCTACGCTGCCCGCGGATCTGACCCTGCGAGATGTTATGGGCGCTATCGCCGAGATGAAGGCCTCGGTGGACCAGCGCTTTGACACACTGGCGCAAAAGATTGACTCGGTCCACGTGGATGTTGGCCTGGTGAGGGCCGATTTATCCAAGACCAATGACCGGGTCGATTCTTTGGCCCACACCACTTCGGACATTAAAAAGAGAGGAAGGGAAGAAGTTGAAGATACACGATCAATAAGCAGTACCTCAGTATCTTCACGAAGTAGTGTGGCCTCAAGTAGTAATCAAGATGAGACCCCTTTAGGGGAGGGTATCACTTCATTTCAAAAAGAACTGGCCACACTCCGGATAAGCAGCAATCAGCGGAAAAAACAAACCCCAAGACGAGAAGAGGAGGGAGGAGAGGAAAAGGAAAAAGAAAAGACAACAAGAGGCAGACAGCAAGAACAGGAGAAAATGACACTGAGACCCAAGAAACCGTGAGTGCAACCCATGAAAGAAGTGACAATATCATAACTCCAGTTGTTGATAACTTAGAGAATACGAAATTGGAAATTATTAATTTGTCTGACAGACCTATTGATGTTGATGAACAGAGCTTGTTATGTAAAGGCCTTGGATTCTGTCCCACACAGTCGGGTGACTTATCAGATGTACATGTTGACTTGTTCAAATTCACAAGAAAATTGAAATTAAAAGAGTACTTCAAAAATCAAAATTGTGGTGTATCTGTTGAGGGGAGAGTTACAGAACCTGTTACACATAGCATTGAGGATGTCCGGAACATACAATGTCTTCTTTCTATTGAGGAAGATGATGACCTAGAGATTGAAACTCTCCTACGGGATTTAGACATTGTAGAAAACATAAATATAGACAGTGGTCTAAGACCAAAGTCTAAGTTTGTTCCTAATCAGGGATACCATTCAAACATCGACAAATTCCACAAAAAAGTAACAGATGAACTATACAAGTTAGAAAAATCAGAAAAATACTTGAAACATGAAAATCAAAACCTGACTAAAGGTGAAAGAGAGGCACTCAACAGATTGGAGAATGACAGCTCTATAGTCATCAGGAAAGCCGATAAAGGCAATAATGTGGTAATAATGAATAAGGTGGACTACATGGGTGAAATAGACCGACAATTAAGCGATAAAAACTGCTACGAAGTCCTCAAAGGTAATCCCATAACTGAACTCAGCTCCCGAATAAATCTAATGCTGGGAGAGTGGAAAGAAATATGTCTCCTAAATGATTTAGAGTATAGATTCTTGAAAGTGAACAATCCACGCTATCCATGTATTTATATACTTCCGAAGACACATAAGAAAGCTAAATTTCCACCTGGAAGGCCTATAATATCAGGAGTAGGATCACCTACTGAGAAGATGTCTGAGTTTGTAGATCACAAACTGCAAAAATATATGTTTAATCTTCCATCGTTTCTAAAAGATAGCAAGGATGTCCTGTCCAAATTGATGGACTTTGCCTGGTCAGAGGAACTTTTCTTTGTCACGTGGGACGTTGTTAGCCTATACACATGCATTGAGCATAAATTTGGTCTTCTGGCAACACAGTCCTTTCTAGACAAAGACAAAGCAGATACTTTCGAACACAATAGGATGATTCTGAAAATGATGGAACTGATTCTCACCACGAATGTGTTTCTCCATGACGGGAAATGGTATCGCCAACTTCGTGGTACAGCAATGGGCACCAAATTTGCCCCCTCATACGCATGCCTATTCATGGGATGGTATGAGGCGCTTCATGCATGGGGCAGAGAGGCCTCCCCCTGGACACAATATATTGTGTTCTGGGGGAGATTCATTGATGACATTATCTGCATATGGTCGGGGTCTGAAACTAGTCTCCATGATTATTTCAATCATTTAAATAACAACTCTTATAATGTGACCTTAACAATGAATTACAACAGAACAGAAATAGACTTTTTAGATCTACATTTATATGTAAAGGATGGAACGATACAGAGTGCTTTGTATAGAAAGGAGACATCCTGTAATGGAGTACTCCATGCCACGAGTGCCCACTCTAGATCTGTCATTAAGAATATTCCTTACGGTGAGATGGTGAGGGTAAGAAGAAACTGTTCAGAAACACACATCTTTGAGAAAAATGTATCAGAGACAGGAAACAAATTTTTGGAAAGAGGATATGAGGAGAAAGACGTAAAAACAGCTGTCTCGAGAGTACATCAAATAAGTAGAGAATCAACACTGGAGAACAGTACAAAAAAGATAAGATCTAATAATGACAAACCCAGATTTATCACAAAATACACCTCGCATAGTCCAAAAATTTTTAGCATTCTGAAAAAGAACTGGCATATGCTACTTGAAATACCTACTCTTAGAACGACTCTGACTAAAAATCCAAGTATCTCTTATAAGAAGGGTACGACTTTAAAAGAAAGACTATGCCCGAGTTATGTGACTTCATTAAGAACAACTCAAACATGGCTACCGACGAAACCGGCTGGTTTCTTCACATGCAGCTCTTGTAATATGTGTGCCTTCGGAAAAAACAAAACTAAGGAGTTTATGTATAACAACCAGAAACAGTATAAAATCAGAGAATTCATCAACTGTAAAACCTGTTTTGTAGTTTACATATTGGGCTGTAAATGCGATCAAATATATGTGGGGAGCACGACGAGAAATCTGAAATTAAGAATACAAGAGCACAGAAGAGCAATAGTGACAGGGGATTCAAAATATCCGATGGTGGAGCATTTTAAAAAAATCCATCCAAATGATAATGCATTCTGGTTCTTTGGCATTGAACATGTGGCGACATGTAATAGAGGTGGAGATAGGGCCCTCATGCTACGACAACGTGAGGCAAAATGGATCTGTAGATTACAAGCAATTAAGTTTGGCCATAATACAGATAATGAATTCCATTACTTTCTGAATTAGGACATTTATCAAAGCTTTAAATGTAGTCAGATTAATTGTTTTGAAAAGCCATCCAACTAACTGAATATTACAAATGTGATATTATTTGTAGAATAGGATGTGGAGATACATCAAGAAGAATATGCTGTGCATTGAATTTTTGTCTTAAGCAAAGTGACAGCAATGTTAGCCATGCAGTAACCCCAGCATTATCAGACTTATTTGTAACACATCTAATCCATCTTTCTCCTTTAAGACGCAACTCGCCGTATATTTTTCATTTGTAAGGTATTAGGACCACTCATGTGTCAAACCTACCTAGATTAACTCTAATAGTTAACTTTACTCATTATAACTTTGAACATCCAAAAATGGCGGAACTATTCTCATTTAACTCAGCCGACGTTGCGAGCTTACTGTGACTTGTAATAAACTCTAAACTAGTTGTTCACGACACAGTCCGATTAATTAATAACTTGACAACGTCAGGACCACTCATGAGTTACATATACTTAGATTAATTCTCATAGTATGAGTCACTCGTCGTTATGACTTTGAACATTCAAAGATGGCGGTACTATTCTCACTCAAAACAGTCGGCGTCGCGAGATTACTATGACCTGTAGTAAGCGAATGTCACGATACACGTCAGACGAGTTATTCTGGTTTTGAATTATTGTTACTATGCATCTAAATGTGCCAAATAGGACCAAGTCCGATTAAAGAATAAATTGCCAACTTTAGGACCACTCATATGTCAAATCTACCCAGATTATTACTCATAGTTCACTTTACTCATTACAACTTGGAACATCCAAAGATGGCGGAACTATTCTCATGTAACTTACCTGACGTTGCGAGCTTACTGTGACTTGTAATAAACTCTAAACTAGTTATTCACGACACAGTCCGATTAATTAATAACTTGACAATATTAGGACCACTCATGTGTTATATATACTTAGATTAATTTTCATAGTACGAGTCACTTGTCGCTATGACTTTGAACTTTCAAAGATGGCGGTACTATTCTCACTCAAAACAGTCGGCGTCGCGAGATTACTATGACCTGTAGTAAGCGCTACACTAGTTATCTATGATTTGTATAAACTTATCAATACATCTAAATATAGTGATTAAGATATAATCTGGTTAGAAAGCAACTTGCGCAAATTGAAAGAATAGAAAGTCTTTTTATCCACTCTGCATTTTATTAAAGGAACTGTTTTGAGAACAAACAACGTGGTCCCCGCGCTAAAGAATAACGAGTCGATCTCCACTCTTCCTTTTATCCTCCTAAAAACATCCAACTCAGATCCGTCTATGTGCAACTAATACATGGAATACCTTCCATGCTCCGTATTGAATATATGAAATCGGCAATTTCAAAATGGCGCTACGATTCGCGAGAGGCTGTCAGTCTCGGCTAGGCCACTCTGCATTTTATTAAAGGAATTGTTTTGAGAACGAACAACGTGGCCCCCGCGCTAAATAATAACGAGTCGATCTCGACTCTTCCTTTTATTTTCCTAAAAACATCCAACTCAGATCCGTCTATGTGCAACTAATACATGGAATACCTTCCATGTTCCGTATTGAATATACGAAATCGGCCATTTCAAAATGGCGCTACGATTCGCGAGAGGCTGAGAGTCTCGGGTAGGCATTCGCTCTAACGACGCATATTCATGACATCATCAAGTATGGGCCTGACCAGGTGTTGCTAATTAAGAGCATTCAAACAAACTATTTAAACACGAGATAAGCTGGGTAAAACGGTCGGAGAATCTGGAAGTGATTGAAGAACGCTTAATAAGGTAACCTGGATTATTTTAACATTCTCCATGTGATTTTTGTATGTGAGAGAGTAATTAATCTTACTTAAAAATTTATAAATTTAGAGTTTAGAATTAAATAAGATCCAATTCTAGGTATAGAAATTGGTCTGGATTCAAATAACTGTATAGAATTAGGGGGTTCTCTGTGGTTGTTTCTAGTCTTGAGAGACTGTGACTCTAGAGATACATTAAGTTGAGTGTATGCTCTGTCAATAAAAATCCATATGGAAACTGATTATCTAAGACTACTCAAGGCTATTCAATTCAACCTCAAACATAATATGACTTGGGTATTATTATGTTCTTTTCCATTTTTCCTATCACCCTTTTAATAAAAACATAAAGGTTATTTTACCTTTAAGTAAATGATTAGACATTTTGATTTGGATTATTCAGATTCAGAATAATGTCTTAGATATTTTCTATCATACTATAGAATATCTATTGGTTGGTGTTAAGCCACTAATGTGTTTTGTATATTCCCCACTAGGTGTTTTTTAATAAATATACTGATATATAAATTGAGCATCCACTATAGATGACGTTTTGAAAATCTGCTATATGAACAGAATTAAAGGAACAGTACAGGTGAGATCACGACATATTTTTAAAAAATTAGATCCAAGCACTATTTCTGGATTATTTTATCTTCTAAAAATTATAGATTGGCTTTGTGTTAGGGGTCATTTAAATATGGAATTCCCATTTCAAGGGACCTTCTGAAAGTAGAAACCCCCAGAAATAACTTTTACAATAATTAATACACTCTGGTACTAAAAATATTGGCAGAAACCGTTGAGCCTGTTATGCACTGGAAGCAGTGTACCGCCATCTCCTTGAATTAAAAGTAACTAAAAATGAGATAATAAACATTCTGTTTCCCTTTTTCTATATATTAAGTTTTGACTCTGGATCTTATTTCAGATTCTCATTATGAATCTGGGCAGATCACCATCCAATTGGATCTAAACATTGTACACCTCGACGAATGGCATTTTTAGCTTCAATCAGACCATCCACGACCTATCTGGTGAGATATTTGACTTCACCCACCTCCTCTCTTCCGCTCAATTCTCAAATATCATAATTTACTTAGATTGTTCTAATTTGGTCTCCATGTCACACTTTCTCTTTTAGAATTTCTTCTGATCTCTGGATAAGTTACAATTTATAGTTGAACAAACTACTTACTCGCCAAATTTGAAACTCTAAAACCTGCATTTAATTTGCTGTCACTTTGAGGTAAGATGATAGCCAGAATATCTTTAGTTAAATAGACGTGTAATGATAGATTGTCTAGATTATATAAATCATGTAATACGGAGTCTTGGAATACTATGTTGGTGTATTAGAGTTCCTTTCACTTTTATAATTCAACCATGAATTTTGGGAAATTTCATGTCTATGTATTATAAGTGGACGTGTATAGGAATGAAAAAGGAGTAATATGTATACATTTTGTAAATATCTTTCCCATTTTGGTACAACCGGATTGATCAAA
Organism: Triturus cristatus; assembly: GCF_964204655.1. Classification (NCBI taxonomy): domain Eukaryota; kingdom Metazoa; phylum Chordata; class Amphibia; order Caudata; family Salamandridae; genus Triturus; species Triturus cristatus. The sequence continues at coordinate 840,103,665 of NC_140583.1, forward strand.
ATGACACTAAAATGTTTTTACTGTTTGTAAATATATGTGTATGTCCGTCAGTTTTAATGATTGTATTATATATATATATTTTTTCTATTTTCCAAATACAGCCCTGAAGAAGTTCCGTTAAGAAATTATATCTTGAAGGGAACGAAACGCGTTGGCTGTGGCTTTTGTATCTATCTACTTGAAATAAAAATTAAACAAAGAAAAGCATAAAACAACTTTTTGGACTTTGCGTCTATGTTTAGTGCACCTCCATTCAATGTAAACTTCGGGCCTTACGGCGGACGTGGCGGCCCTCCAAAAGGAGGTGCGCCGGCTCGGCCAGGCGAGCGCCCTGATGGATCGTCGACTGGAGGATTCCGAGGGTCGGGCCCGGAGGAACAATGTCCGCATTGTCGGGGTGCCGGAGGGACGTGAGGAGGCGGCGGCGGACCTGTTTGTGGAGGATCTGATTCTCACCCATCTCCAGCCCCGGGGGCTGAGTAAATTCTTTGCGGTGGAACGTGCCCACAGGGTTCCCGGAGGAAGACCTAAGGCCGGAGCCCCTCCGCGGCCTCTCATTGCCCGGATTTTCAACTTTCGGGACAGAGACGCTATCCTTCAGACTTCTAGGCAACAAGGACCGGTCAGACTCGACAATATGGATGTGAACTTCTATCCTGATTTCACCCCAGCGGTCCAGAAGCAGAGACTGAGCTTTCTCGGAGTCAAACGTCGTCTACGGGACCTGAATCTCAAATATGCGATGCTTTTTCCAGCTAAGTTGCGGGTGGAGGTGGATGGCCGCACGCACTTTTTTGATCGTCCCGAGGCAGCCGGGGACTGGTTGGACTCCTTGCCCGGGGATCGGGGCCGGGGGGGTGGGGGGGCGCGGTTGGAGGGGAGGGCTCGCCGGATTAGGACTGAGGGACTAATAGTAGGCCTTGCTCTGGACAACATTGTCGTCATTTTTGACTGTTCGTTCAGTCTCCCTCCTGTGGAGGTGGTACGAGGTCTCTTGGGGGCTCTCCCTCCTCCTCTGGGGGACTAGTTAGTTTAATCATTCATGGGGCGACAGGCACACTGCACTTTGGGGGGGCTATTTGGGCTCATGCAGGGGTGCAGGGAGGGGGGAGTTCTGTTGGGATGGGTGGGTTGGGGTGGGGTGTTGTTTGTTTTTACCGCAAGGCAAACCCTTTATTGTATTTGTGTTTTTAAGGTGCTCTCGGGGGGACGAATGATGGCTTCTGTATGTGATGGGGGGTAGGGACCTGACTTTATTGTCCTGGAACGTTAACGGACTGGGGGACAGGATTAAGCGAGGTGTGGTCCTGCAGTATTTGAAACGACTTTCGCCAGATGTGGTCTTTCTGCAGGAGACACACCTTATTGGTAATTCCTTTTTTGCCATGAATCGGCGTGGCTATCGTTTGGTGGCCCACTCGGGCTTCACGTCAGGCTCAAGGGGGGTGGGCATCATGGTGAAGAATTCGCTCCCGTTGGAAATAGACGAGGTGCGCCATGATGAGAGGGGACGCTACACTGTCTTAGTGGGGAGAATGGAGGGTAAAGTAGTTGTCCTTGTATCAGTGTACGTCCCACCAGGGTTACAGTCCACGACTTTTGCAGACCTAGGGCGCCTCCTCCTTGACCTTCCGGGGGGGCTTCTGGTGGTTGGGGGGGACTTCAATGCGGGGATTTCTGGGACCGTGGATCGTCACCCCCCTAGGGACCTCCCCCGGGCGCAGGCGTGGCTGTCCGGCTTCTTAGATACACTGGGATTGGTGGACTGCTGGCGCTTAAAACATCCCACGCAGCTGCAGTACACTTTCCACTCGGGTGCCCATGGTAGCCTCTCACGGCTTGATTATGTCCTTGTCCCTGCGGCCTATGTTGGGAGGGTAGGAGAGGTGCGCCATTTGGCGTGGGGTATTTCAGATCACTCCCCGCTCTTGTTGCACGTTGATGTCTTCCCGAGGGGGGAGGGCAGAGTAGCTCCAATCAATGCCTGGTACCTGCGCGACCCCACCATTCGTGCTGATTTGATTAAATCCTTGCAGCGGTATTTCGATGAGAATGTGGGGTCCGTCCCTTCGGCTATCTCCCTGTGGGAAGCTTTCAAAACAGTTCTTAGAGGGGAGGCCCTCTCCTTTATTTCCCATGCCCGGAGGCGCGAGCAGGAGGAGGTGACCCGGGTGGAGGCCGAAATCGCTGAATTGGAGGGTGATCTGGAGGGTGGGGTGACGGATGCTGCACTACATGTCCTACAACTTAAGCAGGCGGCCTACAGGGCCCTCGTCACGGAGGCGGCCAGGGGCCTCTATAGAGAGCAACAGGGGCGGCTGTATGATGTGGGTGATAAGGCTGGTAAACTGCTTGCATGGTTGGATAAAAAGGAGAGAGCGAGTCGTGTGGTCCCGCTGATTGAGAGGATGGATGGTGTGCGTGTCACCGAGCCAGAAGACATCGTCTCTTGTTTCGCGGATTATTTTCGCGAGGTGTATTCCCCGGTTTCTCCCTGCTCGGAGGATGATTCCCATGCCCTGCTTAGGGATATCGCGCTGCCTTCCCTTTCGGTGGAGGACAGGGTGTCGTTAGATGCCGCTCCTACCGCCGACGAAATTGCCCTCGCCATACGCTCGGTCGCATCCGGCAAGGCCATGGGCCCGAACGGCATCCCTATCGAGTTGTATAAGCTGCGACCGGATGTACTGGCACCCCACCTCCGTGCGATGTTCCTGGCGGCCCACTCGCTGAGCTCCCTCCCGCCGGACCAACGTCTGGCTACAATCGTGGTGATCCACAAGGAGGGGAGACCTCAAGACCGGGTTACATCCTACCGGCCTATCTCGCTCTTGAATGCGGAGCCCAAAATCCTCGCCAAGGTGCTAGCCAACCGGCTGGTCGGCGTGGTGGGCGACCTGGTCCACCAAGACCAGTCCGGCTTTATTCCCCATCGCAACACGGCCCTTAATCTGCGGCGCTTGCACGGGGTGCTCGCGCGTGTCCCGTTTGTGCGGGAGCCGGCCATATTGGCGTCCTTAGACGCCACCATGGCGTTTGACACGCTCGAGTGGCCATACATCTGGGCCATGCTGGCGAAGTTTGGATTTGGCCCGGGGTTCATCAGCTGGGTCAAATTGTTGTATTCGGGCCCATTGGCGCAGGTGGTGGTGAATGGAAGAGTATCGGTCCCATTCGAGCTGGGACGGGGCACACGACAGGGCTGTCCCTTGTCGCCGCTCCTGTTCGCGCTGGCCTTGGAACCCCTGGCGGAGTGGCTGCGGTGGCACCCTTCCATCCGTGGTCTCCGTTGGACCCCCGAATATGAGGACCGCGTGTCCCTATACGCTGACGATATCCTTTTGTACCTAGCCTCCCCGCGTAAATCATTGATTGTCCTGGTTGATGTTTTGCGCCCATTCGGCCGCAATTCAGGCCTTGTCATCAACTGGGCTAAATCATGTGTGTATGTGCTTTCCGGGGAGGCTCCCGTCCTCCCGCGGGGCTGTCCGATCCAGATTGCCTCACAGGGGTTTCGGTACCTGGGGGTTTACATTACTCTGGACCCGGAGGCCCGCTACGAGCGGAATCTGCTTCCCCCCCTCCAGCGCTTGAAGGAGGACGTCGCGCGCTGGCGGCGCCTGCCGCTTTCGCCGCTCGGCCGGGCGGCATTGTTTAAGATGATGTCATTGCCACGCTTCCTGTACGCTCTCCAGAATACTATGGATTTAGTCCCGGCGCGCTACTTCCGTGAGGTGGAGAGTCTACAGCGCCGCCTGTTCTGGGACGGGAGGCCGCGTATTGCCCTGGCGAAGTTGACGCTCCCATGGTACGACGGGGGGATTGCCCTCCCGGATATTAAACGGTATTACTGGGCCTCCCAGCTGGCTGCAATTAATTATGGCCTTTACGGGCCCGCCTTAAACCCGGCATTTGAAATGGACAAGATGCTCCTGCCTGGTGGCGATTATAATCGAGCGCTCTACTCTGGCGCGCCCGGCCCCCGCCTGACGGGACCTACGCGTGTCATGGTACGAGTATGGCACGCGGCTAACGCAGCTATGGGGTGGAAGGACCGTTTGACCCGGGCATCACCGTTGTACGCGTCTGAGAGATTGGGCTCCCTGTGGACCTCGAAGGTCTTCGAGAAGTGGGACACGATCGGCATCAGTAAAGTGGGGGACCTCTGGACGAGAGGGGGATTTAAAACATTCGAGACGCTGCAGACGGAGTTTCAGCTGCAGGGCAGTGAATACTTTCGGTACTTGCAGGTCCGTCACGCGCTGGGCTCAGTCTTCCCAGACGTCGCCTCCATCCCGGAGTCTTCCCCCCTGGAGGATAGAGTGCTGGATGGCCACGTTCCGGACAGCACGATTTCCCTTATTTACAAAAAATTGATTAATGACCGCTCGGGCCTGCTGACTGGCCTCCGCGAGGCTTGGGTTGCCGACGGGCTGGAGTTGGACGACGAAGACTGGATTTCCGCGGTGGCCTCTCCGAAGGAGGTGGCCATACCGGCTCGCCTTCGCTTCGTCCAGCTTAAGATACTCCACCGGGTTTACATGACGGGGCCAAGGCTTCTGCGTATGGGCTATGCTGAGGATGGGTTGTGTAAGCGTGGGTGTGGTGCTTTGGCGACTTTTTTGCATATTTTGTGGGAATGCCCGAAGGTGGAGCGCTTCTGGCGTGGTGTGCATGAGGTCCTGCGAGTGGTTACGCATGTCGCGCTGCTGCCTGAAGCGAGGAGATGCCTGCTGAATGTGTGGGAACCAAATGACTACTCGGTTCCGCAGACGCGATGGGTGACTCTGGGATATATGATAGCTAAGCGTGACATTGCTCAACTGTGGGGATCCCAGAGGCCCCCGGCGGTGTCGGCCTGGAAAGAACACATGGATTGGTGCATGTTCCGAGAAAAGGTGGTGTATGTGGCGAGGGGTAAGCCTGGGGCATGGGTGAAGGTATGGGGCCCCTGGAACGCCTACCGCGGGGGTATCTGCGCGCCACCATTGCTGCCTGCGGCCTCACCAGCCCCGTCCCCTTAGTTGACTCCTTTCCTAGCCCCGAGCACGGAATTCCCCCAGTCCTCGATCTGTTCCCCTTCCCCTCTTTAGACTCCTGTGGATGGCTGGGGTCCCCCATTCGGGGAGCACGTGCTGTTACTGTCGATTGCAGGTTGCCTTGCGGGTGTGGTTTTTGTGTTGTTTGTGTAAAATGAAACCGTATTGTGGGGTCAGAGTGATGTGGCCCACGACGCTGATACCTCCTGATATTGCTCCTCTGCAACGCCAAGTGTTTTGGTATATATGTCATATGCTCCTGTCATTCTAGCGGCCGGCCGGAAGGTTGTAGGCCCATACCTGTATATTCTTGAGATTGCAATAAACGGTTTAAAAAACAAAAAAAAAAAAAAAAAAAATAGTGGTCCAGGGGGCGTGGCCTCACGGCCGTGGGCTTGGCCTGTGGGCTTGGAGAAGAATGGCGGCAAGAGATCTCGGACCCGCGGCAGCGTTTAGATCGGCTGCGCGGGGATTTCTGAAGTAAATAAGGGCGTGGGGAGTGCTCAGGGGGAAGTGCACACAGATGAAAACAGTCAGTTCCAATATTTACAATTTTTAAAAAGACGAGCGAACTCCCGGGTTCCGCCTCAGGAGTTGGTAACCTCTAATGCGGGCTCTGTGCGTCAGCGCGCCTTAAATAGTGGTCCAGGGGGCATGGCCTCACGGCCGTGGGCGTGGCCTGTGGGCTTGGAGACGAATGGCGGCAAGAGATCTCGGACCCGCGGCAGCGTTTAGATCAGCTGTGCGGGGATTTCTGAAGTAAATAAGGGCGGGGGGAGTGCTCAGGGGGAAGTGCACACAGATGAAAACAGTCAGTTCCAATATTTACAATTTTTAAAAAGACGAGCGTACTCCCGGCTTCCGCCTCAGGAGTTGGTAACCTCTAATGCGGGCTCTGTGCGTCAGCGCGCCTTAAATTGTGGTCCAGGGGGCGTGGCCTCACGGCCGTGGGCGTGGCCTGTGGTCTTGGAGACAAATGGCGGCAAGAGATCTCGGACCCGCGGCAGCGTTTAGATCGGCTGCGCGGGGATTTCTGAAGTAAATAAGGGCGGGGGGAGTGCTCAGGGGGAAGTGCACACAGATAACAGTCAGTTCCAATATTTACAATTTTTAAAAAGACGAGCGTACTCCCGGCTTCCGCCTCAGGAGTTGGTATCCTCTAATCTAACCCTTCCATTTATTGGATCATGTATAACCTGTGGAACCAAACGTGTTCCCAAGGCAGGGGCACTTGGAGTAGTTCTACTAGGTCCTTCCTGATATGGTGGAGGATTTTTCGTTAGGATATCCTCCATAAACTTATCTTCTGATTCCCCACAACCTGTCAGTGTTGAATGCTTAGTTTTCCCTGTACACTTGCCCCCCAACTGTTCCTCAGCCATTAATACCGGATACTGTCCTTCCGTAATCATTGCTTGTCTCCATTGTTTCAAATGACTTTCTCGTAATTCGCGCATCTGTTTAGGGAAAAATCCTCTATAACTTCTACTACTTCTGGATCTGTTGCGCTCAAATGACTCAGTTTCCCATTCTTCTAATGCCTCATACTGTGTTAATCTAGGTCTGGGCTCTAATTCATTCATCTGCAATCTCAAATTATGAAGGATTCTCCCATTGAACGTACCATTTTCTGGGAAAGCTAACATTCCATCACTTTTGGTGTATTCTATCCAATTTTCTAACCACACACAGGTATGGTAGCCTCTCTCCATCATCATAAATGAGGCAGGTGTCTTTGGTGGTGGGATAACAATTCCCTCTCTAGTGTTAATGGGTTTATCTTTCTTGAAGTAATTTTTAATTTTCTGCATAAACAACATTTTTCTTTTTTCTCCGTACATTTTAGGTGATGATCTTTTTATATATTCGTCTCTTGCAAATCCTAATTACCTTTTGTCTGGGCGATTCCTTATTAATGTCGGATCGTATTTCCACATACAAACTCCACTGTCCAATTCTATTACGGCTTCTATTTTTGATAACCAATTAGATTCTTGCCCACACTGGGGGTTTTCACCAATCCTAGTGCGTCTTCTATTCTTTCATCCAATCAAGCTCAGGCTCACGCAATTCATTTTAGCCGATACTAGCGCAGCTTTTTTTTTTTACGTCAGTATCACTCCTTACTACTGACCCCTCCTTTACAAATTCACGTCAGTCAAACACCCGCTGTTTCAACCAATCCCAGCGCGGCCCTCTGTGACGTCAGTGCAACTCCGGCAACTGACCCTCCCTTCACAAGGTAATACGAAAACAACTTTGCATCAAAGTTCCATTAATAACAACATAAAAACATTTGCTACTCTGTCTGTTCCACTAAATCCAAAGAATAGTTTATTTCTGTTGCTGCAAGTAAGACCTTCTGCTTACTTTTCATAAACTGCGTGTAAAACCTTCCGCTTACCCTACACTCAAGCTCAGATGAACCTGTTACTCCTTCGGTGTTACCCTTTCTAGGTGATATAAGACCAACGTTTCACCAGCGAACTCTTTTGCTATCAATCACTCTCACTTTTATATAAAAATAGTCCCTAATTTAACACTGCCAACGCTGCATAGCTTCTCAGTGCTATTCCAACAGACGAGTAACCTCCCTGCAGTGTGGCTTCCATTTACCACCCGCTATTCACTTCCCGGTAATTTCCAGACAACATAAAACAAAATACAAATGGGTTTGATAAAACATAAATCAATAATCAATACTTATCACCAAACTAGTCAATAATTACCATAGCTCTGCTACCAGAAAACTGATCCAGCGGGTTACCAGCCTCAGGTACTCAAACACCAAATACTCACCTGGGCCCATAAACACACATGTTCACATAGGCTAGTAAATACCACTGGGGGTCAATTTTTGTAAATGCCTTATAAGATTAGTTACCTGACATTCTTAACTAATCTTTCACTGATCAAAAAGTTCTTTCTGGAACTAGTTGATGGTGAAATGACATAGATTTATATTTGCCTTACTATATTGGAAATAACCACAGACTCGGGAAGAGCTTTTAAATGTTTTATCTAGTTAAATGTATGTGAGCCAAAAACAAAATACAGTACGAACTCCGTTTCTCCAAGGAAGGAAAAGTCAATAAATTTAATAATCAGTCATCTATATCAGATCGAAGTTTCACAATGACAGTACTCAGAAAGGAGAGGATAGAGAGAGAAGTACAATGACATACTACACAGAAGTATATTTACCTAGAATGGTGTGGAAACTAACCGCTTGGCCAAGGAGCTGGAAGGGTCCCCTGGAATAGATCAGGTGACAAAGACTTCAGGACAGGTTTCAGGACAAGATTCAGGACAGGATAGATGACCTCTTCTATATCCAAAGTCTGCATCGCACCCCTCTCTGACACTATCTTCCTCCTCGATTCTTCCGCAATCTTCTTCTAATTAATTTCCTTTTTCCCTCCTCGATTCTTCCGTGATCTTATTTGGCTTAAAATTCTAAGTCTGCAAATTGATTCTTCTTCAGCTCTCGGACAGCATCCCGGTCTCTCAGCATTCTGGTCTTGTTGCGATCACTGTTCTAACTAAACTACCTCAATTGTACCTTTCTAATGGCATGTACCAGCCATTAATGTTTCAACTTCATGAAACTCCTAATTCTGATTGGACAGGCAAGGGGGAATGATCATCACACCATGCTAAGTTTTAATAATTTTCTTTGGTTCTTTGTTTAATGTTCCCACCCCTTAATTCTTATTCTCAAGCTTTATTTCCCACCCATATTCACATCTTTATCAAACAAAAATATACAAATGACATTCATTTCTATTCAATATTCAGGATGTCCAGCAGGTTCCCAGGACATATTACAAAGATGGCCTTGGACTGGATTCAAGAACGACATCATGACTTCTTGGCTTGTTATTACTGCGCCTGCGTGAAAGTCACGTGTAGTATGGATTTCTGTCTCACTCGGAGGACCAAATACAAACTAGTAGAGAGGTCAAAAAGAAACATATTCATTTCAAAATAAAATGATTTCACTGTATACCACTTATCTCTACTCTAATCCCATTTACTTACAAAGGCTCTTCCCGCATTAGCACTTAGTAAATAGCGTGTTTTCGTTTCAGCGAAGGAGATGCTTAGCATGTGAGCTTTCAAGCGGCCATTTTAGATGCATTTGTGCAGGTGCAGAAATTTCCCTCCAAGCGAAAGAACGTCAGCCTGCGTAGATGCAGTTGACGCATGTGCAGTACAGTTTCCCCCGTTTGCAGCCATTTTATGTTTCACTTGGGGTACTTGTTAGTAAAACACATAAGTAAGCTTCATCTTTGCTAAAATATGGAATGTGGTGCATATTATTTTATACAATACACAATTAATACGGTGTTACATGTTATATGAGAGGAATGCTTCAGAGCAAGTCTCTTTTATATGAGTCCTTGCTCCATCAGTGTCGCCTCAACATCCTGTGATTCTGGGCAGATCACTAAATCTCCCTGTGCCTATCATAAATGAATGTGTCCTTAACTGGTGTTAATGGAAAGTTCCGATGTTGATGATTAAACGCTGGTGCTGAGCACCGGAAACCACCGGCTCAAATTAAGCACGGCTAAGTTCATTTTGGAAGAAGGCTTTGGCTTTAAGTGGACAATTCCAAGTTGCAAGCTAATGGCAGGAAATGTCGTCAAACTCAGAATTAGCCATCCCATGTGGCATCTCTCTTCCATTATGAGATACCTACCTAGTAATGGGAATACCACACGTGCAAACATATCACAGCAGTTTACTCATGTCTTTCCCAATACTGGGCCATTTTCCGAAAGGAGTTCCACCTACTTTTGCCAGGATGAGTCCAGCACCAATTTCACTAGGAGTGGTATCTTCAGGTGCAGTGCAACCCAGAGTTTGGAATAGAGTTTAATGGTATCTCCCACGGAGATTACACTCCCCTTGACTTGTGATTGGGACCTAAGGGTGTTTTTTTTATAATTCTTTGGGCAGTTTTAAAGTGTTCAAATTAAGGATTGAGCTCCTCTGTCACTAAATCCTTTCTAAAACTGTCACCAATCTCCTTTCTTCAATAAGTTCCTTTGAGAATAATGCAGCTAATGTTTTTGTTTTTTCTTTTAAGAAAAAGCGGGGCTTTTTCATCTCGAGATGTTGCAGCAACGTTGTTTAGGTTTAGTGCTAGTAATTAAAAAAAATTCAGTGTTTCTTTAAGGTTTCTGCATTTATTCATGGGCGTTTAGGTTGTCCTTTTGCCGTCATTCAGGAGAAGGACATGTCTAGTGGAGTGTATAGGTGATGTGACCATTCAACGATTACTGGGTTATTCGCCTTCTTTGGAATTAACCAAGCCTGAGATGAAACCTTTGATATGAGTTGGTTTATCAGAGTAATAATCAAGAATATTTTCTTCCAGGAGTCAGAGTTACTGCACATGGGGTTGTTTAGCTATGTTTTGGATGGAATGTTATACCTAGTTTTAGAAGTTATAGAGAAAAAGATGGAAGAAAACAAAACTGAAGCAAGATGGTAGGGTTTGGTTTGGACACAGTAGAGGAGGCAAAGTAAAGTTAGTAAATTGTCCTGCAGTTTGGTGTACAGGTTTAATGCAAGTAATGTATTTGGTGTGCTACCATTATGCATGTTTTAGGCTCTATCACGATTAGGCAAAAACTTGAGCTCTAGTGTTAGAAAAGATGGGTATGAATTGGGTAGCAGGTGTCAAAATCTTTTACATTTTCTACCTCCACAAGTTGGAATATCCATTTCTAGATCGTAATACTGTGGTTAATATTGCTGTAGGAATAGCGCTCTGTTGTTTTAAGGAACTTGATGTTAGGCACAACCTTTGCATTGACACTGCCCTTGTGTAAGGCATGGTTGCCCATTGCTATCATCCCTGATGTGCTTCGCAGCGGCGCTCCTCCCCTAAGGCGGAGAAGCTTCGCCCCACTGCTCTCTGAGCAGTGGAAAGGAAAAATAAAATGATAATAACACAATGTTATTATCATTTTATTTTTAGTATTTTAGCACAGCCGGGTGGAGAACTGTCCCAGGCTCCCAGGCACTGCCTGGGCGGCCAAATAGGAGGCTCAGACCAATCACGATGCTGCTGTCATGCTGGTGATAGCAGCGTCGTTATTGGCTTAGGGAGTCTTGGAACCTGGGCCCACGACCAGGAGGTAAGTCCTCTTTTCTTTTTTTTTCTAACTCGCCATCCCACCATCATTCCCTGCAGCCGCCACTAGTGCCCTGTGTCGGTTTGTTCCCACGATGCAGCTTTCCAGCAGACCCATAGAAGGCCACACCCAATATTTTAGGTTAGCTGCCTTTGGTTCACCTTACTACTTGGACCCAGTTTGTGTGTGCATAGAAACTTGCGCCTCTGATACTCACAGTCTATCTGTTGTGGGTGTGTGTGTGCATGAGGGAAGCTTGCTCTGCTGCTGCTTGAAGTGTAAGCGTCTTTTGTTTGTGTATGTGTCTTTTATTCGTGTATGTGTGAGGGAAACTTGCACTACTATGCTTGCTGAAACTGCAAGTGTCCTTTGTGCATGTGTTTCTGTATACCAAAAAGGTATCTGTTTTTGCTGTACCAGTTTTAAGTCAGAGATAAGATTAAAGTGCTGCTAGCTATTGGGCACATGTTCAATTTGTGTTAGTGAAGCATAAGGAAACATTTTCACTATACAAAAGCCAACACTATTGGCTTTATCCGCGTTAAGTGTGTTTATTTAACTGAATGCATGCCTCAAAAAGAATAAAGTATACCATCTGTGAAAGCACACGTTTTCATTGCTGTAAGAATACACACATTTTCCAAAAATAGTAAAGATCACAGAAAAATGTAGAAGACAAACTGTGTTTTTTACTTCAAGCATCCCACTAAAGGCTTGTGGTTTTTAGGTCTCACCTGGCGTAGGCTGCGCGCATGCGCAATCTCGCTGGCGAGATTTAATGATATGGGGTATTTTCTGTAAGGGGCATTAAGCCCCGCCCCTCTTTTCCATTGGCTGGCGTCACCGTTTATGCTAAACAAAGGCCAGCCATTGGAAAAGAGCTCCTTGTGACGTATTCGCTCGGCTTTTTCGGCCGTCCCAATTGGACGGCCTCGCCTGCTTTGCGTTCGTCGCAAAAGGTTTCTTATCTTTATGGGGCTAAACACATGGCCCCATAAGGACAAGAAACCTTTTAGCAGGCGAGAAAGCCGTGCAAATATGTCATGGCAAGTGCTTGTTTTTTTTAAAGGTCTATAGTAGGCCCTATTTCTCTCGCTATCTCCAAAGGCGCCCCTTAAAATCACCCTGCAACTCGAGTGCTTCGTTCTCTCTGATACCCTTCTCCGCGTTATGCTCTCTCCTCCCCAAGCCTGCACGGTTACAAAATCCAACGTTGCCTGGCCTCATGTCGCACGCTCTTTAATGCACTGCTCCTCTTCCACACGTGTCCTGCAGGCTACAAACTACGAGCTGCAGCCGAGCATTCGCACAAAAGACCATAGAGAGGCAGAAGAAACTATCCCTAGCCCTTTCATGTGAAATGCATTGCATCACTTCGGGCTACTGTGGCGGCCATCTTAGAATGCCCTACTCTTCGAATTAACTGATGCAGTGACTTCTCAGAAAACGCAAGCGACCAATTAAATTTTATGTATGCGTTTTACGTCAGTATCCTTTTTTCTTGTTTTGCTGAATGGTGGGAAACTTGGCAGAAAATAGATAAAATGAATTTATCAAAGCTGTGAGAGAACGTGATCACGTGGCATGGAGGGTGGAGAGATCTGAAAAGTTTCGGTTTCATTTTCGCATTCTGTACTTTTCTACGGGCGTTAGCAGGCAGACAAGGGAGAGGTCTGTCGGACAACGTACTTTTCAAAGAAGAGAAAATATACATATTTAAAGTTTTCAAAACATACCATGGATTTCGGATGACAGGTATTTTCATTATACGTTGCATAGTTCATTAGGAGTCGACCTAGGTTTTGTATGCTTTACTTATTTCCCTGCCTAGAGGAACTCTCATCTACCCGCAGGGGGCCCTTTTCCTTTACACCAGATTCTGTAACCATTGCATCATCCCAGGAATTATATCATTATTCTGATTGGGGCAACTGTGCGAGGCGGAGCTGTTTGTGGCTGCTGGCATGTTTGGGGCTTTTGACGCTGTATTCTTAATAAAGATACTTTGGAATATCTCTACTCGCTAGGAATTCGTTTTATTGGACTTCTACATTAGGTGATGAGCGACGTGCTTCATCACATTTTAAAACTGAGATCAAGACGTTAATGGCATTGAGGTAGTACATTTGTATAATTCCTTCAAGGCCTCAACACAACTAGTGCCGCAGTTTTGTGTGGAAACAAAAGAAGAAAGCTAAAATCAAGCATTGGCATAGCCAATAGGTCTCGCCTTTGGGACCTTATAAGTGTTTAGCCATGCTGCACATTTTCCTTGGTGTTGTGCAGCCAGGAATTGAAGAGCTATACAGAACTCCTGTCTGGGGAAGCTCTCCGTAGCACCGCTTAAGGCTGACAGCCTAATGGCTGCTGTGATTGGTCACCATAGTGCGCTGGGTTTGTTCCTGCTGGATAGCTATTAGTAGAAGAGATAGCCAGGACAGCAGGAGTAAAGCGGTGCTGAGTTGCTCTGCCGAGTTGCTGAGGTCAACGGCTGGGCTGGAAGGCTAGGCTGGCTAGCGTGGCAGGCTGGCTTGACCGGCTACAAAAAACAAGAGTGGTTTGTCTTTTGGGAAAACTGCAGATAAGTGGGAAGGAGGGGGGTCACTGTCTAAAAAAGACAAAACCGTCGGCATGAGTTAGTAAATCCATTTTAGGAGTCAGAAACTTTGCAGTTCATAGGATTGACAGTACAGAAATTACTTTACACATCTCGGTCATTATGTCAAACATGTTTTGGAGCAGTACAAAAAGTAAGTCGCAGAGGGTGCACTATGTGCTGTCAGGTAATTGATTAATAAAAGGAAACAGGAATGTGCCACCCAAGCGAGTGATGGAAAGTTTGCTTCACTTCAAGTCCAAAAGGCCATTATTTTAGAGAGTAAGATTTCCGGTTTGCGGTGCATCAGAATGTTTCAGGCTCAAGCACAGGAACATTGTGCTTTATCTGAGCTGAAGGGAATGTGCCAGCACTGCAGATTCAAAACGAAAGCATTCTAAGACGACGTGAATGAACACCATGTTTAGCGAACACATGTTTTTTTTTAAAGTGTGGTAACCCGGGTCTGTCATTTTGTAGTTATGTATATGTTCCCTTACACATGCAAGCCTACAAAAAGAAGTGGGTGCAATTTTTATTTGGGGTGGGGGGGGGAGGTGAGCGGGGCAAAGGATTTCAGATTGGTAAATAAAAAAACACCTGCACATTGTGAACAGAGGCGCTGGGTGCCGCTGACCCGTGACCAGAGGGGTTCGTGGTGAGCTGATATCCCCGCTGGCCCAGAAGCTTCAAGGCGCTCTGTGCCCCCGATCACTGCTGCCTGTCCGGGAGCCGCGAGAGCTCTTTGTTTGCCTTCACCACTGCTGTGAGTGTTGCACTGTCTCTGTGTGGTGTTTGTGACTCGTGTGGGTCTACAAGTGCTGTTTTGTGTATGACCGTGTCCTGTTTGTGCTGTGCATGGGTTGTCTGAGGGACTCGTCTGTTCATGTGAGTTCTGTGTGTTTTAAGATTGTTGGGGAGGATGTTTTTCGGACCACATCCTGGCTTTTTGTCTCTACCATCTCCCTCTCTCTCTTGCGTCATTACCCTCTCCTCCCCATCTCGCCATCTTCTCTCCAACTCTTTTCTACAAGTTCTCTCATCATTTTTTCCTTTTCCCCAAATCCGCTAGTTTTGCTCTCTCCAATTTTTTATCGCTCCATTTCTGTCTATCTGTCCCTTCTCTCCCCATCTGTCCCTTCTCTATTCCTACTCTAACCCCACTCCTCTTCCTCTGCCCCCTCAGCCCCTCCCCCCCCAGTATTGCACCATAGACAGCTTCAGGTCTCTGGTGCCTTCTCAGTGTCGGCCCTGGGGGTGGGTGAGAGGAGCCCCCCCCCCCCTCCAAGTGGATCACATCATCAGCAGATAATAAACCTCTCTTTACCAACAAGCACGAGCGGTCTCGGGTGACGGCTGATGCGGGCAGGGTTCTGCTCTCGGCTCCGGCAGGGCCTGTGGAGAGGGTGTGTTACCTTACACTAGGAGAGGAGGTGAAAGTGATACCCCTGTCTCTCCCCCCCCACCTCTGTCTCGCCTTACCTCCACTTCTGACTCCCTTCCACCTCTGTCTCTCCTCACCTCCACCACATTTTGCCCCCCTCCACCACTGTCTCTCCCCATTCTCCACCTCTGTCTCTCCCCCCTCCACCAGCGTGTCTCCCTATCCTCCACCTCTGTCTCTCCTCACCTCCACATCTGTCTGGTCTTACTTCCACCTTGATCTCTCCTCACCTCCACCTCTGTCTCTCCTCACCTCCACCTCACCTCTCCTCACCTCCCCTCTACCTCTCCTCACCTCCACCTCTGTTTCTCCTCACCCTCCACCTCTGTTTCTCCTCACCCTCCACCTCTGTCTCTCCTCACCCTCCACCTCTGTCTCCTCACCCTCCACCTCTGTCTCTCCTCACCCTCCACCTCTGTCTCTCCTCACCCTCCACCTTACCTCTCCTCACCTCCACCTCTGTTTCGCCTCACGTTCACCTCTGTCTCTGCTCACCTCTGTCTCTCCTCACCCTCCACCTCTCCTCACCCTCCACCTCTGTTTCTCCTGTTAGCATCCGCAGCTGGGTCCTAAATGGGACTGAATTACTTTGCAAGTTGCTCATCCACCTACATCTGGGCAACGCCAGTCAGTAACAATAGGTCTTGCCTTTGATTAAGTTAAAGCCATTTGCTTTGCTATACAATACCATTAGCAAAGCAAATAGCTTTAACTTAACTAAAGGCGAGGCCTATTGCATTTTCAATGCTTGTTACAGCTGCTTACACACAAGAACTTTGCTCCATTGCAAACATGTTTCAGTTTTACTTCCAATTCCTCATGGATGGCAGGCTTCGAAGGAGGGGCTGAGAATACATCACAAAGTGGTCTTTAATGTCAAACAACACATACAGGGCTTGACTTTTTCTTTCTTCTATGGAGACCCTGTGTGGGTGTCTGTGAAGTTGTAACACTAAGCTCAATTGTGGACGTGAGAATGGGGATTGGCAGTGTATTGTCTGCTGACTATAGGCAGAGGGACTGCAGTCCTTTGAGGGTCACCAAGCTCCCAGATACGTCTTGAAGTACAATACAAGCCAACATTTCAGATGCGCTTCCAAGTGCAACTCGAGTTAAAGTGATAACTGACTGAGTCTGAATATTAACTCTGTGTCTGTCAAATCCGTGCTAGCTCATTGTTTTAAAAATTGTCTAGCAATTACACATGTAAATTGCAGACGATTTCCAGAATTTGAAGAAAATGCCTTGGAGGTCTCATGCCCGAACATTTGCAGAGTACGTGCATGGATGTTTCGTCCTGTGTGTCAGGTTACGCAGCTGTGTGCAGTATCAAGAGGCAAGAAGAAGGTTCTCGATGAAGCACTGCTGTGGGGGAAGAAATCTGATTTTACTCCGCTGGGAATTCACCAGCCAGCTGCTTTCCATGGAAACTCGGAAAATGCAATGCAAATTCCGAATATTTCGGTTTGGAAAACAGTGCTTTTTTTCTATGGAGGTGCTTAATATTACAAGACAGGCTGTCAGCTTTTCTCTGAGAACTGTGTAATGTTTGTATTAAAGCTCTGACAGAAACATGGAAAGTGACGGTAACCAGGCTGGTTTGGACCTATGCACTCGACCCTTGTTCCTACCTTCGCCTGAAACACCTGGCTTATGATTGTCATTAAACATCAAATGAATTGAAGAGGCCTTTAATTTTCGTTGGTGGGTAGGATGAACCAAATGTGCCCTGAATAGCCATAAAATAGTATGTTGTGGAGACGGGGCATATATTTTCCAAGAGCATAGACTCCCCTATTCCACGAACAAGGCATTCTGTCATTGCACCCCAAATTGTGTGAGGGTCCCACTGAGTCGCCAGGCTACTTTCAAAGGTTTTATGGGGCCATTTATATTGTCCCTTCAGCATTTTATGGTCATGCTTTAGCATTATGGATATGCACAGGGAGTGAGGTAGTGGGGTTTGGGTGTGGGGTATTGTGGATGCGATATTGTTACCAATTGATAATAGTTGACCTCAGTTGTAGGGTACACGACCGTATGGATCATGTACACAGGAATAAGGAATCCCCTAGTACATGGAACTGTGCTCCTTTTGCGTAATAGCTTAACGTGCACATGCGCAATTCATATTACGGGGCAGTGGTGGACACCAAATAGCTAAAGTCCCTTCTGTAATCCCAACGTTTTATGGCAAAGTTAAGCAAGGGTACAATTAAGCCCCTTCATCTTTTTCAGAGCTGTGGCAGATGGTGTCTAGCTGTACTGTGCCTCTCAGTCTTTATCAAGCCTGTGCTGAGGCGGAGAACAGCATGGTTGAAGAGTGTGGCAGACCGCATCGGAATGACTTACCTGCTGGGAAATCACATTATCCATCTTCTGTAACGCCACATTTCTGCCTAACGCCTCACACAGATGTCGCTACATCTCTCTGCATCATGGTCACCTGAACTCCATGGCTGGAGCATCATCAATACAGCCAAAGTCAGGGACATAGGTTTAAGGATTTTTCTTTGGGAGCCACAGCACTCAAATCAGCATTGGAAGATCCAAGGTAGGACTGGAAAGGAGGACATAAAGGAGAGATATTGCAAGAGAAAGTACTCTGATGTCTGAAGACTGATTTTTCCCCTGTATGTCTATCAAACAGGCCTTGCAGGAAACAATAATTTAGCATTTGTCAGAGATACAGTTTTCTCAGTTTTCTAAATAAAGGTGAACATTAGCCCAGTGACCTTTAGAGTCACAAATTGCCTGCCTCATTAATGTTTATGAAGCAGGTGCAATTTGCGACCCCATTAGGAATGGCTAGCACTCCCAGGGATGGTGGCCTGCTGGGGTCAGCAGACAACCATGTCGATGACTGCTTTTTAAATAAGGCAAGTTTTTGGGAATATTCACAATAGTTGCAGCGAAGGACAACACAGGGAGACCTCAAAGAAGTATGTAAAACGATTGCTGAGAGCAGTTTATATACACAAAGATAAATGTGTTAAAGAGGCAGCACTGTGTTTACATTACATGAAATGTAACCTGCAACACTTGTGCAAAATTGTACTTGTGAAAAGTTTAAACAACGCAAAGTGACTTGTGAAACCAGTGTGAGAAGGCACAAGAAAAATAGTGATAATGATAGTTACAAATGAACAACAATAATGGTCCAAAAAAATTCAAGAATGGCTTAACGATGGATACATTAATTAATAAAACAGGACAAAGTTGCGCCAAGTAATTGCGCTAGGGAGTCGACTGTGTTTCGACCTGATATCAAAACAGGTCATCATCAGGACCAGGTTACACAAAGTTTGTAGTGCTGAGGAGAAGAAAGGGGAACAAAGAATAGGTAGGAGAAATTAATAAGGGTGGAGAAAAGTTGGCAAGAGTACCAGAGAAGGAGGTTAAATCAGTGAATGGCACCTGTGAAAGTTCAATCGCGGTGGGGCGTAATTGTGAGCCACCCAGCATGGTGATCTACACAACACAGGCCAGTAGGTCAATTAAGGAATCCAGAGGCCGGTCAAGACGTCTATGCATTCATTCAGTGAGTACGGGAGTACAGGACCGGTTGGAGCTGGTCACTGGTGCCGTATCTGAGACTAGATACCGGAGGATTGCCTCGGAGGGATCTGGAAATTGATAAGAAATAGGGAGTATGATCAGGATATAGCACGATATGTACAGTGGTAGCAAGTGGTACGTATCCAGATGACACCACTTACTATGAAGTATGACAGAGTGGAGCGGTATGAAATTGGCCGAGTTCCACCAGGGGCAATGGAGGCAAAGTAAATAAAGAAGTTGCGGGGCATTACATGTCGCAGGCCAGCGTCCACGGGGTCGGGCATCCGGCAGGCATGTCTATGGAACAGGGGGCGAGAAGCGGTGAAAGGAGTTGAGTATTTTCCTTCCACTAAAATACCGGCAGTGATCATTTTAATCCAGTAAACTGAAATTACTTTATGTAATATGTGTTCCCTTCCAACACACCAGGGTAGTTACCAATGTATACTTATGGGCAAATGCATCGACAAACCTGAGACTTTAACCTCCTGAGGCGGAAGCCGGGAGCACGATCGCTAATCATTTTAAACTTTGAATGTCACTGTTTATGCTGTGTATTTTAAACTCACCTAACCTCCATTCCTAGCACTGAATCAGGGCTCAAGCTCGCTCCTGACAAGCCCACGCAGTGGATCTTAGCGCTGCCGCGGGATCAGCAACAAACACCACTGCCGCCATTACCGGCGAACCCTCAGGCCACGCCCCTTTCGTGAGGCCATGCCCCCCGCCGATACTATCTAAAGGACGCTGATTGCTAGCGCCAGTTAGAGACTTTAACCTCCTGAGGCGGAAGCCGGGAGCACGTTCGCTGATCATTTTAAACTTTGAATGTCACTGTTTATGCTGTGTATTTTAAACTCACCTAACCTTCATTCCTAGCACTGAATCAGGGCTCAAGCTCGCTCCTGACAAGCCCACGCAGCGGATCTTAGCGCTGCCACGGGATCAGCAACAAACACCACTGCCGCCATTACCGGCAAACCCTCAGGCCACGCCCCTTTCGTGAGGCCACGCCCCCCGCCGATACTATCTAAAGGACGCTGATTGCTAGCGCCAGTTAGAGACTTTAACCTCCTGAGGCGGAAGCCGGGAGCACGATCGCTAATCATTTTAAACTTTGAATGTCACTGTTTATGCTGTGTATTTTAAACTCACCTAACCTCCATTCCTGGCACTGAATCAGGGCTCAAGCTCGCTCCTGACAAGCCCACGCAGCGGATCTTAGTGCTGCCGCGGGATCAGCAACAAACACCACTGCCGCCATTACCGACGAACCCTCAGGCCACGCCCCTTTCGTGAGGCCACGCCTCCGCCGATACTATCTAAAGGACGCTGATTGCTAGCGCCAGTTAGAGACTTTAACCTCCTGAGGCGGAAGCCGGGAGCACGATCGCTAATCATTTTAAACTTTGAATGTCACTGTTTATGCTGTGTATTTTAAACTCACCTAACCTCCATTCCTGGCACTGAATCAGGGCTCAAGCTCGCTCCTGACAAGCCCACGCAGCGGATCTTAGCACTGCCGCAGGATCAGCAACAAACACCACTGCCGCCATTACCGGCGAACCCTCAGACCACGCCCCTTTTGTGAGGCCACCCCCCCCACCGATACTATCTAAAGGACGCTGATTGCTAGCGCCAGTTAGAGACTTTAACCTCCTGAGGCGGAAGCCGGGAGCACGATCGCTAATCATTTTAAACTTTGAATGTCACTGTTTATGCTGTGTATTTTAAACTCACCTAACCTCCATTCCTGGCACTGAATCCGGGCTCAAGCTCGCTCCTGACAAGCCCACGCAGCAGATCTTAGCGCTGCCGCGGGATCAGCAACAAACACCACTGCCGCCATTACCGGCGAACCCTCAGGCCACGCCCCTTTCGTGAGGCCACACCCCCCCTTGCCGTCTTCCATCTCTTATAAAATTATGTGCATCTTCCGGACGCGCAGCGGGCGAGCGCAGCGGGCGCGCCGTCAGCGCGCGCCCTAAGGCAAGCCCGTCTGCGCCCGTCCGCGCCAGCTCCGGGCCAGGGGCCAGCCATGCTGTCGGTTCCCACCCCGCACAGAGACAGAACTGGACAAGATCACAGCTCATTGATCTAGGTAAGACAATCTGCACCCCCTCCACACAATGCAACCTCTCTCTGTCTAGCCCTCCCCTGTTTAAATGTAACAGCTGCCCTTTCTCCTTCTCCCCTCACACAAATCATCCCCCATAACTCATTAGTCAGTCAACCCACTCCCATAAAAACTTATTCCATGGGATTATTGAATTGTCGGTCTTTACCATGCCACGCTAATGACATCTGGCTGCTGTTGTCTTCCATGTCCTGGGACCTTCTGTTCCTGACTGAGACATGGATTAAAGACTCCTCCAACCCAGACATTTCCCTTGCCTTGCCCTCGGGCTATCGCCTTAGAGGAATAAGTCGCGAAGGCTCCAAGACGGGAGGCGGAATCGCGGTAATCTCACAGACTCACCTGACGATCACGTCGAGAAAAATCATGAATATAGGGCCCATAGAGGCACTATATTTCTCCGTCTCGGACACTACTACAGCCGTCCTCTCAGGGATCCTGGTTTACAGCTCCCCTAATACCCCACAGTCTGCCATCTCTGAACTATTAGCAGTTAGCGCAGATCTGTCCCTTAAACATCCTCACTTTACGGTATTGGGAGACTTTAACCATCATGTAGATGTAAGCGGCTGCAGTCGCGCCACCCACCTCCTAGACTCCATGCAAAATATGAATCTGACACAAGGGGTTTGGGGTCCCTCACATGTTGCGGGACACACCCTTGATCTAATCTTCTCTAACTGCACGAAGCTTAAAATTCTTCCTTCCACACCCCTGACATGGTCTGACCACTTTCTAATTCCGTTCGAGGTGTTGTCACCCCAATCTCTTAAGAAGCAATCTGCCATCAGAGCACAAGGTAGAAAATGGCACAAGATCTCATATGCCGCCTTAGAGCAATCGTACAATAATAGCTTAGACTTACTCCCGGACGATCTCAATGGAGCGGTTGTCACATTTAATAAAGACCTTATGACCGCCATTGAGAAAGTCGCACCCTTACAGACCCTTACCTCCCGTAGATCAAAACCGTCAGCTCCCTGGTTTACCCTGGAATTAAGGGAACACAGAAGCAGATGTAAAAAACTGGAGCGCCTATGGCGCCGGACCTATGATCCCGCTACCAAATCTCTTTATAGACAGGCCCTTAAAGAGTTTCATAAACTCAAACGTAACACCATGAGTGTATATTTTGCAGAAACTATCGTCAACGCAAAAAACTCTACAAAGGCCCTCTTTAACATCGTCAAAGAGTTTACCAACCCCACTGCTCTGTCCGCTCCCGTCACCCCCTCCCAAGCACTTAGCGAAGGCCTATCTGATTTCTTTGCGGAAAAAATTGCCAATATTACGGCAACTATCCTTCAGAATCGTACTGAAATCACCTTAGATCCTGACACCACTTGCACTAATTCATTCACTGCTTTTAAACCACTCACCAAGGAGTATGCCCTGAATCTATTTTTAAAATGCAGATCAGGCTCTCCTCTGGATCCAGCCCCGGCTCTGATCCTGAATGAGATAGCCCCGCTAGTTATTAACCCTCTGCTTGAAATCTGGAACTCCTCCCTATATTCAGGTGTTGTCCCCTCCGCATGGAAACACGCGTTGTTAATCCCCATTAAAAAAAAAGCTGGTATCGATCCAACATGTTTGAGCAACTACCGACCGATTTCACTCCTACCCAAGCCAGCCAAAGTGCTCGAGAAGGCGGGACAAGAACAGCTGTCCATCTATCTTGAGTCAAATTCGCTGTTCCATGACTCTCAGTCAGGATTCAGGCCGGACTTCAGCACCGAATCAGCTCTATTAGAAGTGTCCGAGTCGATACGTGAGTGCACTGATAGAGGAGAGGAGGCCATGTTGGTCCTCCTCGACCTATCCGCTGCATTCGAAACCATCTCCCATGAAACACTACTCACATGCTTGCAAGAGGTGGGAGTTGGTGGGACCCCTCTCGCCTGGGTCAATTCATTCCTCACAGAAAGATTCCAACAAGTGATGCTGGGCCCCTTCTTTTCCACCAAGAAACCTTTGACATGGGGAGTACCATAGGGATCTGCCCTCAGTCCGCTCCTGTTCAATGTATACCTGAAGCCTCTGGCAAAAGTGGTGGAATCATGGGGCGTCAGAGTGATCTTCTATGCTGATGACACTCAGCTGGTGTTTTCCTTCAAAGATCATTCTGAAAGCTCTTTGCTAAACTTTCGCCACTGCATGGTGGATATCGCCGCATGGATGTCCTCTAACAAATTTAAAATTGAATACAGATAAGACGGAAGTCTTATTTTTTAACCAGAAATCCCCCATCCCTTCCAGCCTCTGGTGGCCGGCTAATCTAGACCCTCCCCCAGTACCTGTCCAAGCTGCCCGCAATGTGGGCTTCCATTTTGACACTGCCCTCTCTTGTAAAACCCAAATTAACAAAGTTACAGCGTCTTGTTTTGGAAAGCTCCGTATGATCAAAAAAATCACCCCTTTCTTGCCATTAGACTCACGTAAGACAGTAGTCCACGCCCTCATCACCTCCCATTTGGACTACGCAAATAGTCTGTACGTTGGAGCCCCGGCGTATCTCTTAAATCGACTACAGACAGTACAGAATTCAGCTGCTAGGCTGATCTGTAACGTCCCTTACCGTCATTCCATTACTCCCCATCTGATCAAACTCCATTGGCTCCCAGTGAGATTACGTATCCAGTTCAAATCACTGACCCTTGCTTTTAGAGCTCTTAATGGTCGAGGCCCCGCCTACCTGAGACACAGACTGAAGATCTCACAAGCATCCCGAAACCTCAGATCTAACCATCTTCGCTTAATGATCTGCCCCCGTTTTTGTCTAGCGCGAACGGGAGGAAGAGCCTTTGCGGTAGCCACCTCCAGACTGTGGAATCACCTTCCAACAGAACTGAGACTCCTGACTTCCGAGCCTCTGTTTCGGAAAAAACTTAAGACCTGGCCCTTCTCCCTGATCTAGCCCTATCTTTCCTTCATGTACTCCTCTGAACCTCACAAGATATTGTCTTCAGCGCCGGGACACCTCCGTTGGAGGTAGCTGCGCGCTTTACAAACCTCTAAATAAATCAAATAAAAATAAATAATAAAAGTGTGAAATGGTTAAATCATCAGATATTTTCATTACTAGGCTGACAAGGCAAGGCAGTTCTTTGTCACCTTTCATCGTTGCTATTTTCATTGAGCTGTTAGTCATTGCTTTAATTACAAATGATCAGTTAAGGCCAACCCTACCATGGTATGCGTTGTAAAGGTAGTATGCGTTGTAATGGTAATGCGTTGTAAAGGTATTTTTTAAAAATGCGTTGTAGTGTCCTGCGTTGTAATGTCATGCGTTGTAATGGATTATGCGTTGTAAAAAATGCGTTGTAAGTGCATGCGTTGTAAAAGTGTGCGTTGTAACGTCATACATCCTGCCCACACCCTGTAATATACCTTGTCCCAATAAAGTTTTTTCAAAAGCTTTTTTACAGGGAATTCAGCGGCAACTGGGTCGTTCCATAAATTTTCCAGCCCCAAAACTTTTAGGGATTCTCGAAGGTTCCTTAACCACTTGATTTTGTGAAACTTATCAGCCTGAATTACGTCCATGATACCCACTGCGTAAGATCAAAGCTCCAGTGTGGTCCATAGTCTCCTCCAGTATAAAACTGGACGGAGATTGGCCAAGTCTTTAATGGCCTTTCTGCCTAGGTCATAACGCAGTGGGACCATTGGCGTGCTTTGTGGCAAGCCTATGATAGAACGAAAACATTTATTTTCAACTGCAGTGAGGGATGTTAATGTATCAAAGCCCCAGAGCTCTGCTCCATACAGAACTGAGTTTAGGGCCTTTGCCTCATAGACTTGTAACACTGGTTTAACAGGTTTGGTAATGGATTTCTTAAACTCTTTAGCCAGCGTTCCCGTGATCTGGGTAAGTTTCAGTGTTGACATTTCTAAATGCCTATTCCACCGATTGTTATGAGACATTTGAATGCCTAAATATGTCAAGTTAGTTACCTCCTCAAGAATTTGGCCGTTCATTATAAGCTTACCGGCTCTATAGCTTGTGTGTGGGTTAAAGGTCATAAGCTTTGTCTTTGCCACATTGACCTCCAATCCATAATCTTTACAAAAAATTTCAAAAATTGACAGTGCCCTTTGCATGCCGCTCGGGGTTTTAGACACTATAAGAGTGTCGTCGGCAAACATTAATATTGGTATGGGTGCACCTGCCAATTTTGGAGCATCAGTGTTGGCCTGGAGCATATAGTCCACTATTCCATTAATGTACAAGGAAAAAAGTGTTGGGGCCATTGCACATCCTTGGCACACACCCCGCTCAACGGGAAACTCGGTGGTTGATTCCCCCAGACCACCCCATTGTATTTTTGCAAAATTAGACTCATGCAATCTTCTAATTAGAGTCAGGAGTTCCAGGGATAGACCCAGCTTTTCTAGAACCCTCCAAAGCTGTTCACGGGGGACAAGGTCAAAGGCAGCTCTTAAGTCCACAAAAGTGACATAGAGACTACCTTTGCCCAGTTCAACAACCTTCCATAGCTATTGCTTAAAGCCGAACACCTGGTCAATGGTGCTGATGGATTTGCGGAAGCCCGCCTGGAGACTAGAAAGAATCTCATTTGCTTCAATCCAAATGAGTACCTCATTCAGTACCATCCTCCCAATGACTTTTTGAATTGTGTCAATTAGGCTGATGGGTCTGTAGTTCCCAGGAAGGCTTTTATCGCCCTTTTTATAAATTGGAATTATAACGGCGCCCCCCCAAGATTTGGGTACTGGTGCGCCTTCAGCCACGGCATTCGCTATAAGAGTGATATACTTACTCCATGGGGCTTTATTCTCAAGGAAGAGATCGGAAGGAACACCGTCCAAGCCAGGGGCCCGTCCTGCAGCTACGCAGGACAGTGCAGCTAGAGCATCTTTGGGGCTAAAAGGCCCGGGCGAATAGAAAACGTAAGGCATAGTGCACGGAATTGTGTAGTGGGGGTCTCGGGCATATTGGGGTTTAAAATAGCCCAACCAATCTTCTTGTGTAACATAATTTGAGGGGTTTTCAGATAAGCCTCCTCTACCCCACTTCAGCACGTTCCAAAACAATCTAGCATCCCAGGAATGGCTGGCCTCCTTCAGGTCCTGCCAAAACAGTTCGTCCCATTTTATTTTGGCTTGGGCGATGCTTTTCCTATAGGCAGATCTTGCTGATTGAATGAGTGGTGTACACCCACTGGAGAGGGCTTTAGCCAGGGTGCGTCTTGCACTTTTACATTGTTTATCGTACCACCTTGGTTGCTTGAGCGGTGGCTTGATACCCTGTCTTATTTGCTTGAAAAAGAAGGGACGAATACCCTAAAAAAAAGACTCATGTAGTCTGGTTGCTTGCACATTTTGATCTCGGTTTTTCAAAATGTCCTCAAGGTTTGCATTAATTACAGAGAGATTAGTATTAATGCAAGCTATAGCTGAGTCATTAGACTTTACTCTGTCCATTTTAACCTCCGCATGTCATTAGTTGGCACACATACTGGGGGAACCAGAATTGCTTCTTTAAATAATGAACAGGGTTTGCCCCACCAACTGTGAGAAACGCAGATGGGGTTGTGATCACTCTCTAATCTTGGCACCACCTCCATATCAATGAGAAGAGACCACAACCTCAGACAACATAGGACATAATCAATCCTACTAGCTGATCGGCCGTTGTCAAAGGTGGATACTCCCAACTTATCCCCTTTAGCTCTTCCATTCAATGCCCGAAGGCCGCTTTCTAAGCAAAGTGCATTGACCTGTATTGCTACCGTAGACCACCGTTTGATGGGAGGTAGCGAAAGCACCGGGATACCCCAGCGTAGGTCCTCATCGGGGTCAAGGCCCCATTCAGAGTCGCTATCTATAAGGGGTTCGAAAGTAACATTGAAGTCCCCAGCTACAATCAGGTCCCTACTACACGATTTGGATTCTATAAGTGTAGTTAGGATGTCCAACTCGCTTGACTTTTTCCCCTTCGTTCCCCGAAGATAGATGTTATATATATCCAAAGTACTCTTGGGCCCGAAAGTGAGCCTCACCAGTTGGATATCCCGGGACCCAGTGTCAATTACAACAGCGCGTGAGAACAGATCCTGGCGAGCCCATATAGTTAGTCCGCCAGAAGGGCGGCCTTTTGGGCCTTTGGTTGCTGGAACATAAAAATTCAGATAACCCGGCATAAACCGAGCCTCGGAGGACCATGTTTCCTGAAATAGGCAGACATCATAATCGTTAATGAATCTGACCCAGTCAGGTGTGTCAATTTTAGTCATGATACCAGCCAGGTTCCAAGACAAAAGGGTGCCAAAGTTTTTACTCGGACATCTGACATGGGGCTCAGCAAGGCTGCTAGATACATTTACCCTCTCTTCCAGCCTAGTTGGGGGCGACAATAAGGCCACAGAAGTGACTGCCACGCCATCTATAGATAAACTATCGTTAGCCCCTGATGTCATGGAAGTTAAGGGGGTTTTCATACTATAAAATTGTCAGTGGCAAATGCCTGGGGTATAAAAATAGTTTAGGTCATGCACCGCTATTCCAGATCTGGGACCATAGGGTATGTGTTCCATAATAAACCTAGAAAGGCGTGCGTCTTTAAAATTGACAATAATACAATCTCCCCGAATATTTTTGGGTTGAAAACCTACCCATTGTACCCTTCTAACAAATAGAATCCGACCATTCAATTCATTTGGAATTGGTCTATGAATGTTGAGCCAATGGCTTACTTTGTTTTTTAATTGCTCATAAGATTCATTTTTGTTAGTGGGGAGTTCGGGAACACCCGCTAAGACTACAACATAGGGGAAGGATTCGCGAGGGAGGTGTAGTTGGATCGAGGATGGCCTAGAGTCATTACCTTGGGGAGCAATGTTTGAGGTATCTAAGTTAGTGCTCAAGCAACCTGGGTACGTGATGTTAGTATTAGTATCCTGGGATGCTTTGCTTGACCAACCCTCCCGCCTCGGGGATTGGCTATTTTGTGTCGTTCCCACCTGCCGTAGCGGTTGTTGGGTATTTAAGATTGGGATATCTACAGTGGTTGGAGCAGGGGCAGGGGCTGGCGGAATACCAGATGAAAAAGGAACAGGAACAACAGAGTTAGCTCTCGGTGGGCAATTAGTTTTAGGTATGTCCCTGGTGTATAACTTAACGACATTCTTTAGCGAGCAAAAATTATCCAAAATGGTTTGTTCCAATTTATCTACTTTAAGTACAACCATTTCAATCCTTTCCATTAGTGGAGTAATTAGGGAACGAACAATGCACTCTAGCTGAAGAGCTAAGTTGCTTGGATCAGATGGAGGTAAAGCGTGTGTACTAGTGTCAGTCATAGAAGTGCGGATACTAGTGCTTGATGAATCAAGAGGAACCATGTTTTTAGGTGCTTTGGAAATTTTTGCCGGCCTGGTGCCATCCGTCACCCCACCCCTTTTCCTTTTCTGTGTAGCTGGTCTGGTAGATGTAATAGATCTGACCCCTGCTCTAGTCTGAGGGCGGGGGGCTTTAGGTGCAGGTATGGATACAACTTCCTCTACTAACGATGCGGCCACTGAATCAGTGATATCTGGTGAAAGTAGTGGCGCCTCCTCTCGTGATTTTGCGAGAGCTAGGGGGCCCAGTGATGAACGCCTAACAAGTGAGGGGGTCTATCGAGAGGCGTCTTTCAGTGATGGCAATTTCATGGTCCAGGACCGAGACAGCACGGGTAATGAATTGGTCCATAGTCCCTGCAAATGTAGAGGGGCTGTGGAACGCTTCCCCTTTCCTGCCATTTCGCACGGAACCAATGTAAAATAATAGTCAATGTTTATGCGATAGTCAATTGCCCAGGTATTATGGCTAGCAGCAACTTACTTCTGGTGCCAGGTGTAAAGGGTAAGGCCCAGCCCGGCCCGGCCTCCTTCGGCCCCGGACGGCCACAGACGGTCCGGTCCTTGTCCCGGGCTTCTCCCGGCGCTACCCGCGCGCGGTCCCGCGACGCGGGAGCAGCGCCGAAAATTTAAACGCCTCCTGGCGCGCTCCGATTGGCCAGGTGGTTGAGTCCGCTAGGGCTGCTGGGGCATGTGGTCCCGTCTCCCCACTGCGGCCGCGATGGTTGTCACGCAGCGGCGGGAGAACGGGACAGCTGCAGGAAGTAGGGCAACAGGAGCAGGCAGGGTGGAGATCCGCCGGTCAGAGGCTGCAGGTAGGAACAAATGGCCACAAACGTTCTCGATAGTTGACCCGCTCGGCCGGAGCAGCGCCGAAAATTTAAACGCCTCCTGGCGCGCTCCGATTGGCCAGGTGGTTGAGTCCGCTAGGGCTGCTGGGGCATGTGGTCCCGTCTCCCCACTGCGGCCGCGATGGTAGTCACGCAGCGGCGGGAGAACGGGACAGCTGCAGGAAGTAGGGCAACAGGAGCAGGCAGGGTGGAGATTCGCCGGTCAGAGGCTGCAGGTAGGAACAAATGGCCACAAACGTTCTCGATAGTTGACCCGCTCGGCCGGAGCAGCGCCGAAAATTTAAACGCCTCCTGGCGCGCTCCGATTGGCCAGGTGGTTGAGTCCGCTAGGGCTGCTGGGGCATGTGGTCCCGTCTCCCCACTGCGGCCGCGATGGTAGTCACGCAGCGGCGGGAGAACGGGACAGCTGCAGGAAGTAGGGCAACAGGAGCAGGCAGGGTGGAGATTCGCCGGTCAGAGGCTGCAGGTAGGAACAAATGGCCACAAACGTTCTCGATAGTTGACCCGCTCGGCCGGAGCAGCGCCGAAAATTTAAACGCCTCCTGGCGCGCTCCGATTGGCCAGGTGGTTGAGTCCGCTAGGGCTGCTGGGGCATGTGGTCCCGTCTCCCCACTGCGGCCGCGATGGTAGTCACGCAGCGGCGGGAGAACGGGACAGCTGCAGGAAGAAGGGCAACAGGAGCAGGCAGGGTGGAGATCCGCCGGTCAGAGGCTGCAGGTAGGAACAAATGGCCACAAACGTTCTCGATATTTTAGTTTTAAGCAAGGTCAGTTTACTGCACTCAGAGAACATATGTATTAAATGTGCCGGGCCCATCCCACACCGCGGACATTTATCGTCTGTTCGTTTGCCCCATGTGAACAGTTTAGCGGGTGTAAAATATAGGTTGTATACAGTCTTATAAAATTGTGCTTTAAGAGTTGCTGTGAGAAAAATCTTATCAGCGAGGGAGAGAATCTTATCCAAATCTACATTTGGATTACTCAATTTAGAAGCCCAGCATGTTTCTGTTCTTTCCATGTCATCTTGACATTGTTCCATCAACAACCTATATATTATACTTATACTGTTTTTTTTTCCCCCTCTGTCAATAATTTCAAGAAAAGAAACAGTCTTCATTGAAATTTGTGCAACCTTCGCGGAAAGAATAGAATTTATTTGCATTTATTTAAAAAGATCGTAAGTCGGGATATTAAATTTAAGTTGTAGGTTGGAGAATCTCGAGCTAGATGGAGCATCTAAGAAATCCCCCACTGATAATAACCCAAGGGCCTCCCATCTTTTAGCAATATCGTCATTGATTTGTCTGGAAAAAAGAAAAGAGTGCCATAAGGGTGTATATCTATTAATTTTTGAAATATCAAAATGTTTACAGATTTTTTTCCAAACACTCCAAGCATTATCTATAATTTTGAATTTAACCTTCTTAAAATAAGATGGTTCAATTTGTCGTAGCAATAGTCCTTTTGCATTCTCACCTACAGCCAACTCATATATAGAAGGGATACGTATACTAGCTGTACTATAGGACAGAGGGCTAGCGTTGAGTAGCGGGAACATCCCTTGGAGGAGGCTAGTCCAAAAATATAAAGTTATATTAGGAAGTCCTAGGCCCCCTCTTTGCTGTGGGAGAGATAGAAATTTTGAGGATCTTCTGATCTTGCCGTATCCCCAGATAAACATACTCTTGTTAATGAAATTTCTTTTCACAACATTTCCTTGCATCTTTTATCAAAATAAAAAGAAAAATTGAGGTCATGGTTAGTAGTCTTTTGTTTAGCAAACACCAGTTTAGAATAGGTATGAATAGACTTTGGTTAGAAAGGGAAGAGGGAGGACTGGCCATGTATAATTAAAGGGATTACTATTTCTCTGCTTTTATACTAAAACATTAACAGTATTACAATTTACCAAGTTTACATTTGATATTACGTTCTGAATGCAATTAAAGTTGATCAATATGCATTTCCAGCACCCCCATTACAAAGCTTTCACAACTCAAGTTTATCTTCTTTCACGCTATCCTTTTTCCTTAGCACAAAACAACGGTACCTATTTCAGATTCCTAATATACCAATAGTCCACACAGAAACTCTATCAATGGCAATCTGCACTGAATCATCACCTAGGGAGCTAAAAAAGAAGGAAGTTAAGGGATTGGGGAAAGTTTTCTTTTTTTTTGTTTATTAATAAGATAATTTTCTGATAGAAACATATTAACCCCTTCGATGCTGCGCAGATTCCGCCGCTGTGCTGACGGAATCTTGCGCGGGTGTGGTCATGACGGAATGGTTCCGTCATGAGCACAGCTCAACCGTGGGTCATGACGGAACCATTCCGTCATGAGCACCGAAGGGGTTAAAAACAAAATAAGTAGCTATAGAATGGTGCCAATTTTCATACAGTCAGTTACACAGTATATAAGCTAATTGTACATCCCAGGAGAATAAAGATTTGAGTTCAAATGAAACTCATCTCTAAAGCTAGTA
This sequence comes from Triturus cristatus, assembly GCF_964204655.1. NCBI lineage: Eukaryota > Metazoa > Chordata > Amphibia > Caudata > Salamandridae > Triturus > Triturus cristatus. The sequence continues at coordinate 840,135,295 of NC_140583.1, forward strand.
GCATTCCAAGGGAGTTGTACCATTGGGGCCAATAAATGCAGAAGTCAAAAACCTTCTTAGCACTCTTCTTTGAGCAAATCTTTGTAAAATGGGGCAGAAAGAAACAGGACTAACCATAAATTCGTGGACCTGGGAAGAGGCATCAGATTATAATGTTCACACTTTTCGTGGTGCGAATTGTCAAAGAATAAAGATATATGCACAATGACTGGTCTTTTACCCCCCTGTATGTATATGAAAATGCAATCAAAACATAACCGATCATTGTTGTAGATGCAAGGGGTATGGAAAAGTATTGACGATAGCCTTATCCGTCCCATTTTATTTTTGTGGTTATATGGCAGATTTGGGTGTGCTTTTCCTTGTATGCTTTTTGTATACACTTTACTTAAGCATAATATGAGCTCTAGGCATCGTCATAAAATGTAGATGTTTCTAGCTACAGTAATGAAAAGTCTTGACTGTGTAAAGCTTCAGAAGTGAAGAGGTGAAGATTATCCTTCTGCCAAGTATACAGTGTCTGCTCTTCAACAACACTGACATACAGTCTAGGGATGATCAGCACCTTCCATCTACTGACTATGGAATCCAGATGCTTTGTCTGATTCGGGATGCTGGAACAGTTGTTCTTCTGGGCCTGGAATTCATTCTTCTGCCAAAGAGGCCTTACTAGCTGCAGAGAAGGCTGTTGTGTGTTCTGTTCACCATTGAGTGGTGCTGGCATTATGTTCCCAATAATTTCTTCCCAGAGCATCTTGAAATGTGTAGTTTCTTATTGCTGTGTTAATAGAATGAGAAAAAGAAACAATATCCCTCCTCATCTCTTTAATAAAATAAAAGCTTTCCTTTATGATGGGACAATCTGCAGTCTGTGATACAACATGGAACTAGTTATGTAAATCAATTAACTCTTACAAAGACTCCAGACCTCCCAGAATACCTCAGCCAGACTCATCCTCAACATCCCCACAACGCACACTCATGCCCTACGGGAGCTACATTGGCTACCATTCCAGAATCTATGCCAATTCAAACTGCTCACCCACGCGTACAAAGCTCTCCACAAAGTCTGGCATGCCTACCTCAATCACCGCCTCAACTTCCACCATCCCACCAGGCAAATTCACTCAGCCTCACTGTTCCTCATGAAAGTACCCCGAATCCGCAGGAGCACGTCCGGAGGATGCTCCTTATCCTACATCGCTGCCAAATCTTGGAACAACCTTCCTCACCACATCAGGACCTCCCCATCCCTTCTTGAATTCTGCAAAATTCTGAAGTCCTGGCTTTTCGGCTAGGAGACCGAATAGCCTACTCACCCCAGCGCCTGGACACTTCTCCGACAATTAGCGTGCTATATAAATCCTCATAGCATGACATAGTATAAAATAACTTACATGCTGTATAAAACTGCAAAAAGTATGTGAAGTGGATCATATACAAGCATGCGTTATGGCTCTCTAGGTTAATGCATCAAACAGAACAGGATTGTTTTGAGACATTTGCAAAAATATATGAACTTATTGACAAATCACAGCCCATATTTAATGCTATAAAAATATATGTGCTAGCCAACTATCTTTTCTGAATGTTCTCCTTGCAGAAAAGGTCTGCCTCCTAGGAGTTAAAAGACAGTTCAGTATTCCTTCCTGCTGTCTTACCTCCCTGCTCCATAAGCACAAACTTGATTAAATTACAGTTTTCTGTATTTTATGCTTGGAACACTGGCTGTTTACAATACAAAACTAAAATATTAAGACAGTCATTTCTATTGGATGCCCTTTTCAGATGTTCTTTAGTGGTACATTTTTATATGGTATTTCATGATTAAACAGTTTGGAGGAAAATTCCATAATTACAATGTTACACTAATAATATTACCATGTGCAGAGTGTTAGTGCAAAGCCAAAGCAATTTTTTCTTGTCTTCGTGCAAGAACAATGATAAGCCTATTCCTGGGACTCTGTGCTACTATGAAAACAATCATTGGCAAAGCCAATTTTTTCAAGTCAAACACTCTTTACTAGCATGGTTAACCACCCAGAATGGGTACTGTACAGCAAACAGCAGTGCAACCTTCTCAACAGACACAAAACATGCTCCATAGCGACCTGTGGCGCACAAATCCATGAATACACAGAAAAGGGAGCATACGGTGTACATCAGTGCAAGCTCCCCTTACAAACAGCATAGATGAAGTATAATCAGCAGCACTGTAGGCTTCACACTTACATACTGTATAGGTATATTACAGCACAGCCAGCAGCAGGTGCCATGCTCCTTCTCTTACACAGCAGGCAGAACAAAGCTAACAGCAGTGCAAGGTAATTTCACTGGATCCAATGTACATATTACGCAGCTGTGGTATAGGCTTGCTTTCACATAGGACATGTCAATCTCGATCAACAGCTGTATCTGTTTCTGTTAGAGAATAGGTGAAATAAAGTAGTGTTTTCCTGTTTGCGGGTCTGGCCACGTCTCTGGCTGTCTGCTGCGAAAAACATATTCATTACTGCAGCATTGAGGAAAATATGAAATTGTTCAGGCTGATTAGAACTGGAATCATATTGAATGAATGAATGAATCATTTTTATAAAGCGCACAGCTACTCAATAAGTGTCTCCCGGCGCTTTGCATAAAAGAACGGGCAGGAGGTCAGTTGAGTGCAAGCAGTTCAATAAAAATTTGAATAGGTTTGCACAGTGGCATAGCTAGACCTTGTGCCACCCATGGCGATCCCTGCATTTGCTTCCCGCGGTGGAGGTGGGTGCTGGCCATGTCTATGTTTGCCGCCCACGGCAGGCGAATGTAAGAGCGGGGGGAGGGTGCTGGCGATTCCTGAGTTTGCCATGATGGCTGCTAGTAAGTGGGAAGAGAGAGGCCGCCGCCCCAAAACTCTTGCTGCCGAGAGCGGACCACGCCCCCCCCCCCTTGCTACGCCACTGGGTTTGCAAGGATATTTTAAAGGTTACTTCATCTGTAATGGATCTCAGATGGCAAGGCATCCAGTTCCAGATCTTTGCAGCGAGGATACCTAAGTTTTCTTTCAAAATGGGGGACTGATAACAGGTGTGCATTACTAGGCCTCAATGCTCTACCTGGTCTGTACTCGAGAATCCTCTCATTCAAGTAACTGTGTGGGAGTTGTGAAGAGCTTGATGAGCTATTGTAAATGCTTTGTACATGATTGACTTACAGACCGGTAGCCAGTATAGCTGCTCTCCAAATTGAAAAACAGTGTTGTAAATGTAGTTCAGAGGCTGCAGTGTAGATTATATAAGTAGGATTATTAGATCTTAGTTTCATATAAATAAGTAAATGGCTCAGCTGTTAAGTAAGCCATTAGGTAAGCCCCATCAGAAGCAGCATCCTGCTGCTCTGCCCATCTCCAGCTGACACTCTATCCCACAAACACTCTCTACATTCTAGATTACCTCACACACTGGCTGAGCAGCAGGGACCTGAAACACTGGGGAGAATGTATGAAGATACAACACATCTCTCTTAACCCCTTCGACGCGCTTGACGGAACGGTTCCGTCATGCACGTCGGTTGGGCTGTGCTTATGACGGAACCGTTCCGTCATGGCCCCGCCCGCGCACGGAATCTTCAGCGTGGCGCGGAAATCCGCGCCACGCTGAAGGGGTTAATATGTAAACGATAAAAATTACAATAGGAAATATCATAGGACGTAAAATAGTAATTGATGAAACCGTCCCGTGACATTGGATACAGTGCTGAAGAAGAAGGCATAGGATGGCAAGGGGCCACAAAATAAATGGCACGCAACACATCCCCACCCCTAAGAAACAACAGAAACTTATAAAGACGAAGCACAAAATGTCCCACAACATAATACCACCCCACCGAAACTAACAGAAGAGTTCAAACACTACACTCTGCACAAAATCCAAAGCTCCAAAGGGCTGCAAGATGGTAAAATTCACAGACCATCAAAACGCCCCACAAATAAGCAGTGCCAGAGTGAAGATAACCCGAAACATGAACACAACTACCCGTAAATCTCACACAACATACACTCTTACAGGACCAGCCGTACCCACCATAACTCAACACAGAAAAGGTTTCAGGTGTCTTCCACATTGTAGTGCACTGGCTGTATACATACCCCCATCAACATGCACTTAAAAGGGACCACAGATTTTACCTACCCTCTACTACTTATGGAAGTAACAAGGTTGTGCTCTTAATCATTCGGCTAAAATACCTGTGGTGTTATGTAGTGATGTTAAGTAATAGTTAAGTGTGTAACTTATATTATATAATGCTGTATAGGATGTGGGGTGTTCCAGTTACTTTGGAGCTTGTGTTATATGTTATGTGGTACTTGTGATGTAGTGGACAGAGGATTAGAACACCAGAGTAGTTGACTTCTGGATGTTACATGACAATACCTATCATCCCACACCTAACAGATGATAAATACCCACTGGGCTAAACAAATGCCCCTACACCTATTGCCCATTAGGAAGGATGGAACCTTGGGCTAAACAAATTCTCCTTCACTCTTGACCCCTTAGGATGGGTGGTACCTTGGGCTTAACAAATGCCCCTACACCTTTAACCCCTTAGGAAGGGTGGAACCTTGGACTAAACAAATGCCCCTTCACCCTTAGGAAGGATGGACAACATAACATCAGAAATACAAAAACATTATTTTTCGTTATGGTGTCAAACAAGGACCAATCACATCCAAACACATCAGGGAAAATAAAAATAAACTTACACAAGTACACCCATCACAGGAAACTCCACAAAATTATCTCCATGAACTATACACTCAACAGTGCATTGCCAAAATATTCACTGTGCAGCAACCCAGACCAAACAGTGACCAACACCGCATGCTATAAATTTTCAGTAAAATCATCTTGAAGCATGTCTTATATGGGCATGGCATCATAAGCAACCACTCCTCACAAGACATCAGAAAATATACACCAGGAGCTCGTTATGTTCAAAAATACATAATTGCAATAACCGTCAGAACATTAGGCTTTTGCACCGGTGACCGATCTCTCCCCTGATGTTCTTCACCAGAGCCAGATATCGGGACACGCTTCACAGGATTTCCAAGAGTAAAGAGGGATATCCAGTAAATGGTTGCAATGCAGGATATCCTGAATGCAGTGATTAACCCAGAGTACTTAGTGCTGACGTTCTAGGCTTCACATGAAGAGCCACAGAAATGAAATTATTCCAGCATTTGGATGTTAATTAGAGCCAAGTAGCATATTGGGCTTCCAAAATCGCTTGTTCCCTTGTACCTTAGTGCTGTTCCCACAACAGAATCCTCACCGATGATGCGTGACAATCTCACAGCCCTCAATTTGACGTTCGCTGTCTAAAAATGCTGCATCCATGCGTATGCAGTTAAGGCCCCCTCACGCAAGTGCACATTCTAGTCATCGACACTGATGTCACAAAGAAGAGCCGCGCTTCACCTGCGCATGCTACATCTTGACCAGATAAAGATGATGACAACTCCAGGACTCTCATCGCCTGTGGCTTCGTATGATGCACAGCAGTCCACGGGGGCAGTTTCAAATGATGCATTGGATCACGGTAAATAGACATGCGCTCCGCATCGCATGGCAGCATCGCAGCACATTCAAAAGCCAGACCAAGGGTAAGGGGATGCCCTCCACGCTAAAATAGGGCGCTCCCCACCCCTGAGAGGCACAGCAAGTTAATGTAAAGACACATGGTGAAGGCATATGGCCCAGCTCAACAGACTTGTGCTTTAGTAGTGCTGTACCTGGTGCCCATTTACTTCCTGCCTTCGATGTAAATCAGGGCTGTAAACTTCTTTCCTGATTAGGACGTGTTGCAAAACGATGCACTGCTGTGCATTTCTGTCAATTAAACACTGCCGGTTTCTGTAAAGTAAGCACTGCCAAATTCCACATTAATACAGTGCAGCAGGTTCACTTGAATGTTACCAGTTTCCTCAAAACACACGCTGGTGGCAGACATAGTTTGATCCAGCTGCAATTTCATTAAGATGCCCGCCTGTTTAAATGCCCTGGATTGCAGGCTGTTTGGTGTTAGTGAGCACTGGTGGTACTGTGTCCAGGGCGCATTCAATTTCATGGCTTCAATTTCTTATGATCTTCATTTCTCTGTAGATACAATATCTTTCAGGCTTCTTAGTTCTTAATTTCTTCTCACTAGGAGCAGCATCCTTCTGATCAGGCCATGTCTCTAGCTGATACTCTATCCAACAAACACTCTCTACATTCTAGATGACCTCACACACTGGCTGAGCAGCAGGGACCTGGAACACTGGGGAGTATGCATTAAGATACAACTGGCAGCTAATAGAGGAGGTAGATAACCATGTTCTTTATTACCTGGAGACGTTGTAGTGGGTAGTCTGGAAAAACCAGGTACAGAACATTGACTTAATCCAGCCTCGACAATCAGAGCCCTGAACACTGTGACCTGCGCTTGACATGTAAGGAAGTTCAGTAATTTCCTGTGAATTGCGTCTCAAACAGTATGCCCAGCTTTGCCACTACAGTTGGGGGTAGGGGGACAGACACTTGTCCATCCTGGCAGGGGGGGGTGTTGTAATCGACATCTAACATTCCATCCATCCAACATTCCACGCAACACTCATTCTGGCTGAGCAGCTGATAAACACAAGTTACAACAGGGGGCAGTCGTAAACAACAGAATGTCTGTTTTGTCTGGGTTGCATTGTAGCTGATTCATTCTAAGCCAGCCCAGTAGAGCATTCATGCAGAGTGAAACCATGTGTTCCGCCCGATCTGAATCCCCTTCGTATGGGAGCAATAGCTGTGTATCATAAGCATACGATATGACCTTGATGCTGAAAGGCACAATCAGAAATGCCAATGGGGTCATATAAACATTAAAAAGAGTGGGGCTCAAGGGGGAGTCCTTTGGAAGCCCCCATTTTAAAGGTATACCTTGGAGGAAAAGGGCACCATCCATACTACCTGTTCTTAGTTATCCAAAAAGGAGCCAAGCCCACTCAGAGCCGATCCAACTATCCCCCAAGGACTCTAACTTGTGTGGCAGGATTTCGTGGTTCACAGTGTAAAATGTTGATGACAAGTCTAATAGCACCAAGGCCACATAGAGTCATAAATCCAGGGTTGTTTTAATGGATTCAGAGATCTCCAGTAGTGCTGTCTCAGCGCTATTGTTTGCCCTGAACTCAGATTGAGAAGGGGGCAAGAGGTTGCCTTCTGATAGAAAAGCCATGAGCTGAAGGCTGAAGTGAGACCGGTCTAAAGGTCGCCAGAACATTTGTGTCGGCATTAGCCTTCTTGAGAAGGGAAATTACATACGCCCTCTTCCATGAGTCTGGTACTACCCCAGATTGGAGAGAAGCTGAGAATAGCTCATGGTAAGAAGGAGCAATAGAGTTGACTATTAGTTTCAAGATATGTGGGTAAAATGGGTCATAGGGGGCCCAGATTTGAAACTTGAGAATTTGGCCTTTAGTTCCTCTATTGTGAGTGGTTGGATTTGAATCAATTTCCTTTTTTTTGCTGTAGGCCCGGTTATATCTCTAGACAATGTAAATGGGTTCTAAATTGTTGAGATTCAATCGGCTGGTCTGAATTTTAGTGATCTTATCATCGAAGAAGTCACTTATGGCTTGATTTAGATTTTGGCTGGTGGGTTACTCCGTCACAACCGTGACAGATATCCCATCCACCGAAATATAAATCCCATGGGATATAATGGGATTTATATTTCAGCGGATGGGATATCCGTATCCATTGTGACAGTGTAACCTCCCTGCCAAGATCTAAATCAGGCCCTTAGTCTCCTGCAGAGTTCTTGATTGATCACGTTAGGGGGGCTGTCACCTTTAGATCCGTGAAACTTGGTTACTATCTTAAAAATTTCTTTCCCTTTATTATCGGCATCCTTGATGCATTGGGAGTAGAAAGCGCTACGTGTCTGCTTTATATTTTTGTGGTACAAATGAAGGGCCTGTTTATTAAGTGCCTTATCGGCCTCCTTTAAATGTCGTCCTCAAGCTCTTTCTTGCTTTCTGCAAGCTGCTCTCTCAAGGGCAAGCTCTTATGAAAACCAGCATGCGAAACGGGACTGTACGCCCTTTCAGAAGAGCCTGATCGGGGCCACTGCATTGGCTGCCTCTATGAGCTATTTATTAATAGCTCTATCATCCAATGCAGCTTTGCCTGAGAAATCCAGTTTAGATGAGCTCAGGATCTCATGGATATCGGGGATTGTTGCTTTATTCCATGGTCTCCTTCTTGAGTCCTGAAGCTTTATTCTACTTTCCTTAGATACCAGCGATAAGCCAGGAAAAAGGAAGTAGAAAATGATCAGACCATACCTCCTGATCAGGACTCTCCCACTGGACCAGAATATTAGAAAGGATTCCATCTATGGTATCACCTGCCTTGTGCATAGGGCCTGTATCTGACCTTGTAAGGTTAAGTGTCGCTAGAGTCCCTAGAAAGCGATTGCACAATGGAACTTCCAAATTGTCCAAATGCATGTTGAAGACAGCCATTTCCATAACGGTGGCATAACTAATGCATTTATGGGCAATGGCCTGATCTAGAGATGAGATAAAGTCTACTGTGTACCCTGGGGGCAATATACTAAAATGCAGGAAAAGGAACATTTGGCATAGTGACATGATCAGTCTAGGCCAGGTTAGAAACACTGCCATTAAACATACTCATGTTTCTTAAGTTCCCTTCTCTTTTACACACAGTGCCGATTGACATACATTTGCATGCATAACCATGCAGGATAGCATTCTCTGAATCTGCATTGTTTACCTTTTCACTTCATAGGCACACTATCACGATACCTTGAACATTCAGGACAAGGGATAAAGTTCACTGCACAAATGTTATTTATGTTTTTGTCCGGAAGGTGGCGATGCTATCCAACTAGAATAAAGAATTGCGGTCTGACAGGGGTTGCGACATGGCCACATGGGTTCTACTGTTACATATATACAGAACCACTTCCTTCTTTAGGCAGAGAAGCACTCGGCTGACACTGTGGGGTTACCACATGTCGGAATTTCATCTCAGCTGATTCCTGCATACCAACACGAGGGATGTCCAGCTCTACATCAAGATGGGCAGCCTGATGACACTTAACCACAGGTAATGGGGAGTTAGTCCACCCTTGCAGGGATTTGGCAGATCACCCACCCTAGGCAAAACTAGGTTAGGGAGTGCTAGGAAGGGGGTAGAGCTATACACCGTTTTTATATGCCTGCATATATTCACTGCCAGCACAATGGTGGAAATGTTACTCTTTTTCACTGTTCTTGTGATGCTAATTATGCTAATATGTTTTATTCTACTAATTATCATAGCACACATATTTTTTAGAAGAATCACCATGCTTTAATAAATATTGAAGAGCCTAGCTGAGTATTTCTTGTGTACTTCTTTCAGTATGCATGACAATCCAAACAAAAGGTTCTAGATCTGTTACCACAATTTTCTTGGGGGATCAGGGTTGGCATGTTCTAAGGTTGCACACACATTTGTTGCCCTGTAAGTTTACGGGTACAAATGGTGTACTGTGGCTAGCAGCGTTTATGTTGTCCAACAAACACAGTTTTACCGAGGAAGGTACAAACCATACAACATGGCGCCCAGCATTGGGTTTGGGCTCTTATTTAACATATCTCCTGAGTAGTTTTCTCTTGTGTACCCAACGAATCCTACTCACCTATTAACAGGAGACTTCCTTGGTTTTAGGGGAAAAATCCTCCCCAGCTGAGTAGGTTAAACCCTATGTATTGGCTGTAGGTTGTTCAAGCATAAACCTTTCAAAGGATCTCCCCATAAGGGTACCCTCTCTGATTCTACAAAACCTAATGTCTGAAACTGACTAAAAAGTTATCAAGATACCAGGTAACTTCAGACATGTGGTCACACAAATGTTGTAGCAACGTAAGGGAGAGAATGTGGCCTAACGGCTAGATCGGTCAACCTCAAAGCTGGGGAACCAGGTTCGAGCCTTGGTTGGAACGCAAAACATCTGTGATTCTGAGCAAATCACTTAATCTCCCTGTGCCTAACAAAATGAATGTGTCAATCTGTACCGCAACTGATGCTCATGTAAAGTACTCTGATAACTCGAGTTTGCTCTATATAATACTCCAGAAAATAAAACGTGGTCTGCCCCAAACGGATGGAGACGTTACCTTCATGGTGGAAGCTCATGAAGCATTCAGGACAGAGGTATTCTATTCATGGGTTACATTCCCAGCAGTCAATGCAACTACAAAACTGTTTTGCACATACACTAAAGATAAAATACCTAATAACTACACAGCTTATGGAACTTTAAAAGTACCATTAATGTACCAAGAACATCAAAATTGGTTTGAAGGTGCCCTACACATACCAACGTTAGATTAAGTCCCCTTAGCAATGAGGGAGCAACATGGCCAGTCTTAGCTGGATACACACCAATTTCCATATTAGATCATCTGGGAGCGCCAGAACTCCGTACATTGTACACAGCTCTGGTAAAAACATATAGATGTTTAACACAGATTGTCATGTGAACAATGACAATAATTCCTGCAAGGGTTGCTCAAGCTGAAAAACCGTAATTGGCTACCACAGGCATTAGTCCACAGACTATTAACACTGTAATGGGTACAATTTCCACCAGGCAGGAGGAGGATGTATTCTGGATTGCACAAAAAAACAAGCCAGCCTGAAGCAGTGTTTCCCTAAACGGTACCTCAGGAAATACATAGAATTCTTACAACATTCTTGCCAATGGGGATGGCTCCCCCGGTGGAGAACTGCACCACATGGGCTATGATCCTTGCTGCAGTGTATACCAGAATTCATGGTACACCCTCATTAGCTGTTTTGCCAGATGTGCTTAAACAGATTCAGAATGAGTACGGGGCAGCCCTGCCCAGGATTTGAGGATGAAAATGATGGGCAATTTTGCCACAGTGTCCGCCATTATGTTAAGTATCATTAAAGGAAAAGCAGCAGCATTGGCTATACGCCAGTGACTCACTAATTTGGCTCTGGGACAACAGAAGCGCGAATTACCAAACATTATTGAAGAAACGTACTCAACAGTGGGTAGAGATAATTTGGGAGCCAGACCTAGTAATCCTCAAATTAGGAGTAATTATAAAAAGGATAACTCTAGACAGCCACTCGACTCTTCTATGAAGAAGAAGTGGAATAATAAGAAACATAAAGAAAAGACTAAGCCACAGGGTGGATTGCCTCAACAGGAGGCCATTGAAAAACGCTATAATCTGTATAATCGTGATAATATTGAAGCGCCTGACAGGTATCAGGATACTGATACACATTCATCTTGTTCCTTCTAAGGAGATATCCAAGAAACTATTGGCGAAAGGTGGACGGTCAGAGCGCAGATCAGAGGAGTATGTGAAACCGACGAAGGACTCACATAGCTCATCTGACTAAACAATCAAAAAGGAAGATAAACCCAAACAGTCAAAATCTTAATTCAAAAATAAGGTTATTGGACTAAAAAGTCAAGCATGCCGTGGATATTAAGGACACTGCTTCTGAGGGGGGAATAGGCTCTGACCATGCTGGACAGCGTGGCAGAGGTCAAAATAGTTCACTGGAACCTGATGGATTATCAGGTGGTAGTAGCCTTGAGTGACTATATCCAGGTTCAATCACTGGATACTAGATTGAGCGTCCCACATTGTTTATACAAGATGCAACTCTAATTGGAGGGAGACGTGCCAAGATACATTAATGTTCTCTGTGAGAAAGGTCCGGAATGCAACATGGCTGACATTCCCAGCCGAGCCCAGGAAGTGAAAAGGGCTCCAGCCTTTCCTAGAGCAGATGAGAGACCACACACCCTTTTTGGTCAAAGGGATTGCGAGAAGGAGGAGTTGCGATCGACCCAGGAATAACTTGAGGACAGCCCCAGAGAGAACGCTGAGAAGGACCAAGACGCAAACAGCCGGGAGTCGGGGAAGACGACCGCGTCGTAGGAAGACAAGCAACCAAGAGGACTTTCTGTTGATGTCAGGACCACAACCACAGGGGTACAAGAGTGTCCCAAAGAGAACAAAGCAGAGGACTGTGGAGGAGAGTCACTCTACTGTGCCAGCTGCGACTCCAATGACCCAAGAAGTGCCAGCGACCCGAGAAATGTGTTAGACACCACAGATTCCAACACCACGACCCAGGAGAAGGGTCGTGGTCAAAGGCAAGTACCAGATAATACCCAGTACTTTTGGTGGGGCTCGTGGGGCACCTGGGAGTGATGGCACATAACTAATGTGAGCGGTGCATGTGTATGTTTGGGTGGTGTTGTCACAGAATCTCCCCTCCACCACAAAAAACCACTGTGAAATAATTACCTGCCCTGGTGAAGGTGGCACGTGGGTGAACATCACCTAAAGGAATGACTCTTTGTTAATTCCTGTTTTGGGGTTTTTTCTTCCTTTTTTGCCACACTTTCCTTTGAACTCCCTGAGAAACATGACTTGTTTGAAGAGAGAGAGGGCCCGTTCCTGCTAAGCACAGCCTACCAAGGACGAGACTGAACTCAATTTATTTACCTATTTATTTCTATACCCAATAAAATCTTATTTGTTCTAACACCAACGACAGTTTGAACTTGTCCTACACTTTACGACATTCTCTTTTGGGAAAGCTTGTCATTCAGCTATGACATTCTCTTGGTTGAAAAGAATTGGCCACATGTACTTGTGATGGATTGCCCAAACTGAGAAACTGTAATTTTACCTGCTTTCTCCGACCTCGTTCTAGAATCAGTTAAACATTCATATGCCAAGGAGTAGGCATTGGCGCTAGGTCCTGCTTTACCCCGTAACCATGTGGGGTGGAGGATGACTCCCCTTATCATGAGATACTATTGAGGTCGACCCCACAACCTCAGAGACAATACCCCATTAAAAATTAGGCTAAAAACAAGCTAAAGAGATTCTCACACTACTTGAATACCAAGTGTGAGAAGCTGTCCTGGTATATGATGTACACTTATGTAAGTGAACACCTTGCACCAGTCCAGACAACCCTTATGGTGATTTAAGAGGTCTTAGACAACCTTAGAAAGCTCTCTAAGTGGTAGCTGTGGAGAGCAGCCTTCAGGCTTAGTCAACAAGAAGTGTAAAGCAGCGTGTTTTACCAGAATGCAATCTTATAGTATAGATTAAGCGAAAAAGAACCACACCAAGTATTTAGAAAAATATGTATTTATTAATCAATCAATCAGGGAGTTTATAAAGCGCGAGCTACTCACCCGGAACGGGTCTCAAGGCGCTGAGGGAGGAGGGGAGCATAATATATTATTCTCTAACACATAGAAATATCTCCTACCTGTAGATATGCACAATGTACACAATACTTTAGCAAAGAAATACAGTAAATAGCATTAAATACACAGTGTACCCCAGGGGGGGACCAAACCATATACTAAGAAAGTGATATAAGAACCACGACTCGGGCCAAGACAAAGTCGAGAGGACGTAAAGGATGGGGACCCAAGGAACCACCCAAGGTGAGTAGATAGGGACCCCACGGAGAGCGTGTGCAGTGTGGGAAAACTATTGCGTGCTCGGTACAACTCTACGTGTAAGTCGCAGTTGGATTTTTAAAGATAAAGGACCCTTCCCAGAGGACCCTAAAGAAACCCCGTGGAAGACAGAAGGTTGGAGAGCCACCCCACCCGTGGATACCCTAGTACCTACGTTACCTACACCAGGGAAGCCGGGTGCATACGTGTGAAGTGGTGTCAGCAACTGCCGTCGAAACCAATGGAGGACTTCAGGAAAGTGCCACTGCTGAAGAAGAAGAAAGTGTCCGGTGGAATCCGAAGGTGGATTCAGATGAGAGGTACCTGCAAGCAGAAGGGACAGAGTCTATGCCACTCATGAGTGAACAGGAGACTTGGAAGACGAATGCCATCCGATGTCGGGAATTGCAGGATGGGTGATGATGACCTTGACTCAGCAGCTGTGAGGACCAGGCAATGCTGAGGAGGACCAGGAGCCATGCACGAGCTGTCCCACAAAGGATATCGAGTGCTGAGGGGTCGGTGTCCAGCAGGAGGACCAACAAGCCTTGGTAAATGCAACCAATGCAGGAATTGAAGGAGCAATGTTGGGACCAGCAAGCAGGGGAGTCAGGGCAGGACCCGAGCAATCAGGGGAGCCCAAGAGAAGCAAAGTTGACCCTTAAATGGGCCCACAGGCTGGAGGCACTGGAGTCGCGAGAGGACTTTAAGCAGCTCACCAAAAGATGCAGGCCACGATGCACACAATGCGGTGTGGCCCAAGATTCTGGTCACTAGAGGTGCTCGAGGTTGGGGCTACTTGGAGCCTAAAGATCATCTTGGAAAGAAGTCAATAAGCCTTTGGAACTATAAGTTGATGTGGTGCACAGGGGTTTGGGTATTGCAACCCTCACAAGGGATACTGGCCTCAAACTTGGTGAGAGGGCAGGACAGGCCTTGGGAGCTGGGGAAAACCACCACCTGTGTTGCAGAGCCTTCGGAGTCCAGATTAGCTCAGGATGATTCAGGGGACCCTCCCAGGGAAGGGTCTGGACAGAGGGGAGGTTGCTCTCATGTCCTTTGTCCAGTTTCGCACCAGAGTGGGAGCCAACGGCTCCGAGGACTGATTTGAACTGGACTATGCATGGGGACACCAAATGCGCCTCACATGCAGACCGAGTGGTGCTGCCAAGCGCACCCACCCTGCCCAATACACTAAATCCTGTCTGGGATGTGATCGCAGCTCCCTGTGAAAGGATGCCTATTGTTCTCCCTTCCCCTGCTCGAGCTTGGCTCAGCAGCAGGAGGGCAGAATCGTGTCTCTGGTCGGCAGCAACCATTTTGTGCTGTCCGGGTCTGGAAGACTGGTACCGGGACATGGAGAGCCTAACGGACATGTTTGATACCGACCATGATAGGATTTCTTGCAGCCGATTTTGAGATGGTCTTCGCGTAATTACCCTATATAGTATATGGCTGCTTCACTGACAATCTGGGAGAATGGACTCCGTAGGCTGCAGGGGTGCCCTGCTCTTGCAGGGGCACCCTCTCACTTAGAACCAACCCCCTGCCTTCTGAATTGCAAAAGCTTGCTATAGGGGTGACTTATAGGTTTTAAGTGCAGTGACCCTAGACATTGGAAACCTATATCTTTAGTAAGTGGTGCTAGCACCAGCTTACACAGGCTGCAATGGCAGGCCTGTAGTTCCATTTTGAATGGTCTCTCATGGGTGTCATAATACATGTTTCAGCCTATGGGAGACCTCTCGGGTACCTATGCCCTGGGTACCTTACTACCATATACTAGGGACTTTTTAGGGTACCCCAGGATGCAATCTGGGATGTACCTAAGTACTGAACACAACAATTTAGGGAGAAAGCAGATAGACTGGGTCCTGATTAGCAGGATCCCAGGCAGACTAGTCAAATACAGCTTATCACCAGGCAAAAGGTGGGGGTAACCATAGAAGCAGATCCTACTTTCCAACACCAAGGTGTAACAGAAAGTCGCATCTCTCCTATGAATGATCCCCTGATTTCAGTTATGAAACCTGGCTATACATATCATCTAGTATTATATTATAGACATATAAACACAGCTACACGTTCATTCGCAGTACAGAATGCGCACAGAGCAACATTAATGAACAATATAGTGCGTAAAAAATGCAAAACAACATGATATCTCAAAAGGATTTTTCTGCTAAAATATAGCACCTAAAAAAGGGTATTTGACTGCACTTTCTCAGCTGGGTTCTCAGAAACAGGTCTGTCGATTGCCCAAGGGGTATAAGAACAGACCAGGGTTGTTTTCAGCCTGGGTTACAGAACTGGTACAAGAATTTGACGATCAGGCATTGTCCTATGTCGATGACATTTATTTTATGGATGATGACCTATCTACACACTTAATAAGAGTAGATCGCATAATTCTGAGATTTGCTCGTATGGGCCACAAATTTTGTTTTAAAAACTCAAAAATTGTCCACCTCAATATCCTGTTTCTGGGATGTGAGCTGTCAAGTGAAGGCAAAAACCTTGCGACACACTTTTTAGAGAAGTGTGCGCTTTTACAACCGCCAAACACATTAAGGAAACTTCAGTTCATTTAAGGATTGTTACCTTTTGGCAGAACATGCATTCCAATTTACGCAGAATTGGTTAAACCATTCTATGACTTAATACTTCTAGATTTTTCAAGCACACAATGGACAACTGAGCGCACACAAATTTACGTTCAATACAAGCTGAGGTGCTAGCTTCAAAACACGTGTAAACACCACAAACCTGGTGGTTCGGATCATTGCAGTGACATTAGAGTATACCTATGTACATTCAATGAAGGTGACACTGTATCAATTGCATATGAATCACATTTATACAACAATACTGAGATGCGTTTTGCACCAACAGGAAAGGTCCTGATGGTGGTACAGACGGCTGTGGTGAGAGGGAAAATGAATGATTGTCGTTACTCCGGTGCCGGCCTTAGAGGCTGTCACAAAAGCTAGCGTTCCCAACGCAAAAGCATTACAAACAAGATGGCTACAATCAGCTAACTCTCTCACCACAACAGATGTAGACTACAGACTTGATTCTACACTACATACACAAGCATTTCTGCAATATGAACATGAATATCCTCTGTCTAATGAAGACATGCCTCTTGATCAGTATGAGTACATCATATATTCTGATGGTTCTGCAAAACCTCTGGTAGGGACACAACATCAATACTCTGCAGCATGGCCAGCCATGTAGGAGCGAATGCGGGATGGTGAATTCCAACCTGAGAAAACGTACACACAATCACTTGGTGACTGCATAGCACAGTTGTCAGAACTTAGAGCTCTGATTCTGGCACTAGAGAATACAGATCCTCAATTCCCCACACTCATTGTGTGTGATTCGTATTATTGCATCCGTCTTACAACAAGTATTTACATTATTGGAGCAAAAATGAATTCAGAGATTCCAAAGGGTACATAATAAAGCACTAAATGCTTTGGGAGCAAGTGGCTAAGCTGAAAGAATGCTTGCCACAAACTCATGTGATTCACAATTGAGTTACCAACGTGTAGGAATACACGTTGTAGGAATCCCATGGCTGATGAAGCTGAAAAAGCAACAGTGCAAACTGCTGCTGTTGCTGTGATTACTCATTCCAGTACAAGAGTAGATAGAGACATCATGATGGCTGTCAACACTGCCATCCCACTGCCAACACTGACACCCATTTGCCGAAAGGTTTTCCAGCAAAGTACTCCTACCAGTTAAGTGTGCAAAGCATACCATTTGCTCGTATTTCTGGAGTGCGGGCTAGAGTAATACCAAATTCAGATCACAGGTTAGGTTTGATCCTAGCAGCAAATGAGGGCTTAGCATCTTCACATGCAGGGGCGGTGGCTACAATTTTACTATTGCAGCAACGCTATTGGTGGCCAGGTCTTTACAAACAGACTAGGGACTTTGTCCTTAAATGTGACATCTGCCAGCATATGAAGGGTTCCACCATGGCACGGCCATCACAGAAACCTCTTTTGATCTCAGACAAGCCTCTTGCTTGCATTTATTTTGACCACTGCAGCCCCTTGCAATCAGAAGGGATTTACATATACATTTTGATTGCAGTGGATTCCTGCTCTCGATGCCTATGGGTTTGGCCACAGTGATCGGCTGACACCCGTACTGTTATCAAAGACTTGGAAGTCTTCATCGGAACATATGTAGTTGCACATTCCATTCAGACCAGGGGCCGATGTTTGCCTCTAAGGCTTATAAAGACACCATGGGAAAATTGGGTGTGACCGTGTGGTATTCCTCTCCCAAACATCACAAGGGAAATTTGGCAGAGGAAAGGAAGAACTGGGACTTAAAACAATCTTTAACAGCAAGGGTATTAGGCTCAGGTTGCAGTTCGGCCCATCACCCATAAGGGGTCCAAAGAGCTCTAAACAATCTGCCTATAAAAACCCTGGGTGGACGGACTCCCTACGAGATCCTGTTTGGGGGTAAGATGTGGGGACCTGACCTTCACAGTGCCAGCGGAGTGGCAGAAGAAACACTATTTAATATCAATCAATGTTTGGCTGTTTTGCAGGAACTGAACAGTTTTGGGACGCACAGAGCAGCCGGGGCTGCTGCAGGTAAGAGTGGTGGGGCGGTGGAGCCATCTTGGCGGCGGGGGAATTGTGTGAGACAGCCATAAGGGAAAATTAAATAAATAATACATTTTTCCTCACTGTCGTCTCTCAAAATCCCCCCCCAGCCGACCACACCGCTCTTACCTGCACCGACCGTGGCTGGCACAGAGCAATGTCCAAGTAAAGAGCACCGCAACTTGAGAAGCACAAGCAGCCTCTGGCTGGATCCCAAAGATTGGTGAACTGGTAAGGGAGAAAATAGTGGACAAGAAAGAATTTGGACCATCTTACAGAGCACCTGTACCTGTACTGGCTGTTGAAGGTACCAGAACCATATTTCTACCATCCCTTGCTGGTTGCAAAAACAAGAGATTTGTGTCAATAGATCTCCTAAAACTGCATCATGTGGCTGGTGCTACACGGTAGGCCACGTGGGATCGTCAGTAGTTACCTGTCTCCTCTAACTACTATCCAGGAGGTCCTATTGGAGGTTTTGATCAGCGAGGATTTTCTACTCCTAGGCTGGGGATAGCAAGTAATGACCTGTTACATCTACAACAACTATTCAAACAACTTGTAAAGAAACACATATTTCTATTTGGAAACCCGACACGGATGGTGTTTACATCAATGTAAAAAGAACAAACTATGGACAGAATGTTGAACAATGTTAAACAGTCTCCCCAGTAAAGAGATATGGGCCTAATTCCATTGTTCTTTTGCTCTCCATGCCATTCCAGTTTACATCAATGTGCCACAATTCGAGTCAACTCCAAGTTCAACACAGCCTTCAGAGTTGCCTGAAATAGATCGAACAGCCTCCGGCTAATTTGTTGACTTCTTAAATTCATCGGAGCCACCTCCAATTCCACCTCTCCAAGGTAGATTGCGTATTCTCTACTTTTGTCTGAAGAAGACGTATTTTGTTCCTCCATGGCTATACCTGTGGATTACAATTTCAGTACTTTTCCTCGTCCTGTGGATTGGTTTTGTGACAGTCTTTTTCTTGCTTATAAATAGACACTATATCCCAGAGTGATCTGCTGTACAGTCAGTGAACTTCGTTTTAACACCTCATTCTTCATCACACAAAGTGTGAAGGGACCTTATCCTGGTGAACATCTCTCCTGTTACCAATGGAATTGTTTGGGATAGGGTATTGTATGATATATTTGGACCGATTGAACTCCTGCAAATACCATATGTATGTTGCATTTCTTTCACCCCTAATGCTGTCTCTGATAATCGAGTGCTAGAAGATCTAGGGTATTCCACTGTTTTCAGTTTTGAGGACACTGCCCTACACCACCACGGGTAGCTCACACATGTTTGCACAAAATGTTGTTTATTTTTCAGGTCATAACAATATCATAGACCTGGGATCATATTATAGGCTCACACTAACATCAGCAAAGAAAACTATGCTTACTGACACAAGGCTGAAATATTCCGAATCTTTTCTTTTCCAGCTGTTTACACAAGGGGTTGACTTTTGGAGGGACACAGTTTATTTAAAATTAATTTTGGGAATGAAGGATTGGAAACTTCAGGGAAACGAGGTATTATTCAGTGCATGCCAGATACCCCAAGAACTAAATTTCGTGAACAAAACAGTGCTGCAAACTTCATGTCTTGGCCTGGCTAAGGTAAAAGATTTAAATACATCAAACATTTGCACATTTTGTAAACTGGTAAAGGTTCACAAATAACACAGAGAAAACACTAGATACTATGCTTTGCAACGGTTCATACTATTCTTCACGATCGGTCATGGGGATAGTTAGTGTGGCCGTTAAACGCTATGGCTGTCATGCAATATCCTGGGGGACACAAAAGGGTTTAGGATCAGCAGGCCTGGCACACGATACACACAAACACAACACTGGGGGTGGTAACAACTTACAGTGTTGGGAAGTTGTGCCTTGATTGACTGAAAACCTCATCATTGTACCAGGTGAAACAACAATTGTCCCTTCTTACTGATGACATGGGACTATAGGATGTTTTATTAGGTCCCAAAAACCACGTCGAAAGTGCTTCTTATATGTAATGTATAATGAAGTGTAGAAGGTTTCCCAGTGGGAGTTTGCTGAGGGACTGCGAGAGTTTGACAGGGCTCTTGCGGTAGAAGATAATGGTATGACTACGCTGTCCACTAGCATATACTCTCGGGGTAACATTGTGTCATCTGCGATTGACATCATACAGAATGACGTATTCTTTACAACATGGGCAGTCACAGATTAGATCGATATTGTTAATAAGCTGGACTCTGCAGACATTCCATTCCGGTCGCATACCATGGCAACAGCTTAATGTTTCAAGTTTGTTTATACCTTACACTCTTACAAAACAGCAAACCATCATGGCAAGGAAGGACATAACATGAACTATGTTACACCTAGAGAAGTTAGAGAAATTGCCATTCATGTTGCAAAAATACCTTCCGGGGATTGAATTATCCGCAGGTCTATTTCTCTGTCAATTTCGACATTCCACTTTCAACACTGTTTACTATATCATCAAGTAGGCAGATACGGAGCACTAGGAGAAGGATATGTGCATGAGTTATGGAATTTACCTTTTAGATATCGCTGCAGGAATGGCAAGACTGAGGTTTTTCTTAGCAGGTCTGACTGTGAGAATACTTTAGGACATTCTTTGGTGTGCAGGGAGGTTTCGCTTCATGGCACATATAATGCGTTGATGGAAATTTTGTACTGCTATCTGATGGGTTGCCTAACATCGGCTTTCAGATTGCTCTTGAATGGGAGTTATTTGATGTTGAATGATCAAGGCTGCTGCAGGATGAAACTAGGAATCACCTATCAGATGACGGTTTCTGCAGTTGTGACTTTTACACAAGTACTGTTTCCACTTGCCGGTACAGTTAGGGAGGCGACACTTTGGCCTTCAATAAAGCTTTCAAATGTGCACTTTGATGCTTTGAGCAGACTGAAAGCCTTATTGTCTAGAAGGACGTGGCCTTAACATCTGCAAAGGAGATGTTTGATCTTCAAGTTGCAAGGTCTTCTTCTGAGATAAAGACACTACTCTGCACTAATTTCCCTCTACATTTTGGGGCACCACATTTTTAACATGTCAAGTACTGCGGGAATAGCACACATTTAAAAGAAAATGGGCTATGGCTTGGGTAGTACCTTCAAGACAGTCTTCGGAGTTATTCCATCATTTATACACTCTGTGCTGAGAAACATTTTTGGAGGTCTTCCCCTGGTACTGTTCCTAATTGTCAGTACTGCACTCTTACTTTTTTCTGCTCTGCAATGGATGTCCCATTAGGAGGCCGACTGGAACTAGCTCTTCCACATGTGCTCCTGTGTAGTGAATGCATGATACAGTGTTTTGGCGCACCCTTGCTTCAGGAAACAAACACTGGTTCTTGTCCTTTCCGCCTGGGTGGCTACACTGCATGCAACCCGTATTCCTCTGTCTTCTGTGCATCTTCGAGTATGCACTGGATATATGTCTAGGAAAGCAGCTGTTTCGGTCTTTGGACATTGACCTACTGGTGAGCACGTTAACGGCCCACTTGTACTGTTGTCTCTTGCCGTTGCTTCTAAATGCATTCTACGAGCCCTCCTAGGATGCTTCTGTTCCTAGTGATCTGGATCTTGGCTCAGCTACGGCAGATTTCACACTGACTACTCCTCTTTTGGCAGCTGCTGAAGTGGATGGATGGGAACATGTTTACTCGATGGATCTGATCCGATGTGTGCCTCTGGTAACATCATCTGCGGTGGCTGGGAACACATAAACAATCTGGCAGTTTCGAGTCATGGGACTTTTTAAAATTCAGCTTTATTTTTATGCTAAATTGCTTTTTAAATTTGTTTTAATAGCTTTTAATATTTTTTAATGATTTTAAGTAAAGACTTTCTCTATGCTCTTTGTTATTAAAAACGTGTGATGATTTTTAGATTTTAGTAGAGTTCCTTTTATATTGATTGACCCATACATTTTTGTGTTTGCCAGGGATAGTTTTCACTGACTTACATCCAAGGAGTGGGTTTCACGTGATCAGGATAGGCCCGGTTAGAAGCGCTGCCATTTTAATTGCTCATGTTTCTTAAGTTGCCTTCTCTTTTACACACAGTGACATTTGACATACATTTGCATGCGTGACCATGAAGGATACCATTTTCTGAATCTGCATTGCTTACATTTCACTTTGTAGACGCACCATCACGATACCTTGAACATTCAGTACAAGGGATAAAGTTCACTGCACAAATTATATTTATGTTACTGTCCATAAGGTGACTGTTCTATCCAACTAGAATACATAATTGCAGC
Source organism: Triturus cristatus (assembly GCF_964204655.1). NCBI lineage: Eukaryota > Metazoa > Chordata > Amphibia > Caudata > Salamandridae > Triturus > Triturus cristatus. The sequence continues at coordinate 840,157,806 of NC_140583.1, forward strand.
CTGACAGGAGTTGCAACATGGCCACATAGGTTCTATAGTTATATATAAAGAACCACTTCCTACTTTAGGCAGAGGATCACTCAGCTAACACTGCGGGGTTACAACATGTGGGAATTCCAGCTAAGCTGATTCCTGTGTACCAACACAAGGGATATCCAGCTCTATAACAAGATGGGCAGCCTGATGACACTTACCCACAGGTAATGGGGAGTTAGTTCACCCTGGCAACGATTTGGCAGATCACGCACCGTAGGTAAAACTAGGTTAGTGAGCGTTAGGTAGGGGTACATCCATACACAGTACTTATATGCCTGCATATATTAATTGTCAGCAGAATAGTCGAAATGTTCATCCTTTTCACTGTTCTTCTGATGCTAATTATGCTAATCTGTTTCATTCTACTAATCATCGTAGTGCACGCACTTTATACAAGAATCACCATGCTTCAATAAATATTGAAAAGCCTTGCTGAGTATTTCTTGTCTGCTTCTTTGGGTATGCATGAGAATCCAAATGAAAAAGTTCTACATCTATTACCACGATTTCCTTGGGGGATCAAGGTAGTCATGTTCTAAGGTTGCAAACACATTTGTTGCCCTGTAAGGTTAGGGGTACAGATAGTGCACTGTGGCTAGCAGGGACATAGGCCAACATACCAACATATCCTGAAGGTGTGCACGGAATCAGTTTGCCACAAACCTGATGTTTATGTTGTCTGACAAATGCACAGTTTTACCGAGGGAGGTACAAGCCATACAACAGCGCAAGGCGATATACTAAAGCCGAGGGCTTCTGCCCTCTTCAGCTCATCCATCTGAAAAGTGTGGCATTTGAAATCTTTCCTGGACACAATGGCTACTCCTCCCCCTCGTTTGTCCACCCTGTCAGCTAAAACACACGAGTAGTTGCCAGGAAGTGCCAATTGTAAATCGGGATACATCCTCCCTCATTCAAGTTTCTGTTAAGAATAAGGTGTCTAACCGAATGTCTGTTAAAAGATTGTAGATGTCTAGAGCATGTTTGTGTAATGAACATACGTTAATCAAGGCGGCCTTAAATTTACTTTGGTTAGAAGCCAAGTCCGCTGAGCTCCTGGCCTTGCTGTTCAAAAATTGTAGCCAGCATTTATAGTGTAGGCAGGAAACTGGACCTTCGCAGTTTAATAAGAATGGGATGTAAGGCTTGAATCCCCCAACCCCACACCTTGTAGTTCAGATGACATGTACACAATTCTAGTGTGGCCCTCTAAGTCTGGCCCTCTAAGTCCAAACCAGCATATTGGCTGGCACTGGTCGCGGTCGGGTCACTGACAGGTGGAGACGGGCTTGCCTGAGGCATGCCAATGGCGCCCCTGCAGCCCACAATAGCTGCACAACCGCACTGCAGCCATCTAGATATAGAAGGGTCTGAGACACAATGATTTCGCTTTGGGGCCAGTATTCATGATTTTTGGATTTTTGTCTGGCTATGATAAGTATGTGCAGCATTTGCGTCTTTGAAACAATGTGCTGATATTTACAGCTTTTTAATTTCGCTACTGATAGGCACCAATTATGCTGAAGCATGCAGGGTCCGGATCATAGACATTTCTGACTGGCCGAAGTCAGGTGCAAACACCTATTAACATCGTATAATGAAAGCAGTTTTGTTGAGGTGATTATGTGTTACAAGAATATTTGTGATTATTTGTTATAATGCATTTTGTTGTGGTGTGATAAACGTTTTTTTGTGCTGTCATTTTTTGTGCCACATTTTTGTGTTACGTTGTGTTGTACTACGGGGGTTCAGTTGTGTTCTGTTTTCACTTGTTCAAACTTTCTTCGTTTTGCTGTATTTGCTTTGTGTATTGTTGATGTGTTCTGTCATGCCAATGAACGCTGCTACATTTCCATCCAAAAGCTGCACGCTCCTTTAGAGTTCCACTGATAATCTTCTACCGGTGATGAAGGCCGTAAAATACCGCGGCCCCACCTCCAACTTTTTAAGACACGAGTCAGCCCAAAAGCACGGCAGAGACCATTCTTTATTTTAGCACCGCCAATGCTCACTTTATGTGATGCAGCTCCAGGGCTGTTATGGGCATGGTAGAAATTGTCGAGTTTTAAGTCAATTATGTGATATTTTACAACACTGATGCTAATTTGGATCACTGGAGGCCATCATTGTAAATCCTTGGTGGAGTGTTTGGCACGGGAACTGGCGGTGGCGGTTGGCTATGGGGTTATGGCTCCTATGAGTACCATTTACAAACTTTATTTGACTAGCAAGGTTAGGCCCTTTTTAGGTCTCGCCTGAGCCAGCGCATGCGCTGCTCTAGCGAGACATTTAGTGAGTGGGCTTTAACAAGCGAGCAGAGGCGCCATCTGGCTTTCCTCTCTCTTGTCATGGCTCATTAAACAGATGGGCTGCTCGCTCTCCATCACGCGCACGCACCACTCGCGGGCTTTTTTCATCTGTTGCCACCCTTGCCATCCCCGACCCCTTTGCTTGTTAAACAAGCCCAGGGCTTGCTCTCGAAATAGCGGGTTTTCAGGAACAAGCTAAAACTCGTGGCACGCGTCGCCTCTCCCTCCCCCGCCCGTGCTTGTAGTTTGGGAGCAGTGCCTGCTTTCATGAAGTTGTGTTTCCCAGATAGCCATCTCCTTGTAATTGCCCGGGCCCGGGTTACTTGAGCCCTCGGAATAGCTGAGCAAATTCCAGCCGTTCGCTCACAGCGGCCATACATTCCGGTTACAATCGCCCTTTTAACCTCACGCGAGCCCTGCTTGCCTCCTCCGCTAATCATAAATACAAAAAAACGCAAAACAATACCCTGCTTTTAGAGAAAAAAAAGTACAATCAGCGTTTAAGGCAGTGATATCGGCGCGTGCTGGAGCCCACAGTCCAGGGCTGGGGGGGTGGCGGCAGGCTCTAGCTACGTGTATCTGTCTGCCATTATCCAGATTCTGCGGTCTAGAGAGATCTTTCTTTTCATTCCTGTTCTTCTCTCTATCTAGAATCGCCTGTCTATCTTTGCGTATTCGTCGTTGTGTAGCCTTCCCTATCATTATCCAACCCCCAGCTCTATCTGTATATTCTCGTCCGTCCGTCTGGCGCATCTCTGTGTATCACGGTCTGTTCTCTCATGAACTGCCTCTCTCTTGTGATCTATCGAGCGCACTTACCTATCTTTATCTGTCATTTTCTGCCTATCGTCACTTGTTTTTGTATTGACATTTGCGCTCCGGTTTAAAGAGACTCGCTTCTGGGGGGCTCTAGACTGACAGCTCCTCCCAGGGCCCCCTTCCAGGCCCGTCTACGTGCCCCAAGGGACCAAGTACAGGCTGTACAAGTGCCCCCCCCCCCCCCCCCCCTCTGTGGTACAAGAACCAAAGATCTGGGGTCTGCAGGAAACACCCGAGGACGGAAACATGGAAATCTTTGAAGGGACGTTCTTGAATGTATTTCATCTGCCATTGTTTTACACGAATTTCTTTGAAAGTAACACATGAAACAAATGGGCACACTGGTCATATTTTTTGTCAATGGATATCAATATAGTTTCTCTTCTCGCCCCTCTGCTTCTTTCTCTGTCTTTGGGAGCTGTGTCGCCAGGTGTTGCTCTTTCCTCCGTGCCCGCCAAACACCTGCTCAATTGGTTTCATGTTTTACCCCCCTCCTATCTTTTGTTAGCAGTTTTATGTACCGCAAACCCAAAGGTATCGAAGCGCTTTTACATGAGCGCCAGTTACATTATTTTTTTAAAGGCATTAGTAGATTAATTCATTTGCCAAGAATCACTAGGTGTTCGTCCGACGCTGAGACTAGACACAGAACAGGCTTACAGGCAAGGGCGGAGGCTGAAAGATCCGAGACATAAACAGTTTTGTTTTTAAAATAAAAAGGGTTGAACGGACTGGAGTTAATGAGGAATCGTTACAGGGGGGAGTGGGAAAGAGCCCAGAGCTTTAAGAAGTTCCCAGGAAGTCCACAATTATAAAACAGTTAACCTATTGACACGTGCGCCAGTACTCCAAAAGTTTTTTTTTTTAAACAAGGTTAATGCAACAATATATTACAAACTGCATCTAAATTAATTTAGCACACTGACCCGTTGAATGTGTAGAGGCATGCCCATCTCTCCTCCCTGCTCCACTAATTATCAAGCAGAACCATAAAATGTATGAGCAGAGACATGTTAGGGCATAGCCAAGGTGAACAATTGCCCAGAGCCCCTCCTTTCAAGGTGGCCCTGGTAAAGTGAACTTTCTTCGTACATCACTTCTTTATATTTCTACAACTCAACCTTAACTTACAATTCAAGATTTTTAGGCAACACTGGGCTTGAATTAGCTAAAAATGTGTAATAAAAGGCAAAGGTGCACCTGACTCTGATGCACACCGCTAATTCCGCTGTTTGGCTGAAGCTCAATAGAGGGTGCTGACATCCCACCACCTTCCCACTCCGAGATTACAGCACGCCTCATACCCTCAGTGTGGAGGCGTGAGCTTTCATATGCTGTGAACTGCACAAAGTGCACTCCCCACTTCCAGGTGTGTAATAATGTGGGGAATCAAGGAAACGATAACAAACAATACCAAGGTATTATTAGTAATGTGAATTAGTTTGCTATGGACATGTCTCTCGTTCTGTTACCAGGCACATCATGGTCGGACAATGACCACTCCTGCATTGGACATGTTTGAATCAACAGAGACGCATCATTAGAAACAATGATAAACAGTTTACATTTGAATCCTTCCCTCAACATCAGCCATTTCCTCGCAAACCAAGGCATGCCACCTTACATTTCTTAAGAAAAAACATTTCTGACGCAGTCCGTGGCAAACCTGTCACGAACCTCTGCCGCGTTAATCCATTGCTCCTCATATTGTTTTAAACACCCAGTGCTTACAAACACTTCTCCCTTTAGTAGCGTTCTGCACCCAACTCGGTTATGCTTGAGTAGGTGGACAGACACAGGTACTAAACTTTAATGCTAAGGAAGCTGATTTTAAATTCAAAGGTGGAACACTATAGTGGCTGGGCAATCTGATCACAGACTTAGCAGCTTAGCCACCAGCGGCCAGGTATGTGGCTGTCATCCGTGCAACAGGTGCAGCAGCACCGGGTACATGGGCATGAGAGACCTACTTCAACATAAACACCAGCCAGTGGAAATAGCTGCTTGCATTAGGGCCCTTGTCTCCTTTTTGTCCCACTGCCTTTGAAACAAGAGATGTCACGCTACTTTGTCAAGTGTCAACAGTTCATCCAGCCCCGATTGTCCCCTTCGCAGTCCGGAACTTGCTGTTTTGATTTTCTCCTGTATAAGCACAATAATGACTACAAGTTCCACAAAGCAAAGGTAAAACCAGGGCACTCACGAGGGGCAACTAGGTATTCTGGAACACTAGTGTCTCTACCACCCTTCATTATTTTAATTTACTATACGTACTCACTCATGTACTCAGGGAAAAGATTTTTGGAGCGCTGGCAAAATTACTTTTTGCTGTTTGGGCACTCATCCCCCTCTACCTCCAGCAATCACCCCATTTTTCTGACACCATTTGGTACAGTCTATCGTCCACCTTCGGCATCTTTGGGTATTGCACAAAGACATTTGCTTATTGGACTCTAATGTCACGCAACAATACCCATAAATATAGAATGGCTAACATCCACATAGGCCAGGACCTGTGCTTGCATGGTTCCTTAAAGGTTTGCACCCAGGGGGCAAGACTGAAACTTGTCCAGAAGAAGGGACAGCTAAAAGCTGGGTAACCCAATAGGTTCAACAGTAAATTCCTCAAACAAATGTTATGCTGTAATGGTACAAATGAATTTACCCATAACTTTTCAACATGCTGCACAGCAGCCACACTGCCCTACACCAGAGCTTAAAGACCTTGGTAAAGCCAATAGCTCTGGCTAAACACTTATAAGGTCCCAAAGGCGAGACCTATTGGCTATGCCAATGCTTGTTACAATACAATTGCCGTTTATCTCCATCATAACGTCTTTGATGCTTTTGGCAAATGTGCTTCTAAACGGCCCCGTCGCCACTTATACTTCGAAAAATGTGTGTAGAGCTTTCTTTTACATTCACTTGTGTTTACATTACTTGCCTTTACAGTCAGTTTCACCGCTTCAGTGGGATTTTAAGTAAACCATTTTCTGTAACTATTCCTAAAATGCCCTTGTTGCTCCGGCCTCTCCTTGTAAATTGTATGTAAATTATAGTGGTTTTGAACAGTTTTATTGACCCAGTGTGCTGCAAAAGGCACCATTCGAATTGCTGGGCCCATTTCTATCTGCTCCCCTACCTTTAGATCAGTCAAGCTCCCAGAAAGACTTGCAGACAAAGTCACACCTTCCCAAACAAGTGTCCAATCTACCACAGACATTTTGGTCAACATTGGGCTTGTAGATTAGCTTCCGAGTTATGCCTCATTATACACTGTTAGAGTAACCAAGTCTCCAGTTTATGAGAGCACCCACTTCCATAGGGCCAATCCACAAAAGTATTTAGGAGTATGTTCGGTAGTTCTACAAGAATACGACTTTACACACTCATCGATACTTTTGTGAAATGGCTTTGTAAGTCTTACCCCTTACCTTCTGCGCATTAGCTGTAAGTGTGTGTGCTTTATTGACAGATTCGGATGCCCTGCGTTTTAGTGATAGTTGTGCCTTTTCATCTTTCTTTGTCAGCATTATGCTGATTTAGCCCTCAAGTTTCCCTGTGCGTGCCTCCCTGCGTGCGGATTCAATTGCTTCTGGTCTGACTCCAGTTTGATCTAGGTCAAATCCCTGTTCCTATTGGCCTCAGCGCCATTGATATCAATTTACCACTTATCAAAGCTTTCAGGAAGCCCCATAAAACTTGTTTTCATTTGTCCGGTTATAGAAGTCTATGCCAGTAGCGTCTGGCAGCAAATGAAAGTGGAGGGGCGGGGGTAAAAAAAATAAACACTTACCTTTGTGCCATGTCTCTCCTCCATCATCTCTCCGTAGTAGTCCCTCGTCGTCTCTCTCCGTGGGCAGAACCAGGAAGTAAACAGGCTTCCTCTCCAGGCCAATCACAATGCTGTAATGCAGCATTGTGATTGGTCTGAGCGCCGTGGTTTGGCGCTCAGATGGGGAATTGGAGCCTGGGTTTGTTCCTCACCAAGCTAAGTAATTCAGCCTGGTGAGGAACATGCAAAGTGCGCATGACTGCTTGGCCGACCCATGACAGCCAGCAAACCAGTTGTGCACACTTGGAGTGTGCAAATCACTCCTCCCTCTGTGCCACCAGCCCCGCCAGCCCTAACCCAGCCCGAACCTATGAAAAATAAAAAGATAATAATGATGTTATTATCATTTAAATTTTCCTGCTTTGAGAGCAGTGGGGCGACGCTCCTCCGCCGCCTCTGGTCCATGTATTCTTTAGTTGCCTTCCTGATTTCTTCCCTGGTAGTTACATCTTGCAAGCGGTGTCTACTCGGACGCCGCCATCTGCCTCTCTAGAGGGATGCTATGTTGTAGAGGACAAGTATTATAATATGTGTAGTAAGTAACGGAACTTCGAAATTTGTGTGTTAGTCTTTAATTGGCTGCTCAGCAGTTGAGCTAAGCAGCCACTCTCACACTTTCCAAGTCAGGAAAGAAGCCCAGAATATTTGATACACGGGTCACTGGCACTTCCAATGAAATGGTGTCACAACAGTTCTTCTATTTATTGATTCTTTAAGTAGTAAGGAGCCAACCAGCCAACACGTGTTTTGTCACAGTAGGTATAAACCTTTAACTTGATCAGGGCTTGCGTTGTGTGTAGCTAAGGTGACCCTGAATTTGTCTGTTGTCCCTACACCTGGACGATGGGTTTTGGATTCATATATTCTGTCTATCCTAGACAAAGGCTGGTGTACATGCGGCAAGTAGTAGGTGTAATCTGCCTTTTGGATGGAGAGTCCTCCATGTATGTTCCAGTCCCAGGTGTCTCAGGTCCTCTGACATTATTGGAGGCTTAGTCCCAGCCTTGATTTGTCTAGTTCTCTGTCCATTGTCCGATTAAAGTCCCTGGCAAATATAATACCTTCTTCTGTGAACTCTTTTACATTACACAGACTTGCTTGTATGAATACACCTGGACTTGATGTGGTGGACACAGTGCTCCCATGATTAGCATCTTGTTTCCCACCCTTCCTTTCACTTGGTCTTACCTCCAGTTCTTGTTGATAAGTGTTTCTAGGATCCCAAATCCTAAAGTGGTGTGCAATTAAATTGCTCCCCATAGGTTTTAATGAGGGCTATAGCATGGGTTTCGGTACAGTAATGCTCTGAGGAGCATCTCCTCATGTCACCATTCAGCAGGTGGGGTTTCTTGCAACAGCTCCTTCTCTCTTTCCAGAAGGCTGTACACGCTTGATCTTTTGGACGGAGTGTTCGAACCCCTAACTATAAGTGATTAGACCTTGAGCTTGTCGTTGAAATAATTGTGGATATTTTTCCCTTGTTGGTCTGGTTCTCCTGGAACTTGGCTCCCTTCACACCCCCGCCAATTCTACATCCAGCCTCCAAAAAGCAACTATAATGTAAATTATCTGGTTCCATGGCTGCCTAATGGAGCACTAAATCTGCAGATAATATGTAGCGATATGATATGCTTTATTCGATACAAAAATATATCATAAAAGCAGAATCAGTCCTTATACAATTCATAAAAACAACTTGACATAAAACTAACAATGACAATTCATTGCAAATTGATAATTAAAAAGTAAAATCCATTTTATGAAGAAGTAAAAAATAGGGAAAAGCCCATAAAATTTGAGTATCATAAAAAGTAGTACACAGCAGTATGGTACAAAACAATTCATACAAGCCTAATCCATATTTTTTGATGCCAAAAACTTCGAGCGTAACACCCATGCACATCCCAGGTATTTGGCTACCCCACAGATCACAGTAAGGGAGGTAGTATCTGTCCTGAGGACACGTAGAACAGACAGATAGTTTCTTGAGCCCAGCAATATACAAACAGGTTTTAACCACTTACTTCTTATGTGTCTGTATACTGGGCAGGCAAACATAAAATGGGCAATGGACTCGGTACGAGCTCCACATCCTGGACATGGAGCTACTACTGTTACTACTGCAGATCGGTCATTCTCCCTCCAGCTCACTATTAGGTCATTGATGGGGAGAGTTCCAATTCTTAATTTCATATACAAGGACCTATCTCTAGGGGTTTGGATAAAATCGAGATATGCTTCCAGCTTCCGAACAGACTTGTGTTCCAGGAACCGCTCAGTGAGGGTTCCCCTGTCCACACTGGTCTCTTGTACCACCTCCACCCAATTCCAGTAAGCTTTTTTTATATCTTGGAAATAGCTTTATTCGACAATATGTCATAAAAGCACAAACAATACATATATCACAAGACAATTAAATAGTACAAGACTTTACACAAGATAAAAGATTATTAAATACTGTTCATAATTGTAGATTAGTTCATAATAAAATTCATATATGACCACTAAAAAATATTTCCTAAAAAGCCAGCGATATTAAAACCATCATACATTAGTTTAACTAGCAACTGGGAATTGTGCAAAACGTGTGCGTATAAACCAGGCCCCTCTTAAAAATTTTGCTACAGCAATAGCTATACAAGGGGTACAATCTGATTCCAATATCCTCATGGCTTCAATATACCGTCGTGTACCCATGTTTGAACAAATGGGTTTCAACCACTTACGTCTTGGGCCAATATAAAGGGGGCATACAAAAAATAAGTGAACAATTGTCTCAGCCATATCCAGACACTTGATACATTTATCATCTGGGGGTTGCACCCATTTACATGTAAAAGCTTTGACTGGCAGAGATCCTACCCTAAACTGAAAAAACAGTTTACGATCTAAGGGACTCTCCATAATATCCCAGTAAGTTTCACACCATGGTCTAGACTTAAATTTTAAAAAACGGCCTGTGAGGTTAGTGTTCATATTGGCAAGATAAAATGTTGAAAAGACCATTTCCCAATATGTGGCTTTTAATTGCTTTTTTGATGGGAAAGATGATAAATCCGGTGCTTCCCATAGAGAAATAAGGTCTAATTTTATTATAAGCGACCTGATCTCTCTGAGCCAATACATTTTGTGAAATCGGTCTGCCAAAATTATATCCTTCAAAGCATGAGCATAATGTGAGAGTTCAGGTGTAGTCCAAATTCGCCTCCAGTATAAAAGAGGGCGAAACCTCACTGTATCAACCACATTTTTCCTACCTAAATCGAATAAAAGAGGGACGGTAGGAGTACTTTGGGGATGCCAACTAAACTACGTAAGATTTTATTCTCTACTTTAGATAATTGGCTCAAGTTGTTAAACCCCCATAATTCGGACCCATACAGGGTGGCACTCAACACTTTCATGTTATATACCTCCAATGCCGGGGTGATTGGTTTAGTGAACGAAGATTTGTGTTTGGACAATAAAATGCCCGCATGCTGGTGGAATTTTAAAATTGCCATATCCAGATGTCGTTTCCAGCACATATTACTCTGAAGTAAAATACCCAAGTATGTAAAAGCCTCTACTTGCTCTAGGGGAGTATTATTTAAAATAATATTACCTTTAAAAGATTTGTGTGGATTAAGGGACATTAACTTTGTTTTCGATGTGTTAATCTCAAGTCCACACTCCTGACAAAAATCCCCAAAGGCATTAACTGCCTTCTGTAGCCCGCTCGGAGTCCTTGAAATAATCATCGTGTCATCCGCAAACATGAGGACAGGTACATGTTCCCCAGCTATTACAGGGGCATCAGTGGGGGAACTACAAAGATGGCTAACTATTCCATTTATGTATAGTGAAAATAGGGTGGGGGCCAGGACACAACCCTGCCGAACACCATGCTCGACAGGGAATGTGTCCGTGACCTCCCCCTGTGCTTCCCATCTGATTCTAGAACAATTACCCTCATGCAAGCAGACGAGAATAGTCAATAACTCTGGGGCCATCCCCAGTTCATCAAGGACTCTCCAGAGTTTGCAACGGGGAACCAAGTCAAAGGCCGATTTTAGGTCTACAAAGACTGCATAAAGCGACCCTTCGGTTAAAACCACATTCCTCCAATAAAGCATAATAAAATAAAAGACCCGGTCTACGAAACTAGTACAAGGACGAAAGCCGGCTTGATATTTATTTATTTATTTATTATGCAACTTATAACGCGCAGACTAAACCCGAAGGTATCAAGGCGCCTATCAAAATCAATAAACAATAAACAGAATATACAAAGCACCACTACGGGAATGCACGTGTAAAAAGGTGAGTCTTAAGCGCGGATCTAAAAGTTTGCAGAGAGGGACTGGATCTTACTTCCAAAGGGAGGGCATTCCACCACTTAGGTGCCAGGAAGGAAAAGGCCTTGCCTCCCCATCTTGCTTTTCTGACACGGGGTACAGAGAGGAGAAGTTTGTGACTGGAGCGAAGATTTCTACTGGGGTTATGCCGAGAAAGAATGGATCCCATGCTTGTAGGGCTGGGTTTAGCTAAGGCTTTATACACCAGGCACATGGATTTGAAAAGGATCCGGTATTCAACGGGGAGCCAGTGCAGTTGTTTTCGGGCTTCGGTGGCAGAGGCACGTTTTGGTAGGTCAAGAGCCAATCTCGCTGCCGCGTTCTGGACCACCTGCAAGCGCTGTAGAAGACTCTTGTTCAGCCCTGCATACAGCGCATTGCAGTAATCCAGTCGCGAACCCAAAAGAGCGACAGCAAGTTGCTTTCTTGCCTGGGGTGACAAAAAGTGCCTGATTTTCCTCAGAATGTGGATAATCCCCCAGCAGGTCGAAACAGTCCTGTTGACCTGTTGGCACATACTAAGGTTGGGGTCGATCATAACTCCCAGGTTTTTTGCTGACAAGGTGGGCTCGGGACATACGCCCAGCGAGTTCGGCCACCACTCCGCCGACCAGATCGGTTCCTTTCCTCCAAAGACCATCACCTCCGTCTTCTCCCCATTCAGTTTTAGTGAATTGTGGATCATCCACTGGCCAACTGCCTCCATGCAAGATCTAAAATTGGCGGCAGTTGATGTAGCTGGCTGGGAGAGAGAGACTAAGATCTGGGTGTCGTCCGCGTAGGAAACTACCTCCATCCCAAAAGATCTAATGAGTCTGGCAAGGGGGGTCACATAGATATTAAAAAGGGTAGGACTGAGCGCTGACCCTTGAGGGACCCCACATTGCACAGACAGGGATGGAGATAGAAACGATCCCAGCATTATCCTTTGTTCTCTATGGTCGAGAAAAGAGGAAAGGAGTCCCAGAGCAGGCCCGCGGACCCCAATCTCCCTCAGGCGAGATGTTAACACCACAGGAGACAGGGTATCGAAGGCCGCTGTGAGGTCTAAAAGGATCAGGAGGGAGGTCTGACCCTCATCAACTCTAGTGCGGATGGTATCCAGCACTATGGTGAGGGCAGACTCAGTGCTGTGTTCCCTCCTGAAACCATGCTGGGAGAGATCCAAACAGCCCGAGCTCTCCACAAATGCAGCCAGATGTTTATTTAGATGGGCTTCGAGCATCTTTGCGGGAGCCGGGAGCAGTGAAATGGGGCGAAAGTTCTTTAACACCCCGGGGTCCAGAGAAGGCTTTTTAAGCAAAGGTTTTACAACAGCATTCTTCCACTGCTGGGGAAAAATGCCTTCCTTCATCGCTCTGTTCATGATGTCAACCAGAGGAGGAAGGAGAGATTCTCTGCACTGCTTGAGGATCTTTAGCGGGCAGACATCCAACGGAGAGCCAGATTTAGTTTTATCAAGCAGGATTTCAAGATCCTGACAGGAAAGGGGAGGAAAGGAAATCAAATCCTGATGTTGAGAGGATTCAGCAACACTGGGCTCAGGGAGAGCAGGCAGCAAAGGAACGGCGGTCAGGGATTTTTGGACCTCCAGAGCAGCATAGATGTCGGCGATTTTTGACTGGAAAAAGGCGGCTATCTTGTTGCACAGGTCCTGAGAGGCAACCACAGGATCCGGTGTCTGAAGGGTCGTAAGGGAATCGACAATCCTAAAGAGTTCTCTAGGAGATGACAATGAGGAGGTGAGTGCCGTGAAGTATTCCTGCTTGGTCTTAATAACTTCCAGTTTGTAATTTTTAAGCAGGACCCTATGGGCTTCTCTATCCTTAGGGGCCCAACTAGAGTGCCATAAGCGTTCCTGCCTTCTTACTTCCTGTCTCCGAAGCCGGAGCTGTTCGGAGAACCAGGGAGCTGAAGGTCTTTTTCTAGCAGAATAGCAAGACCTTGCAGGAGCAAGTTCCTCTAAGGCCTCAGCAATGGTATTTTCAAATATAGAGACCGCAGTGGAGGTATCTGCCTCCTGAGGAATGGACAGACTGGTTGTCCATGGATGGAGGGAATCTTCCCTGATCTTTTTGAGGTTCCTTCGCACTTCCATGGTGCTCGAGGCCCTTCTAATATAGCCCCGTGAGGGATACATCATATTAAAGGGAACGGCCAGATGGTCCGACCAGGAGAGATGGAAGGGGCTGGCAGCTGTCAGCCTAGGGTCGTTAGAAAAGATACCATCGAGCGTGTGCCCCGCTCGGTGGGTGGGACCGTTCACCAGCTGGGTGAGTCCGCAGGCTGACATTATTTCTACCAAGGAAATAGTGTCGTGAGCCTCCAATAGCTCAAGATGGAAATTGAAATCACCTAGAATGGTCAGATTTTGTCGGCCAAAATAGGGTTCCAGAACCTGCATCAATTTCAGCCCAAATCCTGCTCTTGGGCCAGGGGGGCGGTAGACCAAGATTCCATTAAATGCTGGATTAGCAGAATCGGAGAGGGAAAAATATAGGACCTGGAATGTGTCCTTGGGGTCAGAAAGGGGTATAGTGTGGCAGTGAAATTTGTCCTGATATAAAATAGCCAGACCACCGCCAACACGGCCTAATCTGTCAAATCGAGTTAGGCAGTAACCCTCAGGGACCGCTTCAACCAGATCAGGACCCGAGGAGTCTTTGGCCCAGGTCTCCGTAATAAAAACCCAAGAAGGTGTTTTATCTAAGACCAGTTCCTTGAATACAATGTTATTTTTAATGAGCGAGCGAGCATTGAGAAGAAGACAGGACTCGCTGGGATTTTTAGATGTTGATAAAGAGCAAGACTCCGGAGGAGCAGAGGAAAGAGAAAGCAGAGGCTCATCTGCATCAATCGGAAAGCACGCACAGCTAGGACATGTCAAATAATCCTCAGGTCTGTAGCGATGTGAGCAAGGGGCAGGGGCGGGCTTAAGCCGCAGCATTTCCCTTAAAGAGTATTTCAGGACAGGGGCGCCTGCCTTGTAATGGCCAGTGGTCCAGCCGTCCAGCCCGTCCTCAGCGCGGACGGGCGCAGACGGGCAGGACTCAGGCACGACTCCGGCGCAGGTTCGGCGCGTCCGCTGAACGCGTCCGCTGCGCGGAGGCATTGCCTTCCGTTTTTATAGTGGCCAATAGAGAGCGTGGAAACGCTGCCCCAAACCAAGATGGCCGCCAAAGTCGATTCTACCTGGCCGAGGCTCGGCTATCTCAGCATCCAAATCGGCTGAGGGTGATCCGAGTATCAGGGTGAGTGCTAAGTTAAACAAGCGGGGGGCAGGGGGATAATTTCTGCCACTTTTACATCAAACAGAGTAAATCAGTCACAATTACTAAACAGTGCAGCTAAGCTTCGTTTTTCAAGCCAAGTGCAGTGGAGTTAAAAGCTAAAAATACGGCGAGGATTTAAAAGGTGCAAAACGAAATTATAATCAAACAAATAAAGCAGCAACCTCCCGGCTTCCGCCTCAGGAGGGGATTAAATGCACAGCGAATAGGAGTGCTTGATAGGGGATGTCCTTTTATAGTGGCCAATAGAGAGCGTGGAAACGCTGCCCCAAACCAAGATGGCCGCCAAAGTCGATTCTACCTGGCCGAGGCTCGGCTATCTCAGCATCCAAATCGGCTGAGGGTGATCCGAGTATCAGGGTGAGTGCTAAGTTAAACAAGCGGGGGGCAGGGGGATAATTTCTGCCACTTTTACATCAAACAGAGTAAATCAGTCACAATTACTAAACAGTGCAGCTAAGCTTCGTTTTTCAAGCCAAGTGCAGTGGAGTTAAAAGCTAAAAATACGGCGAGGATTTAAAAGGTGCAAAACGAAATTATAATCAAACAAATAAAGCAGCAACCTCCCGGCTTCCGCCTCAGGAGGGGATTAAATGCACAGCGAATATGGGGATAAAATTGTGTTTTCCTCAATCCAAGACTGCACTTTATTTTGAACTAGTCGACCCATCAGTTTTTGCGCTGAATCTATAAGACTAATGGGTCTATAGTTACTTGGGAGGGATTTATTGCCTTTCTTAAAAACGGGGATTATTTCTGCTCCCTTCCAAGACATTGGAGTTGGAGCGCCCCTGGCCACAGCATTAGCTAAAAGTACAAAATATTGACACCAAGATGGTCTGTCACTTAAAAAAACATCAGCCGGAATACCATCCATGCCTGGGGCTCTACCCCCTGTCACACAATCCAATGCCAAGCTAACATCATTGATGGTGAAAATCTGGGTTTGATAAAAAATTTCCAGTGGTAATGAACACTCCTCCTCACCTGGGCTACGAGCATATTGGGGTTTAAAAAAATCTAACCATTGGTTCTGGGGAACATTATTATGGGGAGGTTCCGCATATCCTCCTCTATCCCATTTTATAATATTCCAAAACTGCTTGGAGTCCTTAGCTGCACAAGCATGTTTCAAATCCCGCCACCTCTCCTCATCCCATTGTTTTTTCGCCACTTGCTGAGCAGATCTGTATTGATCTCTTGCCTCTCTTACTTTAATGGGGTTCCTTGTCCTTAATGCTAAACTTAGTTTTTGACGACCAGACTTACAGTGTATGTTAGACCACTTAGCCTTTACTGGCTCAGCGCCTCTTTTTCCTAGATTCCAAACCCTCAAAAAAAAAGTTTGGAGTCTAGAAAAGAGGGAAGAATGTGTCTCTATCATAATGGTCGGAAAGCCTGGGTCACTACTTTGGATCTTGAGTCGGGCCAGTTCACCCGCAACCTCCGCTTTGAGGGCATCCATTTTTCCTGGATCCTCAATGAATTTATTCCACTTAACCCGGCGCAGGTTGTTGGAAGCAACTATATCTAACGTGACTAGCCCTTCTCTTATGGATTCAGCTCTAACCCCCTTTTGAACTTGAAATTTCGAACAAAGGGGGTTATGGTCACTTTCCAACCGGGTTTCAATGACCATGTCTATTAGACAGTGCCATATCCTAAGATCCACCAGGAGATAATCAATGCGACTACTATTCCTTCCATTATCAAACGTATTGGCTCCCTGAATATCTGAGGGAGTTCTCCCGTTTGCTGCTCTAAGACCTCTTTCTAGACATAACGCTTTTAGTTGGATAGCTGTAGAGGTCCATCTTTTTATTGCGGAAATTTCCAATTTAGGTACTCCCCATCTAAGGTCCTGCTCCTCTGAGAGGTCCTGATCCTCTAGGCCTAGTGGTTCGTAGGTGGTATTAAAATCCCCTCCTACTATAATAAAAATCTGCTCTGGAAGAGCTCCTAGCCTAGTATCAAGGGCTGCAATTACCTCTGAGCTATGCCCCCCTATTATCCCCCTGGCATAAACATTAAGAATGGCCACCCTGTGGCCATTGGGCCATTCTAGTTCAATCATCAGGATATCTTTTACCCTGAACCCAGCCTGTGCAACCTTATATCGCAAGCTCTGTCGAACCCAGATCACCAATCCCCCTGCAGGCCGGCCCTTCAGTTTTTTTGTGGCTGGAACATAGAAGTTGAGATATCCCAAGCGAAATATAGAAGTAGTAGACCAAGTCTCCTGAAAGATATTAATATCGTGTTGGTCTATGAAACTACACCACTCTGGAGACTCAACCTTATTGCCCAAGCCCGCAATGTTCCACGAGAGCAGGGTTAGGTCTTCCATTCTTTGTGAAGGGGTACTCAAATTAGAGGGGCTCTCCATTCCTCCCTTTATGTCACACTCCTCCATTAAAATTTGATTAGGTATATTAAGCTTGGGAGATTGGGGTTTTAACATGGTGCTAATCATTGTACTACATCCCTCATTCATGCTGTATTTATGGTTTGTCCCTAGGGGGGGCTTAGCATCATGAATTATCCCCAAATTAACTGACTGGCATACTGGGTGGCGGGGAGATATGATAAGATCTTGACAAATGGCATTGTTACCCTGGGCCCAGTGGGTAGCAACACCATTGCTCAGGAGATTATTACCTTTGAATTTTGTTTGATCTTCCTGAAGTCAATCACAGTCTTCCATATCAGAAAGAGCCCCAAACCTGTTCCTTGTACTTATTCCATCCCACAAAGGTACAGTTCTCCTCCCATTTGGAGTATATGTATGCAGATGTTTCACCCGAAACCTAGAAGAACTTTTTGCACGTCCAGATTCTCCATAAAAGAAGTCCAATGTCAAAGGTTTTATCATCGACTCCCTATGTTGTGGGGGAAATAAATTGCCCAGCACGTTTGTCAACACATGGGGGCTAGAAAAATGTATAGCAATACAATCGCCCTTAAAACATTTCTTTTGATTACCAAGCCATGTCACCCTTCTAGCCATTATAATTTCACTTGCTAATTGTTGCCTACCCCCTATGGATATCCTCATGTTATTAGTTAACCAATGCGTTGCTTTATTAATAAGAGTAGATGCTGTTTCCACCTGACCTGGGCCCAAAGATGGAGCATTGGCCAAAACAAGTACCAAGGGGAAAGCCTCTGAGAGAAACTGAAACGTTTCTCTCTCTATTAGTGATTTATGATTAACTGCCGAGACATTCCCATCTTTCACAGAATTAGCAAGTGAAACCACTTTCTCTGATATTATCCTGTCACTAGTAGTTGGTTCAAGATCTATTATCATGGTGGTTGGACCCTCATTGTTAAGAGGAACACCTGGAATAGAATGACTTGAAGGTATTTTCTTTTTTTCCGCCTGTCTCTTTTTAGTAGTTGGTTGCCTATCAGACTCCTGTGAGCCTGGCATAGATCGTATAAGGGAGGGGATAGTTTGGGATACTATCCCAATATTCCGCTCTAGAGCGGACACCTTATCTTCTATGGAGGTCAATCTAGTCATGATAGGGACCAAGGCAGTATCTAGTTTCTCTTTAAAAATTACCCAAAGTGAACTAGATAGATCCTCTAAAGAATGATGAATATTTAAAGGTGGTTGGTTAGATGGTTTGGGTATAGTTTTTGAAGCCCGACCTCTCTTCTGTTGTATAACTTTACTGGAGGGACCCAGCCCACCAGCCCTAGTACGTCGTCTCAATATAGGCAAAGGAGATAAACTAGACAATACATCTCTATTACAATCAGGAGAATGTTCAACCTGGGATTGATCACAATTTTCCTGGGGCAGACTAGATGAATCAACCTGACTAATAAGGTACCGGGGAATATCTGGCGATATAGTTGATAACAGGGGGTAGTACCTTCTGCCCTATCTCCACCCATGGGATCAACAGTCCAACGAAAGCCTTCGTTCAGTTCTTTCAATTTCGTCGTTTAACAATGTTGAGACCTTCACCAGGTACGAATCCAATGTCGGCACTCCCCCACCATTAGGTTTTACAAAGTCGAGACGCTTTTTCCCCATAGCTTACTGATTTTACTGTAATTTGCTTGGAACAGTACCTCTCTTTGTAGCAGATGTTAGACAGTTGGCCCAGCCCAGCCTCGTCCTGCCCCGGACGGCCACAGACGGCCCGCCTTTTGCCCGGGCTTCGCCCGGAGCTTCCCGCGACGTGGGACTCTCGTCTATTTTTATGCACCTCCGGACGTGGCCGGTGTGTGCGGCTTCCTCAGGATGCTGGGATATGTAGTCCCCCCCCAACAGCGGCCGCGCCAAGTTTTAAAGAGGCTGTGGCGGCGAGGGGAGACCAGTGGCAGGAGCACAGTGAGCGGCAGCAACAGGAACAGAGAAACCAACCGGACCCCCTGCTGGAATGCAGGGAGCTGCTTCTACGTCCAAGTAAGTCAGAGCCCCGCTCCACCGGGACTCTCGTCTATTTTTATGCACCTCCGAGCGTGGCAGGTGTGTGCGGCTTCCTCAGGATGCTGGGATATGTAGTCCCCCCCCAACAGCGGCCGCGCCAAGTTTTAAAGAGGCTGCAGCGGCGAGGGGAGACCAGTGGCAGGAGCACAGTGAGCGGCAGCAACAGGGACAGAGAAACCAACCGGACTCCCTGCTGGAATGCAGGGAGCTGCTTCTACGTCCAAGTAAGTCAGAGCCCCCTTTTTTTAGATCTTGTTTGGGAGGCGGGGTCTGGCTAACCCATGCCTCCCCCAGACCTATATCAAATAGGAAACGCCTAAGGTTTGAAATCCATTTGACCCTCTGGCCTGTATCCGTTTGGATGATATCGCTAAAAGCTGCGGCATAGTAGGACAGTTCTGGGGTCGATCTAATACGGGCCCAAAAAAGTAAAGGACAGAGGCGTACAATATCCTTGATTGAATGTCTGCCCAGATCTAAATACAGGGGCTTCAGTGGAGTAGAGATTGGAAGGGAAACCAGACCTCTAAGAAATTTGTTCTCCGATCTCACTAGGTCAATGATGTTCTCAAAACCCCATAGTTCGGCCCCATACAGGGCTGAGGGGAGTGCTTTACCTTCATAAACCGCAAGGGCCGGGGATATTGGTTAACTTACAGAGAGTTGTTGTTCTCTTAAGATCGCGCCGGATACCCGCTTGTGGTTTAGGAGCATTTTTGCCAGGTGGAACTCCACTTCATTTCACTGGTGACCCGAATGCCCAAATAATCAAAAGACTCAACTAAGTCTAGTGGTTTTCCTTGAAGGGTGATGTTATTTCTAAACTGCTTCGAGGGGGATATGGTCAACAATTTTGTTTTGACGGTATTAATGATTAGGCCTCGAACGGAGCAGAACAGGCTAAATCTATCCAACAGCTTTTGGAGACCACTTGGGCTTTTTGATAACAGGAGGGTATCGTCGGCGTATAGGAGGGTCGGGGTTTTTTCACCCGCCAGGACTGGTGCGTCGGCCGGAAACTCCCTCAAATGGTCTACCACCCCATTCACAAAGAGGGAGAACAAGGTCGGCGCCAATACACAGCCCTGGCTTACCCCCCTACTCACCTCGATCCTTTCCGTTAGTTGTCCCTGAGAACCCCACCTAATTCTGGCGTAGTTGCCCTCATGGAGGCGTCTGATAAAATCCAGGACCATGGGGGGGGGTACCCAACTCACGCAACTCCTGCCAAAGACTGGGGCACGGGACCAGGTCAAAAGCGGTCTTCAGATCGATGAAGGCCAAGTACAAACTGCCTTTCCCTATGACCACGGTTTTCCAATGGATCATAAAGAATCTAAAGACCTGATCCATCGTACCCACTCGCCCCCTAAAACCAGCCTGGAAGTGCGACAGGATATCACCTTCCTCCATCCACAGCCTCAACCTCATAAGGAGCACCCTACCAACCACCTTTTGTATTACATCGATTAAACTAATCGGCCTGTAGTTGGCAGGGTCCTCCCTATCCCCCCTTTTGTAAATCACAACCACCTCCGCCCCCTTCCAGGATTCAGGGACTGCGTGGCCTCTAGCTATAAGATTCATCAGCCGTAAAATAAACTGTGCCCAAGACTTTCGGTCATACAAAAGGAGATCACCAGGTATGCCATCCTGACCCGCCGCTTTGCCGGGGGCTATGTTTCCTATTGCCCGGGCTACCTCCTGTAGGTCAAAGAGTTCTACCGATAATGAATCTCCCAATGTATAGGGGTGATGCTCATCTCCTATATATGAAACATCTGCCTTACCAGAGTAAAGGTCATAGAAATGATCATACCATTGTTGCCCCGTACTATGGTTAGGTATCGGCTCAGATCCTTTACGAGTCCCCTTATTAATTAACTCCCAAAATAACGTGGAGTCTTTCTGTCGTGAGGCTAACTTAAGCTCCTGCCAGTGGGTCTCTTCCCACTCGCGCTTTGCTGCCACTTGAGATCTGGCATAATCCTTCCTAGCCATTCTGATTAATCCCACGTCTTCCCCTCTAAGGGCTATGGATAGCGCCTTCCTCTTTTCCCTGCATATGACCGAATACCAAGGGTTCTTAGGTATTGTTCGGTTTCCCTTCCCTGTTTTACTGTCCTTGATGGTAAAACACTGTCCCAACCTTGTAATTAGATTTTGGTAAAAATCAGGAAAATAGGAATCATGGGTTAACTCTAAGTTGCCACCTATCGAGTCAAGCTCCTCAATCTTTTGATTTAACAATTCGGTTATACTGAACAGTTTATCGTCCTGATTTGAAACCTTGTGCCATTTAAGCCGTCGGTTACAATTGGAGGGCTCATACTCTTTCGTTAACAATCTGAGGGGCTCCTCCACTTTAGAGTCAATGGGTCCCCATTTATTTTTGATTTGCAAACAGAGGGGATTATGATCACTATCCAAGGTGTCTTTTACTACCATGTCTATAAGATCGCCCCATAAGTGGACATCGATCAGGATATAATCTATATGTGATGGTGAACTAATTCTATTAAAAGTGTTGGCCCCATGCTGATCAGAGGGTGTTCGACCATTTACTGCTCTCAGACCATATTCAAGCGTTAAGGCATTCAATTGAATGGCCCTTTGGGACCACTTCTTAATAGGAGCTATGTTAAGAATTGGAATATCCCATTTGTTATCTTCCTCATTCATGCCCAGCAAGTCCTCACTGCTCAGTGGTTCGAAAGTGCAGTCAAAATCTCCCGCTACAATGATGTTAGCAAGAGGATGAAGATGTGATAGCTCTTGCTCTAAAGCAGCAACGGTTGAGGATACTTAGGCCCGGGAGATAATATGTAGCACATTTGGGCTTTAACCCTTTCACCGCGGCGGGAATTCCGCCGCGGTGCTGGAGGGTGCGGGGGGGCAGCGCGGTGGCGCTGTGCTCATGACGGAGCCGCTCCGTCATGAGGCACGGTTGAGCTATGCTCATGACGGAACGGTTCCGTCATGACTCCGCCCATTTGCGTAGTCCCCCTGCACAGGCGGGGAAACAGCGCCGCGTAGGCGGAGCGGCCGCCAACGGCCGTAACATGACGGAACCGTTCCGTCATGAGCACACGGCAACCGTGGCTCATGACGGAGCGGCTCCGTCATGAGCAGGGAAGGGGTTAATTCTTGTCCCCATTCTCTTCACCTGGCCTCTTATCCTATTTGCCTTTCTGGAGCAGCTTAGATCATTAGTTTGGTAGCCCTAATCTATACTACATGTTTTTGATCTTCAAAAGTCCACTCTCTTCTCCCAGGTTGTAACTCCACCCGGGTTGCAGAACAGTCAGATCTTTTCTGCTGCTTGTTGTTTTAATTTCCTAGCTCTTTGTCTCAGCCTTCTCGAGGTGTTTACTTTGTTGCCTTTACTTTGTGTTCAAGGCAAGTGGTTAGCACCTCCAGCAGTTTTGAGTTATTCTTAATCATTTTAGGCCACTAGCCAGGTTTGTGACTTCATGATTTACTTCCTCCTGTTGAAATTGTACACAACACAGAATAATCCACTGAAATCTTACTTCCTCTTATTCAGAGCCTACTCCCCTAGATGGAAGGTTCCTCTCTTACGGAGTTTTACTTGCAACAGGCCGTGCAAAAGCAATGTTTTATCTCGCTTGAAACATACCTGTCTCTGCTATTTAACTTTCCTGCTCAATTCCTTTTGTGGGAAGGAAGACAACTTGACCAGTATGTCTTGAGGTCTTTAAGCTGTGACAGCAAATTTGGGGGCAACTCTGTGACCCTTTCTATGACCCATTCCTCTCTCTCTTTCAGACCTAGTATTTGAGCAGAGTCTTGGATGTCGTTTTTCCAGACTTTTCTTTGCCATTGAGCAATCTTATGTTGAAGCGCCACACACAATTCTCCAGGTCTTTCCATTTATGGTGCAGGACCTCTATCTGGGCATAGTCTTGCATTAGTTATTCTTCCAGTGTCTCTTCTTTTTGTTTGATGCTCATCTTTTTTCCTTCAATTTCCTCTAGTTGCTGAAATATTTGGTCCACATCTGAACACAGGGGGTCTCCATGGCTTTGGTATATATTATCCTTCTCGTGCTTCACGTCTGTTTTGCAGTCTTGTCTTAGGCCCTGGACCATTTCTTTGAGGCTGTCTTTCGTGATTGGCATGCTTAGCCCACCATATCCAATTTTAGGGCTGGTGCTTGTTTGACTGCTTGTCTGTTCTCTTGTGTAATATGCTTTTATGTTTTTATGTTCCTCTGTCCTTTCGGTGCAGACTTCGGACGGATGCAGATCTCGCAGAGTTCTGAAAAACTCTTCTCTGCATAGCAGAGCGGAGTTTTTTTCCTCACTCGCATTCGTCAATTTCAAGTAGGTGAGCGCGAGTGGAAAAAACAACCACCCGAATGATTTTTCCTTGTTTGCGCTCATCAAGTGAAGTTGGCGAGCATGGACAATCAACCTCCTGGCGAGATTTCTTAACGCAGGCGGTTGGATTTCTCATTGCAAGTGGTCGCGTATGCTCGCAACCGCCCGCGTTGAGAAACCATCCGTTCGCATTGAGAAAGCTGCAGCTCGAGTAAAAAATCTACTTGAGCGGCAGATAGGAAGCAGTGCCTGCTTGCGCTGTGCATGGTGCCGTTCGCGATGATTGCACAGTGCGAACAAACACCTGGCACAGAAAATCACAGCGATCTGCATTTATCGAACACACTCCACCGCTTGCAGAGCTCCACGTAGCGCGTCAGTGTTTTTTTTGCTCTTCGCAGAGTTTTGCGGAGCTCCACCCAGGCTTAGTTATGTCTAGTATTATCTTGATTTTCAAGCAGTTCCATATAAAAGGAGATCACTTTTTCCCAAAAGCTTTGTAGTATGGCCACATCAAGATTATATGCTGCTAGTCCAGATTCCTTGTATTTAGGATCGTGATCTGTTATTCTTTTTTGTTGCTACATGTATGCAAATATACTTGGGTATAAAGATCATCCATTGGGCATACATCTGCATTATTCTGATATTGGTACTGCATTGAGCGTTCGTATTATGGCCAGATAATTTGGAGTTATGGCCAGATACTTATTCCCTACAGTAGCGGCCGGCATTGCTCGCGGGTTGGGGAGTGGGCACGAGGGGTTGCGGGGAGGGGGAATATGCAGGTATGTTGTGGGGAAATAAAAAAATAATTAAACTTACCTTTCCGCCGGGCCCTGTGTCTTCTAGGCTCCTGCTCTTCTGCCTCCGACAGGAACAGGAAGCAGGCAGCCAGGCTCCCTCCTCTAAGCCAATCACAACGCTGTAAGCAGCGTTGTGATTGGTCGGGACGCCGCCCAACCAGGGGCTAATGGGGTGGTCATGTTCTCCATGCAGGCTTTAATGCAGCCTGCATAGAGAAGGACAGAGTGCGCATGACTGGTTTGGGCGGCCCGAGAGAGACGACCAAACAGTCTTTGTGCACTCAGGAGTGGGCAAACCACTTCTCCCCTGCCCTGCTCAAAGAGCAGAGCAGCCTCGCCCACCCGCAATGCGCAAAGCAAACATAAAATGGTAATAACTTTCAGTTATTACCATTTTATGTTTTGGCTTTCTCGCACTGCTAGAAAGCAGTAGGGTGACGCGCCACCGCCATAGTGAAGGAGCCGCCTGATTCCCTAGTCTCATGGTTAATCAACAACTTTATTTCTTTCTGCAATTTTGATTGTATTTGTTTGGGTGTTGAAGACCCTCTTAAATATCTGGAGATACTGTGCCCAATGGCTGACTCCCATACCATTGATTTTAAATAGATGAGCATCCCTTGGTCTCGAATTTTAGATTTCCTGTGATCGTATTTAAACAATAAACAACACATCTGTGGATAGGAACATTCTTACCACCCAGTGTGTTAACTTATTTTGTCTCTTGCGTATTACCAGGAGATAATTTTCTCATTAGTAAACCAATCTCCAATTTTACTCAGATTTCCCATCTCTGTAGCTTTTGAGGGGATAATTCACTACATATTGCCCATTATGGGGTTTCCACACGAACCATGGGTATATTAAGAAGCTGAAATTATTTTTGTTGTTTAGTGCTAATAGAATTTGTGATGCAACAGCGTATAAGCTTGTGGTTCGGATTCTTAATGCTGGTGGTGGCAGAAACAGAAATTGATTACCTCTAAATAAATCCAAAAAAGTAACCAAACATTTTTAAACTGGATGGGTTATAGTTTGGTGAGTGTGTTAATAAATAAACTGCAAAATAATAATATACTTGTAGTCTGCCTTAGCTAAGCTGCCTTTTTTCCTTCGTGATCTAAATTATTCATACTTTTTCTAGGCTGGCATTTTGCCTCAAAAAAGCTACTCATCATTGCCTTGATATTTTTTTTTTTTGATTTTTTTTAAATATGTTGAAACACAAGTAAGACTTGTAAAAAAACGCCATCAAGGGTAGTATATTCATTTTAATGATCGAAGCTCTGCCTTTTATACTTAGGGTAAGAAACTGGTTTACTGCAATGCTTTGTGAGTGGATCCCCTTCGTATGATTAATTCATGCAGGAGTTGATGTGTTCCTCAGCTCTAAACTTCAGGTCTCTTGCCACTGCCGTCGCCTTTGTGTCTTCCTGCCTTCTGCGCGCCAGCGCCTAGATTCTTCTTTGACTTCCAATGTGTGATTATTATTGATCTGGCTGGCAGAACTGCTATGAACTACAACAGAGAAGCCCCATTTGGCGTAACCCTAAGAGGCTTGAGTAGTGCTTGAGAACTTGCTGTTCATCGGGTCCCTCCTTCTTAGGACACCCACTCTTGTTGGTCTACGGCACGGGTACTCATAGTACGGCCCGCGGGCCGTCGGCGGCCCGGCAAGCCTTCCTTGGCGGCCCGCGGACCTTGCAGACAGTGCCTGTGCCCTGTGCTTGTCAGCGAACACCGCTGCTACAGCAGCGCGGAGCTGTGAGGCCGGGCGATTCTTTTAAAGGCCATTTACTTGTTAATGAGGCTTTGTTGTATTTCACCTCTTCTTAGCGCCCCTGCATCTCCCCTCTGATTGAGTGGAGATGCAGGGGCGCTAAGAAGAGGTGAAATACAACAAAGCCTCATTAACAAGTGAATGGTCTTTAAAAGACCTGTGAAGTACTTGGGTGCGGCGGCCGTGTGCGTTCCCTGGAAGCCCTCTCAGCGCAGGGTGAGGTGACAGAGGACAGCAGGGTGAGGTAATGGAGGGCAGCAGGGAGTAAGAGCAGGGGGTGAGGTGACAGCAGGAGGAAGTCAGAGTGCGACAGAGGGAGGAAGAGGGAGGGAGAGAGAGGGAGAGGAGGAAGACAAGGAGAGGAGGAAGACAGGGAGAGGAGGAAGACAGGGAGATTAGGAAGACAGGGAGAGGAGGAAGACAGGGAGAGGAGGAAGACAGGCAGAGGAGGAAGACAGGGAGAGGGAGGAAGACAGGGTGAGAGAGAGGGAGACAGAGGGAGGGGGAGGGAGGGAGAGGGAGGGAGACGGAGGGAGAACGGAGGAGGGAGGGAGGGAGACAGAGTGAGGGAGACAGAGGGAGGGGACAGAGTGAAAGGGAGACAAACAGTGAGTGAGACAAAGGGAGCGAGAGGGAGACAAACAGGGAGGGAGATAGAGAGAAAGGGAGACAAACAGTGATGGACGGAGAGAGAGACAGAGAGAAAGGGAGACAAACCGAGTGATGGACGTAGAGAGAGACAGAGCGAAAGGGAGACAGAGTGATGGACGGAGAGATAGATAGATAGAGAGGGCGGGAGACAGAGTGAGAGATAGATAGATAGAGAGGGCGGGAGACAGAGTGAGAGATAGATAGATAGATAGGGCGGGAGACAGAGTGAGAGATAGATAGAAAGATAGATAGATAGATAGATAGATAGATAGATAGATAGATAGATAGATAGATAGATAGATAGATAGATAGATAGATAGATAGATAGATAGATAGATAGATAGATAGATAGATAGATAGATAGAGCGGGAGACAGAGTGAGAGATAGATAGATAGAGAGGGTGGGAGACAGAGTGAGAGATAGATAGATAGATAGATAGATAGATAGATAGATAGATAGATAGATAGATAGATAGATAGATAGATAGATAGATAGATAGATAGATAGATAGAGAGGGCGGGAGACAGAGTGAGAGACAGAGTGAGAGACAGAGTGAGAGACAGAGTGAGAGACAGATAGATAGATAGATAGATAGATAGATAGATAGATAGATAGATAGATAGATAGATAGATAGATAGATAGATAGATAGATATGTGTGCATACCGGGTCTGGTGGCTCAGTGGATGAAGGCGTCCGCTGCAGTGGCCTGTGTTCAACCTCATGGTCATAGTTTTTTTTGCTCTAGCCCCGCCCCCTCCCCCACTGGCCCCGCCCCCACCGGTGCGGCCCTCAGCCAGAAACCACACTGTAAATTTGGCCCCCGAGAGAAAGTTTGTGAGTACCCATGGTCTACGGCATCCTGGGATCTGCTCTCCCGTCTCCGCTATCCAGAATTGTGCTTGCATCTCCACCTCTCGTCCTGCAGGGTATTTGGGAGAAAGGGGCAGTATCCCCAGCTCCCCTAATTGCTTGAGGTTGATGTTTGCTCCTCCTTTACATGCCCCAGGGTTCTTGGTCCACCATGGCATTATTTGTGACCTCAGATATGAAGGGCTTTTGGCATGGATTCTAGTTCTTTGCAGGGGAGCTATGTCATCAACAGATTTTGACCCAGACAAGAGAGAGAAGGGCGTACAGGGGAGGAAGAGGAGGAAGAGGAAAACAGGAATACATGGAGAAAGTTTGGATGGAAAAGAAAACTTGCAAGTATAATATAGAGACAAGAATTGTAGGCTGGTGGAAGAAAGGGACATCGGTTGAAATCATGGCTAGGCAGATTGTATTCGTTGGGAATCCTGGCATTCAGCAGAGCTGAGGGCGGGCTCCTAGGAAAAACGTTGGGACCTACACGTTACAAACTAATCACTGTGAGCAGGGATTGTCTCGTGCAGCGCATCACTTCGTGGGTGTCCTGACGTGCAAGTGCGATGGGTCTTCACGAACCAGACACATTAGAGCATTAGTTTATCAACTGATTTGTTTAACAGAGTGATTGTGTACAAGAAAGCTCCATGGGGTGGTGATCGCAAACATGCCAAGCGCAGAATGTTTATGGCTATGCAGTCCATATATTCCTCTTACAATACATGCAAGCACAGCACTACATATTGCACAAGCAATCGCGATGGAAATATGTATGTTGATTTTCTATGATAAATAACCAACACTCTACAGCCATCTTAATCCGGGCATTTACAGTTCATTAGTGCAGGCTTTTGAGAAAGAGTTGAGATCTCAAGGGAGAGTTGGTCCTACACTTAGGTTGTGAGATTTCCGCTTTATTCTTCAAAGTACTTTGAGCAAAGTCTTTAAAAGACATTTCAAAGTGTTGATAAATTATTAACATAAAGGGTTGCTAAAATGTGTGGTGTGTTAACAGCAAATAAAACGTATACATGTCAAATTCTTCCATCAGAGTGGTGAAATTGTCTCAATGTTCCATAATTCTATATCGGTATAATTCATAAACAGTCCACTTATACCAGCAATGACCGACTCGGCGGGCTGTGTAAACACACTAAGACCTGCCATGCACAGAGCCTTCAGCTTGTTCTGTGCACAGGCATAGGGCTTCCATAATTATGAAGAGGCTGCAAAGCGTGGTATGCATCTCTATAAACTGACCACACCGGTGGTGCTTATGAAATCGGATTAAAATGTGAGAAGTATGCATCGACTTGTGTGTATGTGTGTGCGGGCCCATCCGATTTGATGAAACGCATCTACCGGTTTCATTTGAATTTCATGGATGTATTTTTATTCATGTAATAAACATTATACACGCAAAAAAGATCACCACAATGTAAATGACCATACATAATAATTTACTGGATTGCCCCTTTTACTTCGACAAAAGGACAAAAACGTATTTGCCGCGATTATCTGTGAAACTATAAAAAAAGGAAAGCTCACTGTAGAACCCCCTATGTGTTCTATACAATTTAATACATACAAATGTCAATATACAGCACCAATGCAAATTTTGTTGGTAAAACCAGAGAATGTTTCTACTTGATACTTCCTTCGTCTCTAGGAAAATATGTTTTTGTAAGGGCAGTTGTATGGAGGACTTGGAGGGTTCTGAAAATAAAAGGAGTGTTACTGCCTCAGGTCTGTCAGATCCTTGCTGTGACAGGAAGTGACACAAGGTGTCAAATTCCTGACTGGTTATAAGTATGCTGTTAAAAGGAAAAGCATGGGTACCTACTTTTAAAACCAAAATGGTGATTTACAACAGTAATGACTACCTGTGAGTCAGCAGTTTCTGTGAGCTGCGATCACTGATACCTGTATAGGAAGCTTAAAATGACCAAAACTGATTACAGGGCATTGGTTGGATCTGGTCATTTACACACTGACAGGAAACGTTGATGTTGCACAGTACTTCCTCCCGGATTCCTGGGAGTTAGTGAGCTAACTGTTAAGTTACTTCACTGGTAGGATTTGGCACTCCTGAATTTTATTGAATGGTGGACAGTTTTTCAAGAGCATTTCTGTAAAGAAATACTCCTTTGTAGTACTCAAGAATGAACTGCTCTGTATTAACTTGATATGCAAGGCGTGTACTGAGCTCCACTAGCATTAATTGCTGGATTAAAAATCTGGTGATTTACTGTTCCTAGTTCAAGCAGTGAATAACAGAAGTTATTTCCCACTGCTGTGATGTAACTTAGGAAAGTGCTAGCCGCCCTGATGCTTCCCCCTCCACATCCAGGTTTCCAGAGATTCAGGCAGAGCTGGGAAATAGTAGATGATGGTCTTCTGTCTCGCCAGCCTTGTCACACTCCTTGAGGTCTTCACAGACCTGAAAAAGGTAGGAGAAAGTGGGTGGCACTCTCCACAGTCAGCATGCATCTCTGCAGACCCACACTGACAGGGAAAAAGGATGCCACTCTCCGAAAAATAAACATGTTGACCTTCTGACTTCTGGTTTGATTTTACTATAAGAGAATAAGGTGCGTGATCCTGAACAATAAAATAACCTGTGAGTTTTTGCGACATAATGCAAACTTCGACATGATATTCCCCACTGCTATTTGTTTTTTATATCATTTTTTTAGGATATGTGCTGTTATTATATACCAGGACAGTTGCACTTGAATTGTATATATGGCTGAGATAATTTTTGTCATTTTTGGACTGGCCCTCTCTGCTGGTCACCCCCAAACTTAAACCTCCTGTTTTCTGAGCCTGTTTATGTTGGTTTTTATGACTCTTTGCACTTTACCACTGCTAGAAAATGCAAACGTTCTCATGCTCCTTCCTTTCAACATGGTAAAATTGGCTTACACCCAATTGGTATTTTTGATTAACTTCAAAGTCCCTAGTAAGGTGGCACTACATGTGCCCAGGGCCTGTAAATTAAATGCTATTAGTGGGCCTGCAGACCTTGTTGTGCCATTCACTTAAGTAGCCCTTCAAACATGCTTCAGGCCTGCCATTGCAGCCTGTATGTGCAGCTTTAAAATGTCATTTCAATCTGACTAAATAAAGTTTTTGCCAGGCCTAAATCTTCCTTTTTAAAACATACAAGTCACCTCTAGGGTAGGTCCTAAACACCCTAAAGGACAGCGTGCGTTGTATGTAAAAAGTTGGACATGTACTTATAACTTTACATGTTCTGGTAGTGAAAAACTCTCAAGTTCATTTTCCACTATTACAAGGTTTACCTCTCCCATTAGATACCATTGGGTTACCTTATTACATTTAGTATGTGATAACGTTTGATTGGGAGCAGCTAGGAAAGTCAGGTTTGGTGTTTGAGGAATTGTAATTTAAATCCCTCTTAATGGTAAAGTCAGATTTTAAGTCATAATCCTAAAAATGACAATTTTAGAAAGTTTGCATTTTTTTGTCCAAACCATTTGATGCCTGAAGTCTGTTCCTGGTTCACATGACTAAGTGTAGTGGCCAGTTGTCCACTGTGTATTCCTCCCTGGCAGTATCACAATAGAGTGTCTGGGTGTTGGCAGGATAGGCCATCCTGGCTTGATGGGGGATAGAGCTATCACCTACCACATTTGCACTTCTAAGGTACTGGCCCAGCTCACACACAAAGGACTTCATACTAGCCTATGGTGCCCCCACACAGACTGGGACAAGGCAGTGATGCAGGAAATTCCAGTCACCTTTGTCTGGAGGGGGGTCCGGAAGCTTCTCCCACTTCAAAGGGGGTACCAGATATAAAAATGGGACCCTCCAATCCACTGTTTAATACACTCCTGGACCTAGTGATACTACAGAAGAAGGACTGCTCTGCTGTGCTGCTTGAAGCTTCCCTGCTGTCTGAAAAGGAAGACTGGACCTGCATCCTTCATTCCAGGCTGAAGTGACTCCAAGGGTAAGCTGACTGATTTCCTGTTCTGAGCTACAGGGACACAACAATCTCCAGGGGTCCATCTGCAACTGCCCAGCTGACCTACTGCACTGTACCAGTCTGGACCTGCCTGAACCCTGTTTGGCTTCGCTGGAGTGAGTTCCTGATCCTCAAGAGGTGCATCTCAGACCCTGGACCTTTGGTTTTGGCAACACTTGAGCTCCTCCTGGAAGAAAAGGCGAAATCCTGAAGTTTTGGGCTCTTGGCAACCGCGAACAGACCTGTTTAAGCTAAGATCTTGCTGCCCACACCGACTGCCAACGCAAAGCTCAAGTGAACCTAACTCACCGCTCTACAGCAACGCAAGATCTGCACTTCGCGCTATAGCATTGACAGCCAGCGGAGACAGCCAATGCGAAGCTCCAGAAATGAGTGTCTGGGACGACTGTCTGCGATGCCTGGCAGGATGTTTCCACTACAACGACAACCGTCCACAACGTTTTCCCTGCTCCTTGTGGCTCCTCCCCTGCGAACAGAACTCTTCACACTGGACTTTAGAAGGTAACTTTTTCAGCGGGACTAACCTGGGCAACTATTTCGGGCCACATGCCATCACGGTGGGCCTGAACTTGTGATTTTCACCAGGTCTCGCACGACCAGATAACCATGAGAGCCTCTTTGTTCTTTTATGAGCTATACTTACCTTAAATCTTTGATATTGCATATCTCTGGTTGTACCTATTGGATTTTTGTCATGTAGGTGTCAAACAATTTATTCAATTTTACTCTATTTTTCTAAATTTGTGTGGGAGTTTTCATGTGTTGTGTTTCACCTTTATTACTGTTTGAGTGCTGTATATATACTTAACACATTGCCTCTAATTTGAGCCTGAATGTTTTTATGCCAAGCTACCATAGGTTTAAGCAAAGGTTAATTTAGTGACTTTTTGTTGTTTACCATGACAAGGATTGTGGCTGTTGTGTGAGTAGGGTTTCACCCCCTCAACCAACAACCCAATTCTCACAATTGTTGTTCTAAAACGTGTTTTAACTTTACTTTCAATACATATAAAGTATTAGTACATGTACATGGGGCCAATTAACATAACATCTACACAGTAAGCTGGACATTTTATAAGTTTTTTGCAACCTATTATATCATCTCTTATCTTAGCAGTGTATTCCTTAAAGTCAGTTATGTCCTTTATGCATCTTCCTTGTACAACCTGAGACACACCATTTGGAACAAGTCTGCATTTGGTTTAAAATAGGAACATATAGGATTGATTTACAAAAAGGATCAACCAGGTCTCCCTTCAACCAGTAATCCACATCCCCCAACTGGCAAGTGCAGGAGGATAGTAAGCAGTCTCAAAGACGTATGATGTTTAGGCTGCAAAGAAGAAACAGCAGCCATCATGTCACCTAACTATATTCATGTCTTTATCTCAGCCTTCATAGTGAGTACCATCTCTAAACTCTATATAGAAGAAGAAAACAGCAGTGCATCAATCAAACAGTCTTAGTGCCCTCAATCTGTGAAGGTACATTAACTTGTGTAATTTTTTCCATATAGAACAGTATTGGATACCATGGCTAGGAACATAGCTTTCTCCTTGTTAATGTGCCTCAGAAGCCTCTCCAAAGCCATAGTTTCCATACATCGTAATAACGAATGTTTAGGATGGGAGAGTAAGTCTGCTTCAAATTTGTTGGTATTACAATCCTAACTATTAATAACAGTTTGAAAATTAAGGCCAAACAATGTAAACAATGACTGCCCATTACTCCAGTCTAATTCCCCATATCCTCAGCTAGGCGGATTGAGAGTCATGATATAACCATAAACTGTGTCAGTATCTCTGTCTAATAGAATGTCAGTCAGGGCAAAATCCCACAATATTTTCAGTGATAATTCCATTTCTCCACATACCCTGCAACATGTGTCTCTGGCTCCACTGAACATTTTTCCCAATCACTCTGATGTCGAATACGAACCAATTACTGATGTGTACCGAAGATTCCTTATTCAGGACTGATAAGATGCCTTTAGCAGAATCATCATTAGTCAATGGGGATACCCAGTAACATGCAGAACCTGGGCACTATATCATTAAACGAACAGTGGTTCTGCTACAACATAATTTACAGAATTAAATTTTTATCCCCTTATACCATGGGATTACACTAAATGTTTTCAAAAAGATAAGTCTACACAAATTAAAAAAAAAAGATGTAACAATTAATTGTATTGCTAGAACCAAATGTAAACTTTATATGTTAAAGAATCATATATCATTCCAAAACAGGACGTATCATACATAAGTCAATTAAAAAACAGAACATATACACAGAAATAAATGAGACATAAAAAGTGAGGTGAATTGTACATCTATCACAATGCAATACAATAAATACAAAAATGATTTACATGACAAACAATTACATTTAGACATAGCGTGAAAACATATTTGTCTCAGGAAGACCTAAGGGTGTATTAGCAGAATCATGCCACAGCACTTTCCAATTTACCACTGGTGTTGCACCATCCTTGTGTCCCACCTCTTCACGAGTAAAGGTTCCTTATAATTGTCAGGTCCCGTGGGTTTTTATGATTCTTTTTTTCTGATAACTTCTTCAACTGTGAAACACAGTTTAATCGGCCTCTTTTTTTTATCCTGCATAATCATAAGAATTTGCTCAACTATCGAAGTTTGTATTGTGTCAACATGTGGCGGGGTTTGATATCTAAACTACATGCATTGATGAATGCAAATAGTTCTCTAATAGTTGACCATGTGGTGGGGTGCTGTGAAGAGGAGATCGAGGAGGAGATCACAGAAGACACCTGAAGGTTCTGTTGTTACAGACAGTTACTGTCTCGATAATTTTGAGACATAAACTACTGTATTGGAAGTTTAAACATCAATTATAATACACAGCAGCTTCTGTACATAAATTTGACCCTCAAGTAAATTATGTATGCCATAGATGTAGATCCCCATATGCTGCTTTCCTCCATCTGGCATGGCTCTGTTATATACTTCGTCTTTATTGGCAAAAAAGTATTTGTCCATTTCAAAGACAATTGATTACAATGGACATCCTTCTTTGCTGGTGGACATCCTGGGCTACATGTTGGTGATGCCCAGGTCAACCAAGCGTCTGTTTACAATATTGAGTTTACTGGCCAAGCATAAGGTTGCAAAGGCATAGTTGCAATATCTGCCTCCAGAGATCTATTTGGTGTTGATGATTGGAGGTTGGAGGTTGGATGGTGCAATACAAAAACATATATCATATATCAGAGGCTAAGCAGAGTGTGTTTAAGAAACTGCTTAATCTGCTTTATGGCTTAAACTATGTATGGAAAGTATATGTAGCACTCATTTGTGGCTAGAAAAGTATTTTGTTTAAGTGTGTGAAAAGCAATATTT
This sequence comes from Triturus cristatus, assembly GCF_964204655.1. Classification (NCBI taxonomy): domain Eukaryota; kingdom Metazoa; phylum Chordata; class Amphibia; order Caudata; family Salamandridae; genus Triturus; species Triturus cristatus. The sequence goes on from NC_140583.1 coordinate 840,192,715, forward strand.
TAAGTGGCTTAAATTTGGGCCTTACCTGCAGAGTAAAACAGGACCTGCAAAGTGTGGATTGAGCCTGTCTGTATCCAAGGAGATTCTCACTTCAGGAGCAGCTCTCTGCCCACTGGACACGAGCATGGGCTTTCTTGAATGACTCTCTATCTCCCAAGCTACCCGAGCGCCCCTCCACTCACACCTGCAGAGGCCCTTAATGTCTGTGGAGGAGACCCCAAGACAGTCACCATCATCTTGTTGCCCCAGCCTCTCTATGCCGTAAGCAGTTTAGTGAGCAAACGAGGTGGTAAGAGCACAGACTTGTGCTGTGTATTCTTGAAACTTTTAAACTGCTGTTTTTTCTACCTGTGATTGTGTAAATTGAACTCTTGGTTTCTGAGCAATTTGTACTTTTAAAACTACTGTGTTTGTTTTTCTAAACGTGACTGTTTGAATTTCTCGCCTAGTTTTCCCTGTACTGTACTTAGACCTGCAGGGGCTAACCCTAGCACCCTATATTGTGCTTTTAAAAGGTACAAAGGCAAACTATACCCTCAGAGGCTTTGCAGAGTGTGCTTAAGAGACTGCTAAATCTGCTTTATGTTTTAAACTGTGTTTGTAGAGTGTATGTAGCACTCGTTTTTGGCTAGAAAAGTAATTTGTTTAAATGCGTGAAAAGCAGTATTGTAAGTGTTTTTGATTTGTGCCTTACCTACAGTGTAAAACAGGACCTGCAACGTGTGGATTGAGCCTGTCTTTATCAAAGGAGATTCTGACTTCAGGAGCAACTCCCTAGCCCCTGCTTTCCTGACTGGTCATCTATCAAACAAACAACCCTGAGCCCTCCTCCTCTCACACCTGCCGAGGCCGTTAAGGTCTCTGGAGGGAACCCCAAGACAGCCACCTTCATCTTGTAGCCCCAGCCTCTTTGTGCCCCAAACAGCCAAGTGAGCAAATGACAGAGAAGGTGGTGAGAACACAGACTTGTGCTGTGCATTTTTTAATGTTTAAAACTTCAGTTTTTTCCTACCTGAGGCTGTTTAAATTAACTTTTGGTTTCTGTGCAATTTGTACTTTTAAACCTGCTGTTTTTGTCTACCTGTTACTGTTTGAATTATTTCCTAGTTTTCCTTGTACTGTGCTTAGGCCCGCAGGATCGACCCCCAGACCCCCTTTTGTGTTTTTAAAAGGTAAAAGGGCAAGAGGCTAAGCAGAGTGTGTTTCAGAGACCGCTTAATCTGCTTTATGGTTTAAAATCTGTTTGGAAAGTATATGCAGCACATATTTTGACTAGAAAAAGTGTTTTGTTTAAGTGCGCAAAAAGCAGTATTTCAAGTGGCTTGGATTTGGGCCTTACCTGCAGGGTAAAACAGGACCTGCGAAGTGAGGATTGAGCCTGTCTGTATCCATGGAGATTCTGAATTCAGGAGCAGCTCCCTGCCCGCTAGCCATCAGCCTATGCTTAAGGTCCCATGTACCTTATATAAGTTCCTTACTGGTTGTTACATCTGTGCTCTGATTGGTTCCTATATCCAGGGTTTTTATTGGACTTAGAGCTGAGGGTTAAGGTTCTGATTGACTGATATGCCTGGGGTTCTGATTGATTCCTGGGGCTAGGGTTTCTGTTGGACTTAGGGTTAGTTTTCTGATTAGCTGACAGGGCTAGGGCTGTGATTGGGCCTGGTCTCCTATTGGTCCTAGAGTTTAGAGCTAGTGCTCTGACTGGTTATTGTTAGGGTTCCCATTGGCCAAATGTGTCACCTGATCACTAGGGCTATTTAAGCTCAGGGCGATTCAGCCCAGGCGTCAAGTGTAAGGGTGGAGAGGATAAGGGCAGTTGCCTGTTTGGACCTGTTCGGGACAGGTCGTGCCTAGGGCCAGAAATGCTGCCCTTTTTCGCCCCCAAATAAGGGCTTCTTCAGAGCTGCAAGCAAAATTAAAAAGAACTACCATAAATACAAATAATACAACACATTTCATGTAAAACAAATAAAAAAATAGATACTGTTAAGTACAATACTGATACAGACCTTATACATAAAAAGACTTAAATTAAAAACCATAAATGCAACACTCCTACATTATATAAATATGTATAGTAATTATGTTTTTAAAAATATAGATATTCTTTAGATCTGCTTACATATTGTGTATGGTTAAAATATATATTATTCTAGGCTTAACATGTATGTAAGCCACTGCATAGTTTTCCTATAAATTATTTGATTATATACTTATGGTTCTCCGTTTATTTGGGGGCGTGGCTAGGCACCAATGTAGCCGGGAGCAGACCACGGATCTCCGTCCTGGGAATCCCTCATTCGACAACATCCTGAACCCCAACTCCACCAAATATTTGAGGACACAGTAGGGGAAGTGCCCGGAGTAAACCGCCACAAAACCGGGAGGGGTCCCGCGATGTAGACAGCGAGAGAAATGGGAATACTCGTTGAGGCTTCGGGTGGCCACAGACAAAATGGCAGTCGCTGAGCAGTGCGAGCATTGAGGCTGGAAGTCAGCGGGCAGAGAAAGTGGCGAGAACAGCCAAGATTGAGACAGGGCTTTGGCCAGGTGACCCACACTAACACCTCGGATACCCGCTGCTGCCTAGAGGGGTGCCTGTGATCACCAACAGAGAAGCAGCGACGACAGCCGGAGGTGGTGAGTGGCACCCTTGGATGCACTGGTGCAGCCGCGCGGAGGAGTGAAGATAGAGCTAGCAAGGCAGCGTAGGCGGGCTGCAGGAGACGCAGCGAGCAGTCGGGCCCAGAGGGGGCTCCGACACCCGAGGCAGCTGACATCGGCGAGCGGGGGCAGTTGCAGGCCTGAGGACAGCGGGCCTTGCTTCTTAGGGCTAAATGGCCTGTAACAGAGAACAGGGGCCGCAGTGGAGCCATGGACTAACAGGCAAGGAAGGGCACAGCAGCGAGAAAGCAGGAGCCGTGGAGCACACTGGCAGCTGGAGGGAGGCGGGGCATGTAGCGGCCAGGGAGAGGAGGTGACCCGGCGTGAGGTGCTGGGTCGTTGCTTGGAGGGCTGAGGCAGGGCCTAATGTAGGGCTGTGTTACAACCAGCGGAAGGGATCGGTGACGAATGCCCTGAGGCCCGCGTTGGCTGTGGCAGGCTGGCAAACAGGGAGAGCCCAGAAGGGAGACAAGGGAGTTGTACTTTTCAGAGACGCAGAGACGCAGCAGACACAGAGCGGGTCAGTGTGAAAGAAGGGAGGAGTGCAACACTGAATATTGATCCCCGGGGATCCAGAGTGAGCCTCAGACATCAACAAAGGGAGAGCCTGTAGCTTATTTGGCAATCGGAACAAAGAATCTCTGACATCGAGGACAAATTGGCACTTATGCAATCCCGTACGACACCTGAATTTGCAAAAGTCACAGAACTGGAGCTAAAATTAGAATCTATGGAGAATCATGCAAGACACTCCAACCTGCGATTTACGGGAATTCCGGAAGGGAGTGAATCGCAGGGTCATATACAATCAGTTCCTCAGCTTATCAATATGTTGATTAAAGATCATGTTTTACCATTTGCCCCTGAGGATTTGGCAATCATGCAGGCTCATCGAGTACCTTTTCATCAGACACTTGGGGCCAAATATTCTCGAACTATTTTGATCAACTTATCTGATTTCCGGATTGAGGAACAGGTCCTCACTAGAGCGATACAGCAGAAAACGTTCACGATTTAGCAAAATGCCTCTTTGAAGATTTTTTCTGATCTTTCTGTGACTTTAGCTAGGTGGAGAAAGGTGTTTCAATTGCTTGCCTTTGAATTTAGATCAATCAGAGCACAGGCTGCCTTGGTTCAGTCTTCAAAATTGAATGTTCTTTCGGAAGCACAGGACTATTTTAAAACAATTCGAAATTAGAGTTGTATATAGGCAGGTATTTTTCATGCTTTTTAGTTTTTTTCCTCTTCCTTTTTTGGTTTTTCTCAAGAAGGGTAGGGGTGGGGATGGGGAAGGTGGTGCCGACCCGATTCTGACAGATGAGGATGCAATTCCAGGGCATCCATCAGTTAGGGGCTTCGCGTGGCGTGTTGCTAGGGGGACGCCCGCCACATAGGGTTTTGGGGTGGTTAGGGTGGGGGTGGGGCAGCAGAGAAAAAATGAGTGGATCATTTTTGGATTGCATACATAGGAGGCTTTTTTCTTTTCAAATTTCTAATTCTATGTATTTTTGGTGCAATGAAAACTGTCATTTCTATTTTGAATGGATACCATCAAAAAAATTTCTTGCAATGTGAATGGCTGGTTGAATTTAAGAAAAGCAAGTGCAATGTCAACTTGGTTGCTTTCTTTCTTCCCACAAGTGCTGTTATCCAGGACACTCATTTTAGATGTGATACACCTAAGTTGATTCTTCCAAAGGTGTATTACCAAGCCTATTTTGCCTTGGCTAACTAGTCAGTTCGTTGGGTGGTTATTATATTTTCTAATAACTGCGATTGTCAAATATTAAAAGTTAGTTGCGATGTTCAAGGCCGTTGGATATATGTGCAAGTTAATCGTAATGGGGTAGTATTTGATCTCTTGAACTATTATGGTCCTATATTTGATGACATCTCTGCTTTACTGCAAATTTATGATCTATTAGCAGTCTCTGTGGGCTCTATAATTTGGGGAGTGGGATTTTAACTTCATTCAAGATATTCGCCTAGACACGTCTAATACAACTAAGAAACAACTAAAACCCAAATGAAACAAGCTGATTAATATGATGAAAAAGAATTTTGCTTTGCTGCATCCATGGCGTCAAAGTCATCCTGGGCACTCAGATTATACATGCTATTCTTTCAGATATAAGACTGCATCTCGAATAGATTATGTTTGATTGATAATCTGTTATACAGAAACGAGACGGAGATTATCTCCAATGCCTTTTCTGATCATTCAGCCATTTCTATTAAAATTCATATGAAGGGAACACAGCTTCGAAATACTAGGCGCTGGTGCTTCGATAAATCTCTTTTCGAAGATGTGGAGTGGATTACTGAAATGCAGTCTTTTATTAAGCATTTTTTTAAATCAATGAGAACACCCAGCGTCTATCTTTTCTGTGTAGGAAGCTTTTAAAGCAGCTTTTAGAGGGCAGGTAATAGCATATACATGGGCGCTGCGGAAACAACGCTCTCAGGAGATGCTTTCCCTATAGGAGGAGGTTGAAAAAATTAAAGCTATTTTAAAGAAGGTTAGGTCTGATTCTGAAAAGATGGGTCTCCTTCAAGATCTAGCGGAGGCTAAAGATAATCTCAGGCAATTTTTTTTAATCTTCAGGTAATCCAGGGGAGCAAGGCATATAAACAAAAAGTTTACGAAGAGCGTCAACATATAGGACACTATCTGGCCTGGCTAACAAAAACTCAGAATAGTCAAAATACAATTACTCAGATTAAAGACCCGGTCTTGGATATAATTGTAGATTCCAAAGAGAAAATTGCAGGGTTTTTTTTTAGGGCATTTTAAAGTGATATATGAGGAGATGCAGGAAATTACTCAAGCATCACTTATAAACTATTTTGTATCTTTAGAAATGCCTTCTATTTCTAAGACCGATCAGGATTCTCTTGATAAATCTATTTCACAAGAGGAAGTCAGTAATGTATTGAAAACTTTAGCCAATGCGAAAGCCCCAGGTAATGACGGTATCCCTGTTGAAGTTTTTAAGATTTTTGAACCTTTGCTTTTACCTTTTCTTACTAAACTATACAATTTGATAAAAAATGGTGAACCAATATCTCAAAATTTTTAGGAAGCAGTTGTGGTTTGCTTTCTTAAGAAAGATAAGGATCCCACCGCTGCTGGTTCATACAGACCTATAAGTCTTTTAAATATAGACTATAATATTTTTATGAAAACCTGGCAGTAAGGTTGACTCCGGTTGCACAACAGGTGGTGATATAGATCAGTCAGGATTTATTCAGAATAGATCTATGACCTCTAATCCACATTTTTTACACAAGCCATCTATTACCTGTCAGTCAACAAGGTTAAGGCAGCAATTTGAATGCTTGATGCAGATAAAGCATTTGACCTTGTTAACTGGCAGGCTTTGTGTTTTACATTATCTAAGTTCGGCTTGTCTGAACGTCTGGTCAAAATGATAAAAGATGTGCACTCAGGTTCAGTGGCGAGAATCTTGATTAACAGAGAATCGGCGGGTATAATCAAGATTCGATGAGGAACTAGACAGGGGTGCCCGCTGTCCCCCCCACCCCCTTTTATTTGCACTTTTTATAGAGCCCTTGGCAATTAAAATCTGCAATAATCTCCAGATAATGCCTCCATTAGCGGCTATGCCAAAAATGAAATTATTTGCAGATTATGTTATTTTATATTTATCAGCAGAACCATCTAATATCTTAAATATATTCAAGGAAGTAGAAGAGCTTACACGAATAGGTGGGCATAGACTAAATCAAGCAAGAATGGAGTGTCGCTGCCTTTTCTCCCTCAGCAGAATTTATCCAATCCTATTAGCTATTTAGGCTTATATGTAAATTGTCACTATGATCATCTTTTTAGGCTAAATTATGGAAACACCCTGGAAAAAGTTAAGAGGCTATCAGATTGATGGTCTCTTCTTCCTTTAACTTTAAAAGGCTGTGTATCGTTGGTCAAAATGTCTATCTTGCCATTATTTGTATTTTTATTTATTCATCTTCTGATTAAAAGTCCTAAAACATATTTCTTGGAAGTACATGCATTAATTCCGAATTTTATATGGGCACAGCAACAGCCTAGAACCTCCTTAGCAATTTTACAACTAGATACATCTCAGGGGGGCTTGCTCTCCCCAATCTTGAGCTTTATTATTAGGCTGCTTTATTGAATTTATTGGTTTAACTCCCCTTGGCAGCCTAAAAATTTCAGAATTTTTTATTAAAAAGTAATGGTGCAGGAGAGTGCAATCCAATTACCGGTTTTTCTATGTTTGCTGAAACTCCCTAAAAGATCGAGATACAAGGCATTAGCTGACCTTGCTTGTTGCATACAAGTATTTTTTTATCTACATAAAATTCCTAGATACCATCTATATTAAAAAATTAGTGAGTCTCAGCCCTTTGGTTTGCAGCTTTCTTTGGGGTCTTTGCAATTATGGCAAGAGGTGGGATTTGAATATTTGGGTGACTTTTTTTAGTACATCTAATTTGATTACCAGTGAGATGCTGTCCCAGCAGCTGGGCCCTAGGTTTCCTGCTTTGGCATTTAGTTTTATTCAAATTTCGAGCTTCTTTTTTTTTAAATATCTTTTTTATTGGCATTTATATGTGTAACAAGAATATACTCAGCACAACTATAGTACCATAGCAAGAGTGTCACAAACCTTAATGTACTTAGCCGGTAGTCATCCTATTACAGTTGTTATACGCGTTGAAGGCAGGAGCCTGCAATGCTCATTTTGTCTTTCTTCTATATCAGGTTGTGTCCAGGACAGCTTTTCCTTCTGGATGCAATGTAATAATAAAATAGTCTCTCACAATGGTATTGTAAACAATAGGGAGTAATCGAGCTAGCATTTATCATTGTCCTTTGTAGATGAAAATCTCCAGCTTCTTAAAAGCAAATTATGTTGTGACTAATAAAGAAGCTTTAAATATACTAAACCAACTATATGTGGAGTAGTCAATTGATATTCTTGCCTAATTCAGCTGGGCCAGCAGAAAGTGCTTGATAACTTTTTTCCTAATCTATTGAAAGAAACCGGCTGCAGTGTCAGCAAAAAGGAATGGCAGTCTCTATGTGAAGTAGGTCATAAAGTGCTTAGAGCTGCAAACTATAAAATAATGGCCTATTTGTCAAGATGGCTAACTTATTATACACCTAGAAGACTGAATAAAATGTTTCCAGCCTCTTCGGAGATTTGTTTTAGATGTGGGAAGCATTTTTGTTTCTACTGCCCCGATCTATATCAATTATGGTCTGATGTTTTTTCGAGGATTAATCAATGTCTAGCTTTGTCAGTCCACATTATTCCTACTATTAAATTATCTCTTTTTGGGTGTTCAATAGAGGTCCAACATTTGTCTAAATACCAACAATATTTCAGTTCAATAGCTATTGCAGTGGCCGGGTCTCTAATTTTACAAAATTTGAAGTCTAATAAGATACTGTTGATTCAGCAATGGCAAGAAACGATGGTTAAGACATATATAAGGGAGGATGCATATGCCAAGCGGATAGGGTCTCTTAGAAGATTTGTAGCAATCTGGTCAAGGTTTTTCAATAATGCATTTTAAAATGCTCATTGTCATATATACCCTCAATGTGTCATGAAAGTAGATTATTATCTATGTGGCATTTGATCATTTGCACTTTATTTCAGAGTATAAATAACTTGCTGCTATCTATATATTGCCTGACTTTGTACTGTTAGCATTTTATTTCTATAGCATTAGCACTTTATTGATGTATTCATGAACAGATGGTTTAATTGATTATATGTTGTGACACTTCTAATATCATCGATATTTCGGGTGTCTCAATTTTAGCACTGTATTGATATTGTATCAGCACTTTTCTGATGGATTTTTCGATCCGGCAAGAATAGCACCGTAGTCCGATTGCACTAGCACTTTATCATTATAATTATGAACTGATTACTAGCTTGGACATAAGCTGAGGAGTCTTGTTTATTATATCTCCGGATGCAATTTTAGCACTTTATTGCCATGTGTACATATACTTATGTATGCAGGAATTGATTGTTTCATTGATCTAAGCTGTATTATGCAATTGAGTTGTTTCTCTTGGTTGTTTTTTGCAATCCACTCAATGAAAAATTATAATAATTTAAAAAAAGAAAGGGAGGGCCTGCCGAGGCCAGAACTAGAGTGACCCACCGAGGGTGGAGGAGGACAGCCGGGCGAATGACCATTGTCCCTGCTTGAGGCTTTGGCACCTTAACCACTCCTAGGGAAATCCCAGGAGGTTAGGAAGAAGGTGTGAGGGAAAAGGTTGGGTGAGACCAAAGAAGGCGGAAATCATCGGGGTGGTTGCTGGCCGCCCCACACCCGACGACCAACCCACAGGGAGGCGAGGCCACTGGCGAATATGGGGAAAGTCCCTAAAAGGAGAGGTCACAGCAATCTCGCTATGGGAGGTGGAAGCACCCAGATGGATGAGGACGATGATGGCCCAGAAGCAGGGGAAAGTGATCCTACCACGCGCCCCACACTGGCAGATATTATGGAGGCCATCACAGCCTCCCGAGAAGCGCTAGAAACAAAGATTGATGCTATTGCCACTGACCTCAGCCTACTGAAGGATGACCACCACCGGCTAGTGGAGAGAGTAACGAGCAATGAAAGAACTGTTGCAGACCTGCCTGCAGAAGTAACAGAACTTCAGAAATCACTCATAGATATTGAAGCCAAAGTCCGGGTTCTTGAAGTGAGGGTGGAAGACAGTGAAGGGAGATCAAGGTAAAACAAATTGCGTATAGTTGGAATACTGGAAAGGAAAGAAGAAAACGACATGGTGCAGTTTCTGGAGGAATGGCTCAAGAGAGAAGTGGCCCGAAAGGGCTTTCGCCATTTTATGCCCTAGAGAGGACCCATAGCGTCCCATCAAGAGTACCCAGACAGGGCACTCCACCAAGGCCAATAGTGGCCCGTTCGTTCCACTTCAAGGACAGAGACCACATCCTCAAACAGGCCCAAAAGAAAAATAATTTGCAAATTGGGAATAGCAGAGTAATGGTGTTCCCTGCCTTTACTCTTGAGGTGCAGAGTTAGTGAACCACATTCCTAGCGGTGAAAAAGAAGCTGCGACAGCTGCAGATCCCATACGCAATGTTGTTTCCGGCTCGGCAGCGGGTGGTTGGCCCGGCAGGAGTGCAGTTCTTTCAGACGCCACTAGAGGCTTGGAAGTGGCTGGATTCAAGACCGGGACGTGGATCAAGAAGAAACTCTCCAGGGTTGGGAGCACCAAGGAGAGACGGCAGCCAGAGCAAAGCAGGGGCGCCGTCATTGACAGAAGCTCGAGTCGAACGACATAAAGCCCTCAAAGCGGTGGCGGAGCTCAGTCAATAGGGCTCCAGCTTCAGATCAACTCGTTGTGACAGCGAAGAGGGAAGATCAGATTGTTCCTAAGTAACTAGTGCGGCAGAAGACTCGGAGACAGAACTCCCCAAACTAACGCCTCAAACAGTTGATGAAATCGCCTAAGCGAGATCTGCTGGATAGTGTGGACTATATCCTTTTGATGTGGAAAGAAGGAGAGGGGCTCCACATGGAATTAACGGCAGAATCAAGAGAGGGGAGTTGGGGCAGAGAATAATGGCAGGGAATGGAGGACCCGGGATGGGGAGGGGTTCCTAGGACTTGTCGATAGCCACAACCACCACAAAGTCAGAAGAGACGTTTGACAAGTCTGCATGGAAGTGGGTTTACTTCTACCTGTCTTGGGGCCATATGTAGGTAGCCTAATACCGGTCGGTAACGGCCGATTTTCGGTAAATATAGCGTTACCGACCGGTATTTAGGCTTTTGCTATGTAGGGGGAACATTTCAGGATTCGGTAATTTACCGAATCGGTAAAATTACCGAATCGGTAATTTTACCGATTCGGTAAATACCGAATCCTGAAATGAGATGTAGGTGACACTCAAATGAGTGATGTGTAGGGAAAATAATTCGGTAATTAGCACCAAATATATGTTGGTGCTAAATACCGAATTCATTGCAAAAAGCAATATTTTGCTGGACTAACAGTGCCATGTGGCAGACATACATGCCCTTAGGGCATGTATGTGCGCCACATGTGCACACATGCAGGAATCAGGGGTGCAACAGGGTGTCAATGTGACACCCTGCCACCCTTGAATGTGCTCCCCCCATTACCGAATCGGTATTTACCGATTCGGTAATGAGGCATACCTTCCTATTGATTCAATCAATGGGAAGGTATGCCTCATTACCGAATTTCTCCGATTCGGTAATATTTACCAAATGATTACCTACATACGAGTTACCACTTCTTAAATACCGAATCGGTAAAGTTCGGTATTTAAGAAGTGGTAACTTGTATGCTACCTACATATGGCCCTTGGAGAGGGGAGGTTGGGAAGTTTGTTTGTTTCAAGGGTTTCAAATGGGGCCAGGCGTGTCTGGGGTAAGGAATCGGGTAGGGAGCTTTTAATACCGGCCCAATGGTACCCACCATAGACGTTAAATGCATCTCTTGGAACGTACGAAGAATGCATTCTATGACAAAGCGCCACAAGATACATGCATACTTAGTGCGTGGGGGGTACAAATCGCAATGCACCAGGAGACACATATAAATGCGAAGGAAGGAGCAGCGCTGCAGTGTAGATAGGGGGCCAAGTGTATTATTACAACTATTCAGCGTTCACTGGGGGAGTACTAGTCTGGGTAAAAGCGGGAATCTCTTTTCAGTGCACTTAGCAAATAATAGACCCTGAAGGGCGGTATGTGGTCTTAATGGGCAGGCTCGATGGGAATGATGTGACAATTGAGAACATCTATGACCCAAACACAGATCAAGCATTCTTCCATTTCAACTGTGTTGAGGATGTGAAGTTCCCACCCCCCCATTGCACAATTCACCCATTTGTACAAGAGCAGAGGCAAGGAGGAACTGGTAACTCCAATGAGGGCTGATAGATTCCTGGAGGGCACATCACTCGGGGGGCAGAGACTGCTCCTTTTTTTTGCAACTGCACAAGTTGCATTTTAGGTTAGATGCTATACTCTGCACTCCGGATGTTCATGAATGTGGACAGACTAGTGAATATCTGGCATGGACAATCTCAGACCACAATCCGCTTCTGATAGGGCTTAGCTGATCCAGGACCAGACCGAGCATTCCTACGTGGCGCCTCCGACCGGAGACATTAGAGGATCAGGGATATCATGCAACAATATGCACAGCCATCGAGCATTACTTTGTCGAGAATGAGAGAATTGCTTCAAGCCCATTAGCCGAGTGGGAGGCTTTTAAGGTTGTGCTCAGGGGCAGGTGCATCTCTGAAATGGTGGGAGTGAGAAGGACCCTGCTGAGGGATACTCTGTCAGCCAAACAGAGTCTCCGAGACATTGAGAGGGAGAGACCTGAGAACATAGATAAACAGGAGGAACTACTGGCAGCCAAAGAGGTGGTAGCAGAGCATGTTGAGAAGCTGCTCTGTTTCGACTACAAACATTATATGATACGAGCTCACGCAGAACGGGATAGACCTGGGACACTACTAGCATGGCTCGCCAGTCCAGCCAGGAGGGGATCGGTCATCCTAGAACTAAGGGATGAACATGGGGAGGTGCAGTATTGTCAGCAAGATGTCAATAGAATATTTTGGGAGTACTATACCAACTTATATAAAAGTAGGGTGTCCCCTACGGCTGTGGATCTGGATAGGGTCATGAGAGGCATCGAGCTGCCGACAATCCAAGAGGAAGAGGCAATGGGGAGGGAGATAGAGTTGTGAGAGGTGAAAAGCGCTATTAAGGCTATGGCCAGAAACAAACCTCTAGGGATGGACGGGTTCCCAGTTGAATTCTACTCCACATACGCAGACCTTCTGGGACCCTGCTTGGCAGAGATGTATAACCAAGCAAAGTAGGCGGGAAAGCTGCCGGCATCCACAAGATAGGCTCTGATAATCCCATTGCTAAAACCGGTGAAACAGGCGTCTGACAAAACGGCATACAGGCTGCTCTCTATGCTCAACCTTGATTTCAAAATTTTGAGCAAGGTGCTAGCTATGCGTTTGTTACCACATATGTTGTACTTAATACATCAGGTCCAGGCCTGGTTAATACCATCCCGGAACACGGCGATGAACGTCCGGGGTTATAACGAGTGCTAGAAGCCGACACCTACTGCAGGGAGGAAGCTGCCATCTTCGCAGTGGATATAGAGAAGGCCTTTGATGGCCTTGAATAGCCATACCTATTTCGTGTGATGTATGGTTTTTGATTGGGGGCTGGGTTTGTGGGATGGACGGCTTTGCTATATACTGACTCTAAGGCCGAGGTTAGGACGGAAGGGCTCATATCAGATAGCTACAGGGTTGGAAGGGGAACGAGACAGGGTGTCATTTGTCGCCCCTGTTGTTCGCCCTGGCTCTGGAGCCACTGGCCGCTAGGGCCAAATCAGGAAACTCATACCATGGACTGGGGTTGTTGGAGCGAACCCACCACATAGCGTTATATGCGGATGACCTGTTGCTATTTCTCAGGAACACAGGGGAAGCTCTTCATGGGGCCAGGGAATTGCTGCTGGCACTAGAGATGGTGGCAGGCCTTAGGGTTAACTGGAGGAAGTCATAATTGTTCCCCACCGTCCCGGGATGGGGGGAGCCGCAGACTGTAGATGGGGTTGCATGGGAAGGCAGATACCTCCCATATCTGGGGGTCCAAATTTACCATGATCGAGCGGACCTACTAGAGGGCAACGTGGGGAAGGCCATTAGGGGGGCAAAAGCATGTTTCAATTTCTGGGGGACCCTTCCTTTGTCGGTAACCAGTAGGGTGGCGCTGCTGAAGACGGTAACACTCCCGAGATTGCTGTATGTCTTCGGGGTATTGCTGGTTTGTATCCCAGCGGAAAAGTTCCGACGCCTCCGGTTAATGGTGACATCGTTTCTCTGGGGAGCGGGTAGACACAGGGTGTCGCTGGCAATGCTAATGAGACCAAAGTCAGAGGGGGGCTTAGCAGCACCAGACTTTGAGTACTACTATATAGCGGCACAGTTGCAATGGCTCACCAAATGTTTTGCGGGTCAGGTGAGGGGGATGGCACAGCTGGGGGATGGAAGACCAAGCCTAAACCTCCTGTCATGGATGGTGTTACGACTTCCCATCAGGGAAAGAGGAACCACTACAGAATTGAGAGTGATTCACAAATGTTGAACCAGAAGCTTGCAGAGGGCCAAAATTAAGCACCCGTACAGCTCAGACATTCTGTTGTCAGTTTGCATGGAGCTGCCGCACAGGGGCGACTGGCGACTCCTGGAGACTTGGATGGCAGCGGGGTTAGCCATGGTTGGGAGGCTCTATGAGGAAGGAGCCCTGCTCCTCTTCAAGGACTTCAGGGAGAGGTATGAGATCCAGAGGGGGGACTTTACATTACACACTGCCTTCACAGCAGCGATACGTTAGCATTGGGGGGAAGGACTCTCCGAATCACCCCTGTCAGAGGGGTGCTAATATGTAGTATCTACAGCGGGGACATACAAAACGGTAAACTGTCTGTACAGGTGACTCAGTCTGGCGATGCTCTCCGCCCTTAATGAGTTGCGCTAGGAAGAGGACCTGGGGTAATCATAGACAAGAAAACATGGGGAGTACAGGTAGAACGAGTCAGTAAGATGAACAGGAACGCTAGATTTCAATTAGTTAATTTCTACGTCCTTCATAGAGCATACCTCACCCAGGGACTCATCAACAGATACTTTAACACAAGAACAGCGGCCTGCCCCCGATGCGGAGAGGAGGGTGCGGAGTTCCTCCGTATGTTCTGGAGCTATCCAGAAATAGGACGCTTCTGGAGAGAGGTGACTACAATCTTGGCAGAGGTAACAGAAAAAGAAGTAAGCGCAACACCGGGGTACTGCCTCTTACACTAGTTCCCAACCTCTAAAAATAAAATAACAAGTAGATTTCAAGACCTGCGTCTTATATTGGCAAAAGGGGAGATCACCAGGCATTGGAAAGCACGAGGAGGCCCCAACACAGATAGATGGAAGAGGGAGTTCACACAATGGGCAGGTTATGAGGGGGCAGTAAGGCTGCTAGAGGCTAGGTGAATGGGAAGGGAGTAATCTCTAGACTCAGCTAGGGCATGGGAAACATTGGTGCCACTTCTTAAGCAGCCAGAAGCTATCCAGGAGGGAGCACAGTAGGAGGGCAAGACCTTAAAAAGCCGGTTGTAGCCGCGCAAAGTGGTGGAACAGGCTTTTGGTTCAAGAGAGTCATCCAGGCACCAGATATGGGAAGGGGCAGCAGAGGTTGGTGCCACTTGAATGAAGTTCTATGCAATGACACCCGGGTGGGAACTGGAATGCACAGAATAAGACACACCTGGCTGGAGGGGGGACGGAATGGGGGGATTGTTGTCCATTGGCAAGAAACAGGCTAAGGCAGCATGTCGTACATAGATCTTTCCGTCAGGAAGTAGAAAACGGCGAAGGATCTCACAAACAATAGTTAGAAATACTATAGCTGGACTCATACATATGGGGAGATTGCTCAGCAAGGAACAAGAAGGGTAAAGGGGCACGAGGATTGGAATGTCTTGTAATGCAAACTAAGTAAAGTATGTACATATAGTGCTGCCTGTATGTTGCCAGGAGTTAAGGACCAATAAAATCTGTTTTTAGAAAAAAATGATTCTCCATTTATTTATCTATGTAAATAATATCATAACTATTTATCTACAACTGCTTCACTTTTGAACTATTTAAAGAAAATATCCTCTACTTCCAAGCTCGGACTCATCCCAAACCTCATTCTACTACTAAGATCTCCAAAATAAACCTCTCTATACTCTTCCCCCCTCTATTCCTCCTTGGATCACCCTAAAGCTTCCGTTATGTATCCCTCCTTAGACTCATCTGAAAACTAATTTTACTACTATGATCTCCCTAATCCATTTCTAGAGACTCTTCCATCCTCCATCTCTCCTTTACTCATTCCAAACCTCCTACTACTACTATTATCTTCCAATAAACATTTTCTAGACTCTTCCTTCTTCTATCCCTCAATTATCCTTTTCTATCCAACAAACGGCCTCACATGTCTACCGCTCAAATTAACTCCTATTTACCTATACTAAATCACCAATAATCCTTTTTGGGTTCCAGAGTAGTGTGCTACTCGCTGAAAAACGATTTGATGCCTCGTCAGGGCTATATAAATACAATTACAATTAGCCACTTTCCAACCCGGGGGAGCCTTGCTGCAGGGTGTCTGCAGTCCATTAGGGGATTTGATTTTCTGAATGCAGAACATAATAAGGTATCAACTGTGTTTGGTAACCGGATAATATAGAAATTATTCCCATTACCTATGGTGCTTATGAGGGTTAGTTAAACAGTGAAATTGTTAGTAAAGCATGGTTCCCTGTTGCGGTCTAGTACTTGTGCTGTTTATGTAAATCTGATTTTCTGGTGCCTGATGGATCCCTTGCCCCTTTTTTGTTTCATTGATTGCTTATCCGTTACTTAACTATGTGCTTTCTGTCATCCCCTAACTGCACTACACGTAAAACCTTATGGATATTGTGTTATTGAGGTGTGTTGAAATGAATAAAATAATGAATAAATATAATAATAATTAAAAAGAAAATTCTGTCTTAGAGCTTGAAACTTAGTAGTTGTGGAGGACATCAGAGTGAAATGTGTAACCTTTCTCAGCCAGGTGCATGGTCCTCTATGGGCCCACCAAAGCGATATCTGATAAAGCCTTTCTCAGCTCCTCAGAGACCTCCCCATAAACACAGCCATTGGTCCCTAATCAATACCATACCATGGCTCATCATCTCGTTAAAATTCCCAGCCAGCAGAAGCCCATCTTCTGTGAATTCTAAATGATTCTGCATATGCTTTGTCAGAAGTTGATCCTAGCCATGTTTAAGTGTGTATCGAGGTATTACTGCTACAATGTCTGCCCCAAAATTACCATTGACCTCCCAATGCCTCTCCTCCCTATCTGTGACTCCATCAAGGTAAAGCGTGAGTTGTTAATGATGAGGATAGCTATCACACATGTTTTGGATGTGACATTGGAGTGAATTTGAGTACTAAAAGTAGGATCTGATTTTATGGTTACCCCCACTTTTTTCTTGTTGTAATACTGTTTCTGACTAGTCTGACTGGGATCCTGCTAATCAGGACCCCAGTCTCTGTGCTTTCTCCCCTAAATGGGTTTTGTAAGTACTTAGATACTTCCCAGATTGGACACTATTGTAACATTATCAGTCCCTAATATATTGTACTAAGGTGCCCAGGGCATAGGTACACCAGTGATCCCCCATGGCTTGTAGCATATATTATGCCACCCATGGCAGACCACTTAATTTATAACTACAGGCCTGCCATTGCAGCCTGTGTAAGCAGGTGCTAACACCACTTATAAAAGATATAGGTTTACCTATATCTAGGGTCACTGCACTTAAAACCTATAAGTCACCCCTAAGGTAGGCCTTACAATCCTGAATGCAGGGTGTTTGGTTCTAAGTGGGAGGGTACCCCTGCATGAGCAGGACACCCCTACAGCACATGGAGTCCAATCTCCCAGGTTGTAAGGGAGACAGCCGTATGACATATAGAGGGGCACCGCGTCATTACGCGATGAATCTCAAAACTGGCTGTAACAAATCCTATCATGTTTGGTATCAAACATGTTGGAATCATACCTCCCACACCGTAAATGGTGTGGGAGGTATGATTCCATGCACCGTAAAGCTCCTCTGGGAGGCCCTCGGTGCTTCCGGTACCAGTCTTCCAGACCCGAACAGCAAGCTAGGGCTGCTGCCGGCCGACGGCCAGAGACGTTTCTGGCCTCCTGCTGCTGAGCCAAGCTCAGGCAGGGAAGACAGAACAATTGGTATCCTGCCACAGGGGGGTGTGGCCACCTCTCAGACAGGGTCTAGTGTATTTGGGCAGGGTGGGGCGCTTGCCAGCACCACAGTCTGCAGGCTGGGAGTACTTGGTGCCCTCCATACGTAGTCCATGTCAAACCAGTTCAAGGAGCTGTTGGCTCCCGCTCTGGCGCTAACCTGGACAAAGGACAGGAGAGTATCCTTCCCCTTGTACAGACCCTCCTTAGGGAGGTACCCCTGAATCGTCCCAACACTTTCCTTAGGGTATTTAAGGACTTACATAAGGATGGGTCCCTAGATTCGTCGTGGGACAAGATACATATCCGACACCACTTCTTCAACTGTCTGGGCACTCTGGACTTCGCCGGACTTCGTTCTGGGCATCAAGGCTGCAACCGGGAAGACTCCTGCTGCTCCTGATTTCATCGCCCTGCTCGTCTGCTGCAAAGTCCGTGCCTGTGCACCACACAGGAACCTTCCAAGGCCTGTGGGCATCCAAGACACCTGAAGGAATCTCCCTTGAAGTGAAGGAGTCACTTCCCTGCATCTGCAGGCACCGCAACTAAGCTGACCGGTATGCTGATTCTGTGCTCCCACAAACTCTGAAAGGTTCAGCAACACTGGTGGTGGTTCCTCTCATCCCTCGAGGCCTGCCCTGTCCTCTCACCAAGTTTGAGGCCAGTATCCCTCGTTGGAGCCGCAGGAACCGAACCCCTGTGCATTGCGTCAACTTCTAGTTGCAAAGGCTGGTTGGCTTCCTTCTAGCAAAATCTTTGGGCTCCAAGTAGCTCCAACCTCAAGCATCTCCAGTGACCAAGATTTTCATCCTCACCGCATCACTTGCATCGTGGGCTTGCATCTTTGATGAGCTGCTGGCGTTCCTCTCGAGACTCCAGTGCCTCCGGCCTGTGGGTCCTCTTGAGGGTCATCTTTAAATTCTTTGGGCTCCCCTGATTGCTCGGGCCTGCCTTGACTCCCCTGCTTGTGGTGAGTCTCCCGGACCTTGCTGGTCCCGACATTGTACATTGTTCAACTTCCACTTTGGATGCAATTGCCAAGAGTTGTTGGTGCTCCTGCAGGACACCGACCCCTCAACTCTCGACATTCGACATGGGACAACTCGTATCTGGCTCATGCTCAGCATCGCCTGGTCCGCACAGCTGCTGTTTCAAGGTCACCGTCAGCTTCCCTGCAACACCCGACATCGGTTGGCATTCATCGTCATGCCTCCTGGTCACTCCTGAATGGCATAGAACCTGTCCCCTCTGCTTGCAGGTTCTTCACATCTTGAATCCACCTTTGGGTTCAACCAGACACCTTCACCTTCTCCAGCAGCGGCATCTTCCTGAAGTCCTCCATTGGGTTTGACAGCGGTTTTCAGCACCACTTCACACTTATGCACCATACTTCTGTGGTGTAGGTATCCTGGTTTCTAGGGTATCCACGGGTGGGTGGCTATCCAACTTTCTGTCTGCCACTGGGTTTCTTCAGGGTCCACTGGGAAGGGTCCTTCTTATTTAAAATTGCAACTGTGACTTACCCATTGACTTGCATTGATTCCGCGGTCGTGTTCCCACTCTGTACACGTCCTCCGTGGGGCTCCTGGTTACTTACCTTGGGTGGTTCCTTGGGTCCCCGGCACTTCTACGTCTTCTGGGTATAGTCTTGACTCGAGTAGTGGTTCGCATACCACTATTTTAGTATGTCGTTTGGTCTCCCCCTGGTGACCACTGTGTATTTTGTGCTGCTTACCTGTTTCTATTACAAAGTACTGTGTGCATTGTGTATATCTTCGGCTAGGAGATATTTGTACATGTTAGTGAGTGTTTTATAAAAAATACATATTTTTATAAATACACTGTGTGGTTCTTTTTCACCTAATCTATACCTATAAGATTATGTTCTGGTAAAACAAGCTGCTTTACACTCCTTCTGGACTAAGCCTGAAGGCTGCTCTCCACATCTACCACTTAGAGAGCTTTCTAAGTTTGTCTAAGACCACTAAAATCACCATAAGGGTTGTGTGGATTGGTGCAAGGTGCCCACCTACATAAGTGTACACCATATACCAAGCCAGCTTCTCACAGTACCGATTTATGTCTCTTCAAGAAGTCTCTTGCAAACAAAATATGCCCACCATCTCTTAGACTTCTGAATGCAGGAGTGACGTTCTTCTTTGGTCAAAGTGCTTTCATCTATTGGATGTCATTTCAGTGTAAGGGGGCTCTGTGAGTTTGACTTGGTTATTTCGTGTGTTTATTATAGGAGACCAGGAAGTGTCTATGCATCTTTGTCCGTTTGCAAGACAGTTGTGTTTCATTCAAAATACTACAAGTGTAATACGGTGTTCTGTAGCATTTAAAGGGGCCCCCCTGTTTATTTTCTGCGTGCAACCGGGCATATAGGTCGCATATAATCAAACATGGTAGTTGCCTCCATAACCTAAATTTAACGTGCAGAGGGAGCCTCATCTTCACCCCGTAGTGATGACAGTCTACATTGGCTTTTGTATTGCCTCTCTGTAACCATGCACTAGAGTTGTTTGGTGCTTGTCCCTCCTCTTGGACTCTCATTCTTAAGATAACCATAAATGTGTTGACTCATTTTCACACTTGGGGCGCTGGGGATGCCTCCTAGCCTTTCATTATGTCTGTATGGCTTTTCAACTTGCTTGTAGTGCATGTCAGTGCGGCAGGTGGGAAGCAGATAGCCTATTGGCGTCCTTCAAGTGCATGGTGCTCACCCCAATTAGCTACATTCTCTCTTACCCTAGCAAAGGTCCAGACCCCCCCTTCACCTGTTCTTACTATCCAGTTTTTCCTGATGAACTATCAGCCCGCTTTGAGCCCTAGTCAGTCCCGGTGACCCACATTCACCCACGACTCTAATGATTTGTTGGACCTCTGACATCAGGTCCAGTTCTGCTTCTCTTACTTCGCTTTCCCTTTTGGCTCTTGGAAATACAATTGCACTGCATCTGAGGGGCTGAGGGAGGTCAACTTTGGTTCATCGCTCACCACTCCAGGTTTACCTGGGCTCCTACATTCAAATGCCATGCAGAAATCCACCTCTGAGTCACAATCTTTTCCAGTGTGGAATATTCTGACCTCCCTTCCACCCGGGGCCCAGATTTCTGCTCTCCTCAATCTCCTGAGGCAATTTAGGTTACTGATCTGCATGTCCACTGCCTCCCTTGCTTAATCACCAAACATTATTCAGTACTGCCAAGAGTCCTACTCTACTGCACCCACAATCAAAGGACCAAGTCTGGTGTGATGGCATAGAGTCTCAGGAGCTTGCGATGTCCATGGCTGTGAGCCAGGCCATGCACAATTTGAGACATTTGATTTTCTTTCATCTCTAAACTTACCATAGAAAATTGCATCCACACAAATTAACTTTAATAGTTTGACTGCTTTCTCTCTCACAGACACAAACACACACACATTCCGCATTCTTTAGCATAGACTTCAGGCAATTTTTACATAACCCGTAATAGAAGGCGCATGAGAAGAGAAAATACATTTTATCTTCCACAGACTTTAAATCACAGACACGGTTTGAAGGTAATCTCTACCTCATTTTATGGCCTTTATAATCTTGTAGGGAAAAAGCCAAGCCTAAAACTAAAGAGTATTTTACTCAAAAAGAAGATTAACACCAAATCCAAATAGACTTGAGTAAAATGGTCGATCTGGAATTAGTGAGTCAGATTTTGGGAAGCTACATACACATCGAAGAAATTATCTGTAGGAATCTGTTATTTCAGGTTTGTTGGCCCAGTAGCTCTGCTTTGCAAATAAATCCAGGGCCTCATGTATGAAATTTCCATCTGCACAAAATGGTCAGATATTGTGCGCTGACTTTTTACAAATGTTGAGAAAATTTGAGATGCGACCTATGAACTAATAGGTTGAGTAACAAAATTCTAAATTGTAGCAGGTCACAATCTGACTTATTTCATCAATGTTCATAAGGAAAGACGGAAATTGTGACTCACTACGATTGAATGCCATCTCCGGGATGGTGGCCAGCAGGGATCAGCAGACCACCATGTCTGTGAAAGTATTTTGAATAAAGCCAACTTTTAATAAAATGCAGCCAGTTTTCTTAAAGGAAATAGGCTGCATTTAAAAAGAAAACATTTTTTTGTTTGTTTTAGTGTTGGCAGAGGTCTTTTTTTTTCTTCTTTTTTTGGTCCTCATTCACCTCTAGCCCCAGACAACTAGAAGGCTAGGAAGTTGCCACTATTACTCAATTTTTGAGACGTTGGCCCTCAAGGTGTACACCTGCATCTGTCACCCGCCTACCAGTAGCAGACAAACCCCCTTCATGTTTCTGACCTCTCGTTGTCAAGGAGAGGGTGGTCACGCTCTCTTCTGTTTACTCGTAACCGATGACTGTTGCTTGAGGCCCACCCAAAATCGAAACAAGGAACCAGAAAAAGGCAAGGCCCAGCACAGTCTGAGAGCTTCCCATGAGGCTTAATCTTACGATCAAAGAATATTTAACTGAACTCATTTAAGAGAGAAAAAAAATGTGTGCTTAACCAGGAGACCAATTCATCAGGCAATCCCAAATGGCTTTCTTTCTATTACTTTTCAGTCTGGCCAAGTCAATCCTAGAGGTTTTATACAAGGAGGATAACCAGTCTAAATATATGGGGGTTATAGCTTCAACCCATCTCTTACATATTTCTCGTCTAGCCAACAAGATAGCGTAAAACAGGAAGCCCCTGCTCAAGCCTGTGATTTCACTTGATGTACCAAAAATGATAAGACCAAGTGAAATGTGTACTGGGAGACCGAAGATATTTGTTAGGGTATTCCCTACTCTCTCCCAGAATTCAGAGATGGCTGGACAGTCCCAGAACATGTGTGTATCAGAGGCATTCACCATATTGCATTTTTTGCAACTGACAGGGGGACCCTTAGCCATTTTAGAGAGTCTAGCCGGGGATACATAATGTGTATGGTAAAATAGTGGTTTCTCCTAAACCAGGCTGGCTTTACGACTGCAAATAAGGTGTTGAAAGAAGTTTGCCACAGACCTACCCAGTCTATATCTGGTATAGAAGCTCCCCACAATTATTCGGCTAGCCTAAAATCCCAATCAATGGCCTCCTCAATGGACCAATAAAAGAAAGATACTTCTCTTCCCTGCTGGCCTCTGTACCAGTTGCTCTCCCAGCATGTTCCCTATGCCTATAGGTTTTTTAAGACTCTGGGACCAGCTGTTTAATTGTAGATATTTGAATCTAGACATGTCCTCCTCCAATTTATCATCTAATAATGCCCAAGGCAAGAGTGAACCCTCAACAGCCAAGTCTCCCCACACCAAGAACCCAGCTGTTTTAAGAGGGGATGCCAGTTTATCCTTCAAACAGCCCGGGGCCCCTGGAGAATCCCACAGTGTAGCCGAACTTGAGAAGTAGTCTAAGCCCGTGCATTGTTTAATTCAGGCCCATGTGCGAGCCATACTCAATATGACTATCAGCCTTATTTTCTTGAAAAATGTCTGGTCTCCATATTTCAAAAGAAAGCCCTCCTGAGATAGCCCCACTTGATCTAGCATAGCCAAAAACATTACGCCCCTTTACGATGAATCTGGGGATTTCAGGATTTAATCAACATTCTTGAGTGTGTTAGCTGGAAACCCAGGCGTAGTACTGTAAATCTGGTAGTGTGAGGCCCCCTTTTTCCCTCCTACGCCTTAGCTTTTTCCAGGATATCCTCATAGCTTTATAGGCCCACACATTAATTAATGGATTGCTGAAGTTTATTGATTGCCTGCTTCTCAAAATATAAAGGAATGGTGTTAAAAAGAAAAGTGACTTTTGGGAGATTTACCATCTTGATTAAATTAATTCTACCCAAAATAGTCAAAGGAAGATGGGCCCAGGACTTCATGAGTTTCTGACACTCTCTTGAAACATTCAAGAGATTGGTCTCTGAAATCTTATCTATATTCTGAACAATCTTCACTCCCAGATATCTCATCTCGCTCTTGGTTTGATGTCGACACCCCGGCAGATTCCATGACATAATCTCAGTTTTTCCAGCATTGACCTCATATCCCCAAACTAGACCAAAATCCTGTTCTAAGATGATGACGTGGGGAAAAGACGACTCCAAATCTGATGAAAGGATTAATATGTCAT
Source organism: Triturus cristatus (assembly GCF_964204655.1). Taxonomy (NCBI): domain Eukaryota; kingdom Metazoa; phylum Chordata; class Amphibia; order Caudata; family Salamandridae; genus Triturus; species Triturus cristatus. The sequence goes on from NC_140583.1 coordinate 840,216,438, forward strand.
CGGCATACAGGGCTACCTTCCTCTCCAGTGCTCCACATTTAAATGGTGTAATACCAATTTCCTCCCTGAGACATTGAGCAAAAGGCTCTATGTACATATCAAATAGGAGGGGGGAGAGGGGGGAAATCTGTCTGGTTCCTCTTTTAATCCTGAAGGGTTTGGTCAAATTTCCGTTGACCAAAAGCCTCCCCGAGGGGTCGCTATATATAAGATTAATAACTCAACTGAATTTTGGCCCAAAATTAAACTTCTCCAGCACAGCCGATAGATAGTTCCAGTTGACCCTATCAAATGCCTTAACGGCATCCAGTGTCATTGCTGCCAAAGGGAGTAAAAAGGTGGAGGTGAAATCAATGGTACCTATGAAATCATGGGTGAGGTCAAAAAGATTCCTACCTCTCGAAAAACTCTTTTGATCTGCATGCAACAAACCACCCGCCACCGCACCCAGCCTATTGGCCAAAATTCTGGTAAAAACCTTATAGTCGGTGTTTAAAAGCGAAATGACCCACAATTAACTGGAGGCTTCCCTGGTTTCAAGATCAAAGTTATGGTAGGAGGTCTAACTCCTTCAAGTAATATTTTGTTAAAGAGGGTTGTCATTGTCAGAATTATCGCCTCTTCCAGGAATCTATATAATTCTACAGGAAGGCCATCCGGCCCCGTGGCCTTACCCGCCTTACAAGCAGAAATAGCCTTCCTAACCTCCTGTTGAGATATCTCAAGCTCTAGGTTTTCTCTTTGGGAGGAGTTTAAGGAGGTGTGGTTGATCTGATTCAGCCATTCCCATACACAGTTCCTATCTACCTCGTTCTCTTCATTATACAGGTCTTGAAAGAAGGTGAAAAAGGCTTCTCCGATCTCTTCATCGTTAACTGCCGATGAATTAGTATACTCATTATTGATTTGTTTTATAAGATTTCGTACCCTGTCAGTTTTGGCCTTCCATGCCAAAAGTTTACTAGCACGTCAACGTATTCAAAATGGGCAAGCTTACTAGATTCCCATCGTTTCGGGATCCTGGTCTGAATAATATTCTCTAAATGATCCTCCAAAGTTCTCAATTTCGCAACATGTGCCTGGCATGTTAACTTGGTCATCCTCATTATTGATCTTCCTTTCAACCTCCTTCATTTCACACTCAATGTGTGCAACTTCCTCCCTATACTGCCTGTTCCTTTAAGAGGTCCTACTTGTTACTAACCCTCTCAGATAAGACTTCAGGGCATCCCACACCACTGGAATCTCTGCAGAACCTACTTTTATATTTAGGAAGAACTCTGTCTCCTGAGATAAGTAACAGGCTTCTGATTCATCCAGAAGAAGTGTACGATCAAATATCCACACCCTCAGTTGTTCTTTTTCTACCAAATGTAGATCCATCCATACCGCCACGTGGTCTGATAAGTGGAGAGTCTTCAACTTTACCCCTCAAATCATTACTAATCGATCCTGGATTTATGACCGTATTTTCGATTATAGAATGAGACACCTAATTGAGCACCTGATCTTTCCCTCCAGATATTGGATAGGGCGTTCCGCCTGATCATCATCTGAAGGCATGTCCTGGATTTAGACAGAACATTTAGACAAAACATTTGCCCTGCTACTTGGGGATTTGTCAATTTGAGGGTTCAAGACTATGTTAAAGTCTCTGGCTAAAATGGTCGAATCTGGAAATCCCGACAAATTCACAAAAATGGTTTTCAAAGTGAAGGGGTCATCCTGGTTGGGGCCATAATAGCCTACTACTGTTAAGAAAGAACCCTTAACAAATAACTTGACAATCACCCACCTGCCACTTGGGTCTGTCATAGTATTTAGAAGACGAGCCATAGCTTGTTTTTTTACTAGAATGACTACCCCCTAATATTTTTGACAAGAACTAACACAATGCTCCACCCATTTGAGCTTTCCACAGATCCCACTTATTTCTTCTCTCAAGAGATGTGTTTCCTGTAAAATAATTATCTGTGCAGGGGAATCTTTAAGATATTGAAGAATTCTTTCTCTCCTGCTTTTAACCCGGAGACCATTAACATTCCAGGATAGACACTGTAACGTTCTTATGGGGGATTAAAAAGCGGAACCCTGAGTATGCCCGATCTCCCCAAGTGTTGGCACCAAACCAAGAACAGTAGCCAGTAAAAACCGATTAGGCCAAGAGGCGAATGAGGATTTTAAATATATTTTTTTACCCCAATGCTCCCCCACCCGTGCTTCCCCTTCCCCACCCTTGAACCCCTCCCTGGAGAACCCTACCCCCATTTACCTGGACTGTAGGTCCAGATTCTGCCTGCCGGGCCACCCTGTCCCCGACTGTTACTAATTACTAAAGTGAGCAAACAACTAAAACTCCCACCATTACTGGTGATGTTTCTAGTATTGTGTTATATTGTGTTGTGTTGTGTTATTTTGTGACCCCCATGTATTTTAATTTGACCCAGTTCCTGACCCTAATTACCTCATGCATATCTTTGCGCTAAGTATAGATTTGTGAAACCTTCTATCATAATCAACTATTCACATCCAAACCTCTAATAGATCTGCGATGTGACATTCCAGGTAAGAAACTATTAGGGACTTTTACTTACATTTTCCAAGAGCTCCCCCGCCTCCTGCACTGTTTTCAGATTATACATTTTGTTGCTGCGCATAATTTTTAAGTGTGCCGGGAACTTTAATTGGATGACAGCCCCCAATTTCCTAAAGTCATCCATTTTTCTGCCTAGCTCCCATTGTCGATCTAAAGTGACTCGAGCTAAATCCGAACGGATTTCAAAAGCGAAGTCACTGGGTTTCAGTGATTTCTGCTTCAGGGCAGCATTTAGTATCTTCTCTTTCAAGGAAAAAGTCAGGAAGTTTATTAAGATCTTTCTTGGTTTTGTTCGATTGGGGTGTCTCCTGAAGGGGTCCCCGTGGATCCTTTGTATATCCCTCATCAAGTCTTCCTAAGACTCTTCAATCTGAACCGCTTCTTTTATGAGGGTTACAATGAATGCTTTAAGGTCTTCTCCCTCCTTTTCCTCAGGGACATTCAAAAGGCGTAGATTGTTGCGCCAGGAGTTGTTTTCCACCGATTCTAGTCTATCTTGGAGCGCAGCCTCTTCCTTCTTGAGTGTTAAAATATCAGCTTTGGCTGCTCCCAGGTCGTCCTTAAGCTCCTCCACTGAACTTTCTAAAGCCACTGTCCTGGAGTTTAGGAGGTCAAATTTCTTCTCAAGAGATTCACAAAAGAGCCTGTTCTCTCCCTGATTCGTCTCTGAGACAGCAAACCCCTTTCTAATATCTGAAGACAGGGTAGAGAAAAGAGCCTCCAAAGATGCCACAGAGGGACTCTCCTTCTCAGAAACCTTACCCCCTTCTCTACTGCTATTACCAGTGCCACAACTACTCCCACTGCCGTTGCCACTTCCACTGGCCTCTGCATTTTCCGCGGCATGGTTTTCTCCTCTGGCATGCCCACTAACTTCGAATGAAGTCATGATTATACCTGCTCCCAAGATTTCAGGATTGCCTAGTAATTCAAGTTGTTTGGCAGGTGTAGGGTGTATAGCAGGTATAAATGTAGGAGTAGGGGTAGAGACATTTCCTGACTCACACTCTTCCATGAATCCTGGGGAAGGTTGTCTTGCTGTCTCAAAATCTTTCCTAAGGGTCTCTCCCTGCTTTGCCACGTCTAACACCTGTGGAAGAATTTTGAAATAAGACCTCAATGATGGAGTGATTTTTATTTTAGAATTCAGGGAGTGACCCTTCTTTCTGCTAATTTTGGTACCCCTGCCCTTAATCTCACAAGGCTGAAAGGACGAACTATCAGAACTATCTTCAGGTTCTGTTTCCACAATAGTAACCCCCTTCTTGTATGTATGTAAGGCAAATTTGCCCTCTAGGGGCAACTTGGTGTTTTTATCAAGAGGTTTCCCTTTTGTGGATCCCTGCGCTGCCGCTCCTCGTTTCCTGCCTCTCTTCGCAACTTTTATTATCGGGGTTTTTCCTACCTTAAGTTTAATACCCCCCGAGCCTGCCCTGGACTGTATTGTGCTAGTCTCGAGGAGCCCCCCCCCCCTCCTGACCCTCCAAAGTCTGCCCTAAACGACTCTGCGGTCTGAAGAGGTGAGGTAGGAAAGCCTTACCCACCTCAGCTTCTTCGCTTGTGCCCCCCTCCTCCTGGCTTACCAGTACCTCACGCTGTTCCAACCTTGGGCTCAAAGTCGTCAAGACAAACCTACACCTCTCTGCAGGCAGCCCCCAGCCTGTCTCTTCTGCACCGACAGTCCTCTCCAGCGTGGCAGAGCACCCTGTGCTGCCTCTGCCTCTTCCGGACTCGACTCGAAGGAGTCCACGAGCCACCACACTTCGGCCCCTCCTCAGCTCCAGGGCCGCTATGAACCAGCGCGGAAGGGCTGTAGACGCTCCGACGCACATCCCCCAGATGAGCCACGCTTCAGTGATCATGGTTTTGCGGAGGAGGTGGGGGTCATAAAGAAATCACACGGACGTGAAGTTTTCTCGATTGTTTGGAATTTTGCAGTTTTTGCCGTCTCCTGCTTGCTACATGTCTCCGCATGGACGGGAGCACCACTGGTGGCAAACGACCGCTTAACTCACAGCCGCCATGTTCTCCCAATTTGTTCATCTTGCGACCCTGGCAGTGGTCTTGTGGACTACTGCCTACTCCTGTAGGAGGCTGGCTTAGTATATGGTGCTCATTTATGTAAGTAGAGCACCCTGAACTAATCCAGACAGCCGTTATGGTGATTTTAGTGGCCTTAAACAACATAAGAGAGCTCTCTAAGAGGTAGTTGTGGAGCGCAGCCTTTATGCTCAGTCCAGAAGGACAAGTCAACCTCCAGCACACGCTCAAGTATGTATTATCAAATTACATCGAGTTAAACAAACAGTCGTCTTCTTCTTATTGTTCTTTATTGATTCTTTATCCAGTGAGTTGTGTCGCTCTCTAGTCAGTTGTATCACTTTCTAGCCAACACGTGTTTCGTCGCCTTATTAGGAAGATATCCAGTGACTTCCTCAGGGCTAATCTTCTTTTTTAAATTCCCTTCAATCCGGTTGTAATTCCGACCCGAAAGTAATCGGCAATTTATCGTTCCAAAATCAGTGATGTGCGATTTGCATCTATGTTGGTTTCCTGCGTGGGGTGCTCCAAATGAGGAGCCTGCTTGTCCCCGAACCCGAACCGGTCCGCCAAGTCTTCTTCGTTCAACTCTGAAGAAGACTTGACGTAGAGGATCGGATACAGGGACAAGCAAGCTCCGCATTTGGAGCACCCCACTGAGAAAACCAATTTAGATGCAAATCGCACAACACTGATTTTGGAACAAAAAATTGTGGATGACTTTCGGGTCAGAATTACAACCAGATTGAAGCGAATTCAAAAGAAAAGATTAGCCCTCAGGAAGGCGCGGGCTATCTTCCCATTAAGGCGACGAAACACGTGTTGACTATAAAGTGATACAACTGGCCAGAGAGTGACACAACTCACTGGATAAAGAATCAATAAAGAACAAAAAGAAGACAAGTGTTTATTTAAATTGATATCATTTGACAATATATACTTGAGCGTGTGCTGGAGGTTGACTTGTGCATTATTATGTTGTCTATGACCACATATTAGGGAATAGAGTGGTTCTCCCTACCTCATTAGCACTGCATTAATCTTGATTCTAGATAATTTTTTATGTGGATTTCTTTGGAGGGACATCATCCGATAATTCTCCACCCTTACATTAGTCCAGAAGGAGTGTGAAGCAGTTGGTTTTACCAGTACTAATCATATTGTGTAGGTTAAGTGAAAAAGAACCACACAGTGGAGTTATAAAAATATGTATTTATTATAAACACTCACTAACACATTGCAATATCTCCTCCCAAGAGGTATAATCACAATACACACAATACTTTAGTAATAGAACAAGTAAGTAGCACCAATACACATACTGGTCTCCAGGTGGAGACTAAACCATATACTAAGAAAGTGGATTGCGACCCAAGACCTAAGTCAAGACTGGACCCAGAAAACATAGAAGTGCTTGGGACCCAAGGAACCACCCACGGTAAGTACACAGGAACCCCATGGAGGTCGTGTGCAGAGTGGGAACACAACCACGTGATCAACACAAGTCAATTGGGAAATTGCGGTTGCATTTTTAAAGAAGAAAGACCTTTCCCAGAGGACCCTGAAAAACCCTGTGGAAGATGTAAGGTTGGAGAGTCACCTCACCCGTAGTTCCCCAGGAACCAGGATACTTACACCAAGGAAGTCAGTGCTTAGGTGCGAAGTGACATCAGAAACCACCGTAGACCACAATGAAGGACTTCAGTAAAGATGCCACTGGCGAAGAAGCTGAAAGAGTCTGGTGGAACCCAAGGGTGGATTCAAGATGAGAGGTACCTGCAAGCAGAGGGGACAGAGTTTATGCCATTCAGGAGTGACCAGGAGGCACAAAGACGAATGCCCACCGATGTCGGAAGATGCAGGAGAGTTGACGGTGACCATGACCCTCTAGCTTTGTAATACCAGGAGCCGTTCATGAACTGTCCCACGTCAGATGTCAAGAGTCAGGGGGTCCGTGTCCGGTGGGAGCACCAACAAGCCTTGGCAGCGGCAACAACCGAGGTAGATGAAAAAGGTGTAGTGTTCCCTGAGCAAACAGGGGAGCCCATAGGTACCAAAGAAGACCTTCAAGGTGACCCACAGGCCATAGGCACAGGAGTACAAGAGGACCTCGATCAGCCCACCAATGATGCAGGCCCAAGGTGCAGAAGATGTGGTGAGGACTGATAAGGTTGGGTTCCACTCCAGAAATTTAACATGGAACCTCAGGTCGATGTCTCTTTTTACCTGCTGAGAAGTGTAAAGGGGAGAAATAACACATCACAATTGACTTCCAAACTAATCAGGACTCAAAGATCACAAACTCTAACTCCAGTTTAGGGGTTTATTACAAAGCCAAAAACATCTGAATATGCAACTACCTCAAGACGAGGTTGCAGAAATACATAGGAACTAATACAAAACCGAACCTACGGATTATCCTACTCCTGTGAATCATGAAGAAAACAAACAATTGCAAAAATAAAACACAAGCCAGGACTGCTCCAACATTTAACTCAGACTTCATCTGTCTCTAAAAGAGGAAGAACATTAGACTGTCCCTACACTATCTCTAAGGTGACATCCCTACATAGCATTTCCCAGGCAAAGTCAGTAAAAAAGGTGTCAGCTTGTGAAGACTTCCTAAGAAGCGCATTCACAATGGAATTCAGATGACTAAAGCTAAAGAACTCGCTCTAAGATACTCTTCTCTAATTAATCCTCTAACCCCTAACTCATCCTGTCTCCCTCAACCACTCTGAACCTCTCTCTCACCTTCTCGCTCCTTCTGCCTCTCCTCCCTCGGGGCACTTTCCCTAATACAAAATGCAAAAATGTAGATCACGCCGACAGATCACCTCATTAACAGACACCTCTGCTAAGTAGTTTTCCACCCTCTTCTCCGTGTGGATTCCATTGACCTTGATTCCCAGGCCTCCTCAGTGAGAAAGAACACCGGCTCCCAATTATCTTTTCGTTGCTTACATTGTTGCACATCTCCTCCATTTTATTTATAAATCTGTTTATTGGAGTTTAACAAGGTTTACAGTACATTTTGAAGCCAGAGCAACTTACATTAGTATTTGTATCTACCCAGGCAGGTGTACATTAATTAATGAGGGGTGGGTGCGTCTCCGTGTCCCATACCAACATTGGAGGCCTCTCGACAGTGGTGATGACTATAAAGTCCCTGTTGGTATCATGCCACAGGAGGACCACCCTAATTGAAAAGTGCTAGCACTCCACCCACTCTCCCCTAGTGCGTATCCATAAACAGTTAGCAAACCATGGAATAACGGGACAGAACTTCAAGTGCCCGATCGAAACAACAACAGTAGCAGAGTCCGGCTTGTGTTCAAGTATCGTCTATCCCTGTCTCTTAGTCCGTCTCCCCATCCCGGTGCCCTTTATACAAACTGCTTTGCATGCAGTGTCACATTTGCTTTTGCGCCCCACCTGGTCAGCCATGCCCTCGCTGCAATACTCCATGCTTCTCATCTGGGCTAGCTGGTGTCTGGCCACTCTAGGGGGGCGCCCACATTACGCTCCTGACAAATCACTGCAGGATCCCCATCTAATCGCACCATGGTCTGCAGAAGTGCCTACCACTGATTTGCTATTGGCGTCTTCCTGAGGCCTAGTGTTTCTTCCCTCAGGAGAGCCGTGCCCTCCGCTTTAGCCCACACCAGAAAGGAACCCCGCCATGCCCGTGTATGTGGTGGATCAGCCGCTTTCCAGCGTTTAGTGAGCAGCCGCTTTGCCACTACTAACCCCAGGTCGATAAACCGAGAGGTAACTTTCATAGATGGAGTTCTGTGGAAGAGGTGTAACAGGTAGGCTGGCCAGTCGAACGGGATATTGCGACCTGTGCATGCGTGGATCGCCACTCGCACTCTCTGCCAGTACGAACCTAGTGCGGGACAGCTCCACAACATATGGATCAGTCCGGCATCTAGTTCCGCACAGCGAGGGCAGCCCGCATCCATACGATGGAAGTTTCTGTTGATGGATTCGGGTGTGAGGTACGCTCTGTGTAAGATGAAGAATTGTATTTGGCGGAAACGCATATTCCTAGGGATCTTCGTCGGGCCTTGCAGTGCCCTGTCCCATTCCCTGTCGGTCATGGGCCGGGCCAAGTCTGCCTCCCATTTACGACGCAACGGGGCTAGACTGAACGCCGGATGCCTACGCAGGGAGGCCGCAAACCACCGAACCAGGTGCCTCCCCCGTCCCATTACATGGAGGTATTGCATCGTAAAATGTTGTTCCGGTTCCTCCCTGAGATCTCCCCATCGGCTCGTGAGCGTCGCTATCAAAGACCGGTGACGAAGAAAGTGGCCAGGAGCCAGCCCCATCTGCTCCGCTAGAGAGGTGAACGAGAGGAGGGCCCCCTCCCGGTAAAGATCCCCCAGTGTTTGTATGTCTACCGCGCTCCAGTCCACAAGTTCCGAGGCACTAAGCACCCCCTGCCCTCTAGGAGAACCCTCGAGCGGTATGGCCAGGGCGTAAGGAGTCCGGGCCCAGGTGACATAGAGACTACGGCGGTAGCATTTGTAGGCCACCACCACAAGGAGGGGCACAGGCCTTGACGCTTTCACGGCCGGGTGGAATAGTTTGATGATGTCAGCCAAAGGAAGGGGGGGGTGCTGCAGTCGCCGTGTCATCTCGCCCTCTATCTGCCAACCACCGGGCTATCCACTTTAACTGCGCAGCCAGGTAATAATGCTCAAAGCACGGCATCGCAAGTCCCCCTTGGTCAGTGGGGAGGTACAGCTTGGGCAACGCAACTCTGTGGCGTGCATTACCCCATATAAAGTCCCGAAGTGACCGCGCAAGGGCTGCGAAGAAGGATGCCGGTATATAAGTGGGTAGGTTAGCGAAGTAGTACAGGAGTCGGGGTAAAAACACCATTTTGATTAAGGTGATTCGCCCCGTGACTGAGAGGGGGAGGGTACTAAAGAACCGCATCTGGGTCTTGGCCGCTGCAACGGCTCTGCCCAGGTTGCCCTCCACGAGATCCGCCGGCCGACGATATATCTGGATGCCCAGGTAACGGAAGGTATCTGGCCGCCATTGGACCGTCACGCCCCCAAGATGGTAGATTGGGTCCTGAGTGTCGGCTCGGAACGCTTAGAGGCAAGACTTAGCAGCATTCACCCGGAGGCCCGGCAGGGCAGCAAAGTCGAGTAGAATGCGCTCCAGTTCGGCCGGGATGTAAGCCACATCTCTGACGAAGACCAGGAGGTCATCCGCATAAAGCGATACCTGATGTGTCGCATCACCCAGAGGGATGTCATCAGTCAGCACCTTGCGGAGCGTGGCGGCAAGGGGCTCTATTGCCAGCGCAAACAGGAGGGGCGAGAGCGGGCACCCCTGTCTGGTGCCACGGCAGATCGGGATGGCATCGGAAATGTACGGCCCGGTTCTCACCCTCACCGTGGGGTCCCTGTAAAGGAGGGCTGCCAGCTGGAGGAACCCGAGGCCCAACCCGTAGTGCGACAATGCCGCCACCAGGTACCCCCACTCCAGACAGTCAAAGGCCTTTTCAAGGTCCAGAACCAGACAGCCCGCCCCAGGCCATTGCTGCACACTGTCGGTTGCCACCCGGAAAAACCGCCGCAAATTGAGGGAGGTGCTACGCTTAGGCACAAAGCCATTTTGGTCTCCGTGCACCAGCACCGTTGGCGCCAGCCGCTCCGCCAGCACCTTGGCCAAGATTTTGTAGTCCGCATTAAGCAGGGCAAGGGGGCGGTATGACCCCAGGTTGGTGGGGTCCCGTCTGGGCTTGAGGAGAGATACCAAATAGGCCTCTCGCATGGAAGCAGGCAAGGTACGCTCTTCAAGAGCAGCAAGATAGAGAGCATGTAGTTTGGGTACTAATGACTCCCGATAGGTCTTGTAGTACTCCGCTGGGAGGCCATCAGGTCCCGGCGCCCTCCCGGAGGCCAAAGAGGTAACCGCCTCTCTGATCTCTTCCACGGTGAGGGGGTGCTCGAGTGACTCCCGATGCTCATCTGGGACCGTGGGCAGACAGGCAGCCTCCAGAAACCTAGCCAGGTCCTGCACCTGCCGGCGCCCCGCCAAACGGTACAGAGTCGCATAATGTTCCGTCATTACCTGCTGAATCTCCCACTGCGTGTACACAAGCGACCCGTCGGGCCCGCGTATAGCATCTATCGGGGCATGAGCAGCTTCTTGTCGGAGCAGCCAGGCCAACAATCGCCCTGCCCTGTCCGATGTGGCATGGACTCGGGCCGAGTGAGCCGGATAATTGTGACAACGCAAGCGCTCCAGCAGCTCAGCATGGCGTGCCCGATGCCGCGCCAGTCGAGCCGAGTCACGGCCTCCGCCCTCGCCATGTTGTTCGCACGAGAGAAGGCGAGATTCGTGGCTAGCAAGCAACACTGCAAGCCGCTTACGAATATTCCACGTCGCGCCCAGACTATGTCCCCTGACAGTGGACTTATGGGCGTCCCACTCTGTCAGTCCACTGCTCGCCGTCCCCTCATTCAGTTCGAAGAACTGGATCGCTGAGCCTAGGGATGCACGAAATTCAGCATCCTCCAGTGCTGCCGGTTGGAGTCGCCACGTGGTGACTGGGGGCTGGGATTCCATCTGAGACGCAGTCTGAGAGGGTTATGGTCAGAGTGGGTCCGACCCAGATATTCTGCCTGGTCTAACAGGGGAATCAGAGACCAGGAGCCCACCACCCTGTCGAGACGGACGTGAAGGTCGTGCACCGACGAGTAGTACGAGTAGATGTGGTCGTTGGGGTGCAGGCTGCGCCACATATCAATTAATGCCCAATGCGACAACCAGTCAGTAAGGGTCCTCGCGTTTGAAACCGCCTGTGTGTTGCGGAGGGGCATAAAGGACCTATCTAGGTGTGTGTCAAGGACTGAGTTGAAGTCCCCGCACAGTAGCCAGGGAAGACTCACATATGGTGCCAGCACCTTGGACAAGTGGACAAGAAACGACGGCTGCTCAACATTCGGGGCGTATAAGAAGCCTAGTAATATGTGTTGGCCATTAAGCCTCCCACGAGCCAAGGTGTATCACCCTGCCGGGTCAGCTACTATATCTTTGCATGTAAACGGTGTGCCCGCCCTCACCCAGATCAGTGTGCCTCGGGCATGTGCGGAATACGTGGTCCCGAAAAGCTGACCCCTCCAACGGGCACGCAGCCGATCGAGCTCAGGCTGCGTCATGTGAGTCTCTTGGAGCAGGGCTATGGCTGTCTTATGCCGTTGCAGATAAGCAAAAATGAAATAACGACGCGCTGGCGTGTGCATGCCCCGTATGTTCCATGTGATTACGTCGGTGGTAGCCATCTAGAGCAATTAAGGGCTGCACGGGCAACGGGGCCGGGGTCTGATCGGTCCAAGAGGGGAACATAGGCTCTAAGTGTCATGCCGGTGTGCTGCAACAAAAAACCGAACAAAAGAACTTTTGTGTACTGCTGAGCACACATGATGAAGATCAATAACTGTGTAACCGCCAGGGCAAATCCCCAAATGGGCATTCGTCCAAACTGCAAGCTAAACGCTTATGGAGTGAAACTAAGCCAGGTAATGGCTAACGGGTGCGCGGTGTGGCTGTAGCTAACGTGAGCTGCTCCCCCGCTGCGTTACCCCTGCATTCACCATAGGTGCCTTCTGTGATGCAGGTGTTACTGAGTGTATGTGAGTAGCCTAACTGTATCTGTCTGCACCCCCTGCCGCTGACCTCGCATAACGCATGACCCCCCCTGAGCAGGACTTCCCGCCGCCCCACTCGTACGAGGCGACCTAACGAACTTAACTGCACCAGCACACAGCACTGCACCACATCATGCATGGGAACCTGTAAACCAACAGTCACCATAACACATTGTCCAACTCCTGCCGACCCGTGCGCTAGCAGGCGCCGCCACCTCACTGCTCTTGGCTCACACGATATGGTCGGCAGTTTGGGGTGTCACCAACGGCATAACTTGATCTTCTGAGAGCATGGTGGACGGGGAAGACGATCTGGTGGTCTCGGGTTCGCTCTGTCCGCGAACTTCCGCTTTGCCCTGGCTGCTCGTGGACCCTAGGGTTGCTACCGCCTCCAGGGCTCCCTGACGCTCCAGCCGTATCCTCTCTGGACTGGGTGCCACGGCGGGGCCCGACCCCACCTTCCTGCGGGACTCCCTCCGCCACCGCGGTCTCCCCTCCGGTCATCCACCAGCTCCCGGGTCTGGGGGCCTCTGTCCTCCGCACTGCCTCGTCTCCTCCAGCCAGTACCAGACATCCGATGGGGCGTCGAAGAAACGAGTCCCCTCCTTCGTGACCACCCTGAGACGCGACGGGAACAGCAGGGAATATGGGATCTCCAGGTCGCGCAGCTGGCGTTTCACTGCCAGATAGCTGCTCCTCCGCTTCTGCACTGTCGCCGTGTAGTCCGGAAAAATCATCACCTGCCCACTGTGATGGTGCCCAACTTCCTGGTCTCACGAAGCACCACGTCCCTGTCGGCGCGGTCCTCCAAGGCATGGACACGGTCAATCAGGTCTTGCAGGGCTATAGTGTGGTTACGCACCACAGGCTGGACATCCTGGAGTATTTGGCGTTGTTGGGCAACTGATTCCGCCAACTTGCGGTGGTCCACATGGGGGAGGGTGAAGTCCACTGTGACTTTGTCGATTCGGGACTCCAAGGAGGCCCTTGTCTGCTCCAAGGTGGAGCCAATCCTTACCACTGCCACCAATACTGTGCCCATTTTTGCCGCAAGTGCTGCCGCCTGAGGCTCCATGCTTCTCTTGTGACGTCCCGGCACGGAACCCAGGCCGTCCGCCCACGACTGGCCATCATGTGACTTATTCCGCAGCCAGCCCATGACCAGCTGCTGTGCTGAAGGCATTCGCTGGCAATCCCGGAACCGGACTGGCGATCCAGGCCCAGGCTCCTGTCCCACCGTGTTATAGGAGTGTTGACACCGCTTTCCCTCCACTAGTGTGGGGAGGAGTGAGAAGGGGGGGGAGAGCAGGGACCCTCCCGAGAGCGGCCGCGGCCACCGTCCAGTAGATGCCAGCCGTCTGATACTCCCAGGCTCCAGAGGCCACCAGGACCGCCTCGTGCTATCTCCGCAGTGCACCAGTATCCCCCGCCGTGCACCTCTCCTCCGCCTTAACGACTATGTCCCGCGTTGGTCAGGTCTAACAGCTGTCCACCTCCGCTCTCGGCATCCGTTGCTCCTGGGCCGCTGGTAAGTGAGGGGCACCCCCTCGCCGCCACAGGCTCGGTAAAGACAGCAGCAGAGCCCAGGCGGCACACCAGTCCCAGCTATGCCAGGGCCCTCCACACTATTGTCGCCCGCAGGGATGCTCCCTATGCAAGGATCCCCCGCTGGCCCGCCACCGCCAGCTCCCGCAGCCCAGTTTGCGTCTCTCCCACCTCTTCCGTTCCGCATTGTATACACACGTGCTTAGGCCCCACCGCTGTGCGCTGGTTCCTCAGGGGCACTCAGCAGGCCCAGATGCTCTCCTCGTTGCAGCGCCAAGGCAGCTCCTCCCTCCTCCACAGCCGCTCACCTCACTGTCCATGCCCTGTCTGGCCACTGTCCACTGACCAGGCCTTTGGCTGTAGGCCCCTCGAGTCCTGGGCCTCCATTTCACGTCTGCAGCCGCTAGGGCAGTCTACCACTCCACAGTCCTCCGCATCTACCTCCGCCAGGTCCGCCGCTTCACTGCAGCGCGCAGGTAGGCCCGCCTCGCTCCCCAGGCCGCCCCGCTGCGACCTTCAGCTTCGCCAGTGCGCTGGGGTCGAGCCCTGGCGACTCACCCGGGCAGCTCCATCAGGCAGCCAGCTAGATCTCTTGTGGAGACACTCCCAGCAGAAATATCGGATGGCGCCCCGGGGGTATCGCTGCAGATCCGCTCCACAGCCGCGTCTCGGCAGTACGTGCTCCTTGTCACCGCCAGCAGGCAGCAGCCGCTTCCGAGTTCTCCCCGCAGTCACCGCTTCAGCGGTCACATCTGACGGGCCGCAGCACCTCTGGCAGGTCACCGTCTCTGTCGCACACCGCCACTACTTGCACCGGCCTCCATGCTGGGGAAGCCAGACGCTGTCTCACCTCCGCTGCAGGAATCACGGCCCGCGCGGCCCAGACGCCTCGTGGCAAGCCGTGGGCTGGAGTACCCCCCGCGGCCGGTCGCAGCTCACCGCCCACTCCTCCCTCCTCACCGGCTCCAGCTTCAGCGCCGCAGTACCGGAGCAGCGGGCGGCCACCTTCTCCGGACTTCTCCGTGGGGCGACAGGAAGCCTAGATGCCGCAGCTGGCGGTGTCCATGGTATTGAATAAGTCAGCAGACAGGATAATTAGCAGGATGATGGCACCGGGCGGCAGGAGCTTCACTCACCGGCGACCAACTTGTAAACGCGCCACCTAGCGCCCCGTTGCACATCTCCTCCATGCCTAACTCCTAAAACAAAAGGTGTTAGTTCTGACTAACAAAGGCAGCTTCTTCCACCTGCAACTGAAACGTCCTTGCATACACATGAAATTCGCTGACTACTTCTAAATGCGAGAGCACATCAGGGAAAATACATTTTCGGGCCTACACAGTTTGGCCAATGTAAGAATAAACAAATAGGCCTTTTATATCCGAATGTGAACATTTCAATCAGGCCTCTACACATCAAATTCTACTCTTGAGTTAATAATGCTTTGCACTACAGCATATGCAATTAATACACGTTAAGCACTTCACATTATTTCTTCGTTCAATCTTCATCTTGGTGCACATTTAAACTAAAACGCATTTCATTACACGGAAACTTTTCGTTAAGCGATTGCAGCATACTAATAATTACACTTTTAGTCATGAATGTCATTTCATTTCCTATTGCACGGCACCGACATTGACAAGGCTTTTCTTTCACTTGCCATTTTTAGATCGTTTACATACAGTTTTATTTTATGCTGGGGGGGGGGGTCCTGGTTTTGCTGTTGGGAATTGTAAAGTGCAAAGTGTAACTTTTTATTGTGCTATTGGGGAAGTGCTCGTAACTTAGGGAGGAATGTAATTTTTAAAATCAAACGCTGCTATTCTTTTATCTAATTGGAGCCTCCTCAACTCCGGTCTGTAAACCAAATCACTGGCTCCATTATTTTCATGTTCCTTTGTGGTGTGTGCAACTCCGCTTTTTCATAGTGCTTTTCGGCCATTTTTCTTGTGCCATTCGCCATTTGCTAGTAGCGTTCTTGCTCTCGCACGCCGCACGCACCCACTCATACCCTACTTAATGGGTGTGGCTCAGACGCACAGCGCCTGACAAGGTTTTTCTTTCACTTGCAACGTTTTTAGATCGTTTACATACAGTTTTATTTTATGCTGGGGGGGGGGGTCCTGGTTTTGCTGTTGGGAATTGTAAAGTGCAAAGTGTAACTTTTTATTGTGCTATTGGGAAAGTGCTCATTACTTAGGGAGGAAGATAATTTTTTTAAATCAAACGCTGCTATTCTTTTTTCTAATTGGAGCCTCCTCAACTCCGGTCTGTAAACCAAATCGCTGGCTCCATTATTTTCATGTTCCTTGGTGGTGTGTGCAACTCTGCTTTTTCATAGTGCTTAGCGGCCATTTTTCTTGTGCCATTCGCGAGTAGCGTTCTAGCTCTCGCACGCCGCACACGCCCACTCATACCCTACTTAATGGGCGAGGCTCGGACGCGCAGCAGACGCGCGCAGCGGGCGCGCCTTAGGCAAGCCCGTCTGCGCCCGTCCGCGCCAAGTCAGCGGCAGAGGCCAGTCGTGCTGCCCAATTTGCACTTACTAGCGGAGCCAACCTCCAGCTGACAAGTGAGTTCCTTAAATCATTTTGAACGCCCCCCTGCCCTTGTCTTGGGGACAGGCCCCCACCCTTTAGAGCCGATTTCTTGTGTGCTGACTGTGGCTTTGCCTTCAGGCCTGAGCTCCTCTCGGCTCTCACTAACGCTCCGAAAAGGCAGCGTATGAAAGCCGCTTTGATCAATGCCAGATCAGTGAGGAAAGATCACTTTGAGGTCTCCGAACTACTGACGGACAATGCCCTTGATTTATTGTTTATTACAGAGACCTGGCTGGACGCTGGTTCCAACCCCATCATTGCATTGGTCACCCCTGTTGGTTTTAAATTCTGTAGGGCTGAACACCCTGCTGGCAGAGGAGGTGGTGTAGCAATCCTCTATAGAGAGAATTTAATATTGAATAGAGAGGTTTCCACGCTATGGGATGGCTGTGAGGTCTTGAATTTTAGCATCCATCTTTCGGATCACTTTACATTAGGCGGTTCTCTTATCTATCGTCCCCCTGGCTTAGCCAGTGCGTTTTTGAAATCATGTGGGGATGCGCTAGCTGAACGCTCATTACGTTTTTCCCACTATGTGGTTCTAGGGGATTTAAATCTACACCTTGACCAACAAGATACTAAAGAGTCGGTTGCTTTCCTTGACTCTCTTCAACTTGCTCACCTTACCCAGTGGGTTTCTTCACCCACGCATCAGGGTGGCCACATTCTCGACCCTATTTGCGCTAATTTCCCATTGGTAGTGGACGATCCTGTGCCGGTCCCTTGGTCGGACCATTTCTTCATCGGTTTTTCCTGGGACACTAGTTGGCCAGTTCAGTCTCTGCGCTCTCTCCGTCCTCCGTCGTTTACTAAAATTGATCCTTCGCAATTTAAGTTCTCTTTGGCTGCTTCTAGGCCTCCTCGCCAACAAGATCTTGCAGAGTGTGTGGTCGGGTTCACGAGGTGGATTGCAGATGCAGTGTCCTCTCTTTCGTAGCCCCGCCCATCCAGGCTTACCAGGGAATCGCCCTCTAAACCGTGGTTCCTGCCGGAGTTGAAAGTCCGGAAACACGAATGCAAGGTGTTGGAGAGGGCCTGGTGCTCTAGTGGCTATTGCCCCTTGGCAAAGCTTACGTTGAGATCTAAACAAAAGAGCTATTATGCAGCGATTGCCGTGGCTAAAAGTCAATACTTTACAACGTGGATTGACCAGGCGAATAATAACTCCAAAGAAACCTTCTCAATAGTAAAAAGCTTTATGACTCC
This sequence comes from Triturus cristatus, assembly GCF_964204655.1. Taxonomy (NCBI): domain Eukaryota; kingdom Metazoa; phylum Chordata; class Amphibia; order Caudata; family Salamandridae; genus Triturus; species Triturus cristatus. The sequence goes on from NC_140583.1 coordinate 840,234,104, forward strand.
GATAGCCCTGGTGCGCCCCGCTCCTGTTACAGAGGATTGGTGTAATATACTGGCCAGGTTCTTTCAGGACAAAATTCTGTATAATTCAATCTACCTTTCCCACTAACACTCATACATCTGCCCGAGGTATCTCTGTCGCTCAGTCACCGGAATCGTCTCACAATTCCTCCTCTTTTTCGGTGGTGGATTTTTCTACTTCTCTCAAAATTTTGATGGCCTTAAAATCTGGCTCGCCCACAGATCCCTGTGTGGCCAGACTTTTGGCTTCCGTTGCGGACTGTGTTAATCTGGAGGTCAATCAGATTATCAATCTGTCATTGCAGGAGGCCTGCGTTCCATCTTCTTGGAAGCAAGCTAAAATTCTTCCCCTTCTCAAGAAACCATCTTTGGACCCTCTCTCCCCAGGAAATTATCGTCCCATTTCTTTGCTTCCTAGCCTGGCCAAGGTTTGCGAAAAGGTGGTCACCAATCAGCTCACGGATTATGTGGAGGCCTTTGGTCTCCTCCATCCGGCGCAATCAGGGTTTCGGGCGGCTTTCAGTACTGAGTCTGCCTTACTGGAGGTGTCAGAGGCAATTAGAGAGTGCCTTGATGCCGGGGGGAGGGCAGCGTTGGTTATGCTGGACCTCTCGGCGGCCTTTGATACGGTGCTCCATGCCCTGCTTCTTGATCGCCTCCATGAGATTGGAATCTCTGGGTCGGTGTGGGGTTGGGTTAGTTCCTTTTTAGAGGGCCGCTCTCAGCAGGTATGGCTTCCCCCGTGCGCCTCGGCACCACAGACAGTGGCTACTGGCGTTCCTCAGGGGTCATCCCTTAGTCCCCTCCTCTTTAACATCTATGTTACTCCGCTTATTTATCTGGCCGAAACCTTGGGGGCTAAGGTGATGGCCTACGCGGACGATACTCAACTGCTGTTTTCCTGGGGTCGAGACGAGGTCTCTGTCCTCCCAGCTCAACAGTGTCTTTCCTCGGTTTTTCGCTGGCTCGCTCAAGCTCAGCTTAAATGTAATGAGGAGAAATCGGAGATCCTCTTGTATGGCTCCTTCCCGGACGACTTCAGAAGGACACTATGGCCTCCTGGGTTTCCACTTCCTTGTTCTAAGGGTGATTCTGTCAAGAACCTTGGGATCTGGTTTAGCGAGAACCTGATTTTTTCCTCGCAGGTAAAGAAGCTAACAGGCTCCTGTTTTGGCATCCTCAGGTCTTTGAGGAAGTTTCTTCCTCTTTTGCCCAGAGCTGCAAAGGAAACTGTGGTTCGTACCTTGGCAATGGCAAGTCGACGCAGTGCTCAGGGGTACTGCTCCAGAGGTTCCAATGAGGGATACTGGCTTCAAACTTGCCGCGAAGACAGTGCAGGCCTTGAGGTAGTTCCAGAAATACCACCTGTGTTGCTGAACCTTTCGGAGTCTGTGGGAGCTCAGTAAAAGCAGACTGGTCAGCTTCATTATGGTACCTGTAGATGCAGGGGAGTGACTCCTTCACTCCAAGGGAGATTCCTTCAAGTATCTTGGAGGTCCACAGACCTGAAGAGGAACCTGTATGGAGCACAGGCATAGACAACGCAGATGATTAGCAGCACAACGAGACCAGGAGCAGCAGGAGTCTTCCTGGTGCAGTCTCGGTTCCCAAAGCGAAGTCCAACAAAGTCCAAAGTGATCAGACGGTTGAAGATTGAGTGGTTTTGGATCTGAATCTTGTCCCATGACGAATCTAAAGAACCACCCACAGGTAAGCCCTTAAGTACCCTAAAGAGACGGTTGGGCGATTCAGGGATCCCTCCCAGGAGAGGAGCTGGACAGTTGGAGGGATACTCTCATGTTATTTGTCCAGTTTTGCACCAGAGCGGGAGCCAATGGCTCCTGAACTAGTTCCAACTGGAGTATGCAAGGAGGGAACCAAATGGGCCCTTCAAAGCAGTCTAGTGGAGCTGGCAAGTGCCCCCACCCTGGCCCAATACACTAAGTCCTGTCTGGGAGGTGGTCACACCTCCCTATGATAGAAAACCTATTGTCCTACCTTCCCCTGCATGACCTTGGCTCAGCAGCAGGAGGGCAGAATCGTGTCTCTGGTCGGCAGCAGCCATAGCTTGCTGTCCGGGTCTGGAAGACTGGTACCGGAGGACTTAGCGCTTCCCAGAGGAGCCCCACAGTGAATGGAATCATACCTCCAACATGTTTGATACCAAACATGCCAGAGTTTGTTACAGCCAGTTTTGAGTTAGCCATCGCGTAATGGCGCATGGCCACGCTATGTATTGTAATGGATGATGTACTTACAACCCGGGAGAATGGACTACGAGGATTGTAGGGGTGACCTGCTCATGCAGGAGCACCCTTACACTTATAACCGAGTACGCTGTCGTCAGGTTTGAAAGGCCTGCCTTAGGGGTGACTTATAGATTTTAAGTGTAGTGACCTCAGATATAAGAAACTTATATCTGTCGTAAGTGGTGCTGGCACCAGCTTACACAGGCTGCAATGGCAGACCTGTAGTCACAATTTGTGTGGTCTCCTATGGGTAGCATAATACATGCTTCAGCCCATAGGGGACCCCTGGTGTACCTATGCCCAGGGTACCTAAGTACCATATACTCTGGACTTATAAGGGTACACCAGTAGCCAATCTGGGGGTACCTAAGAACTCACCAAGGTCCAATTTAGGGAGGAAGTACAGAGAATGGGGTCCTTATTAGCAGGATCCCAGTCAGACTAGTCAGAAAAACATAATGGTACCAGCAAAAAGTGGGGGTAACCATGAAAGCAGATCCTACTTTCCTACACTTCCCAACAAACCTTTTTTTTTTTTTTTTTTTTTTTTTTTTTTTTGAAAAAGTTTTTATTGAGCAACAATTCGGTCACAAGTATGGGCCTACAACCACCCGGGCCGGCCGCTAGGTACATAAGGAAATATACACATATCAAAGTTGCAATCCGTTCCCAGGGCACTGCCCCGCAGTGGCTCAAGATAGTTCTCGAAGAACAGCAAGCGTCAGTCCAACAGTAACAGAAACAAAAGAAAAACAATAAAAACAAAAGGCGAGTTACGAGGGATACCAGTGCGGTTCAGGCTCCCCCCGGGAAACTCCAGTCAGAACATTTGAGCAATCCGCTAAAGAGAGGAGTACCGGGAGGCCGGGGACGGAGGGGGGGGGGGAAAGGGGGGTCAAGGAAGATGAACGTCCCTATGTAGTTGTTACAAAAAGCGCCAGGAACCGTCGAGGGTCAGGGGGACATGGCGATATCAGTGTCTACCAGGGGGGGCGTACAGATGCCTCCGCGATACGCATTCCATTGGCCCCAAATTCTACCCCATGCCCCCGGCTTGCCACGGGCCACATACACTGTCTTCTCCCGAAACATACACCAGTCCATATTCTCCTTCCATACTGACACGGTGGGCGGCCGTTGAGCGCCCCAAAGTTGCGCTATATCCCTCTTGGCAATCATGTTCCCTAGGGCCGCCCACCGAGTCTGAGCCGCGTTGTAGTCATTGGGCTCCCACACATTCAGAACACAGCGACGCACCTCCGGCTGCAGTACAACCCCGGTGACCTGTCCCATAACCGTGTGGACCCGGCGCCAATAGTCCGCCACCTCGCGACACTCCCAAAGGATATGAAGAAAGGTGGCGTTGAGCCCGCAGCCTCGTTTACAGAGCCCGTCGTCGGAAAATCCCATCGCGACCAAGCGCGGACCCGTAACATACACCCGATGGAGAATCTTGAGCTGTACCAACCGGAGACGAGCCGGAATGGCAACCTCCTTGGGGGACGACAGTGCAGACTGCCAGTCTTCGTCATCCAATTCGACCCCATCCCCAGTCCAAGCCTCCCGAAGGCGCACCAGGAGATCCGCCCGGTGATTAATCAATTTTTTATAAATTAAAGAGATAGTACTATCAGGGACATGTCCGTCAAGTACGCGGTCCTCGAGGGGCGAGGAAACAGGGACCGTGGTCCCCTCCCCGAAGACCGAGAGCAGGGCGTGTCGAACCTGGGCGTAGCGGAAGAACTCCCTGCCGGTCAGCTCGTATTCGGCCTGGAGCACCGCGAAAGTCTTGACCGCGCCCTTGTGCCACAGGTCTCCCACTTTGCTGATACCAATCGTGTCCCACTGGTCAAACCCCTTGGTGGTCCACAAGCTGCCCAGGCGGTCGGAGGCAAACAAGGGAGTAGCACATGTCATTCGCTCACTCCAGCCCGTGGCCGCAGTGGCAGCCCTCCAGGTCCGCACAGCAATCTTAGTAGGACCCGTAAGGGTCCGGTCAGCCAGGCGGGAATAAAGTGCCCTGTTGTAGTTCCCGCCGGGAAGCAGGAACCTGTCCATCTCATACGCCGGATTCAAGCCGGGCGCATACGTGGCGTGGTTAATGGCAGATAGCTGCGAGGCCCAATAGTACCTGCGAATGTCAGGAAGCGCGATGCCCCCGTCATACCAGGGGAGAGTGAGCTTGGCAAGAGCAATACGCGCCCGGCCGTTCCACACCAGTCTCCTCTGCAGGCTCTCCACCTCCCGAAAGTAGGCCACTGGGATAACGTCAAAGGAGTTCTGGAGTGCATAGAGGAACCTGGGAAGGGACATCATTTTAAACAGCGCGGCCCGACCCAGCGGGGACAGGGGTAGCCTGCACCACCGGGCCGTGTCCTCCCGCAGCCGCCGAAGTGGACGCAGAAGATTCTGCTCGTAGCGAGCCACCGGGTCCAGCGAAACGTATATCCCCAGGTACTTAAAGCCGCTCAGAGATATTTGAATCGGGAGCCGAGGCGGCAGGAGAGGAGGACCACCAGCGATGGGATAAACGCAGGATTTAGACCAATTGATCGTGAGACCCGAATTGTTCCCAAAGGAGGTCAGAACGTCAAAGAGGACGTTGAGTGACTGCCGCGGTGAGGTGAGGTACAGGAGAATGTCGTCCGCATACAGCGAGACCCGATCTTCAAAGCCCGGGCCCCACCGGATCCCTCTAAGCGAGGGCTCCCAACGGAGCCAGGCAGCGAGTGGCTCCAGGGCGAGAGCAAAAAGCAACGGGGACAACGGGCACCCCTGCCTCGTGCCCCTGCCGAGGGCAAAGGGCCGAGAGACCCGCCCATTCACCACCACTTGAGCCATGGGTCCCGTGTAAAGGAGCCTCACCCAGCCAATAAATCCCTCCCCAAAGCCGAATTTATCCAAGACGGCCCAGAGGAATGGCCACTCAATAGTGTCAAATGCCATCGTGGCATCCAAAGAGACCAGCACGGCCGGCTCGGTGAGGAGCTCCGCCCTGGCGAGGACCCCGTGCAGACGCCGCAAGTTAAGAGCGGTGTTGCGGTGCGGGATGAAGCCGCATTGGTCCGGATGAATAAGGTCGCACACGACACTCAACAATCGATTGGCCAGGACTTTCGCCAGGATTTTAGGCTCTGCATTGAGCAGTGAAATAGGCCGGTAAGAGGTACAGCGGTCACGCGGCTTGCCCTCCTTGGGGAGAACGACTATAGTGGCCAAGCGCTGGTCGGCCGGAAGGGAACCCGCCGCAAGAGAGTCGCGGAACATGCGGCCGAGGAAGGGCGCAAGCTTATCAGGACGCAATTTGTATAGTTCAATGGGCAGACCGTTAGGACCCATAGCCTTGCCCGAGCGAAGGGAACGAATCGCGGTCGCTATTTCATCCGACGATAAGGGGGCGTCCAGCCGCTCCCGGTCCTCAACGGACAGGCCGGGCAGAGCAATATCTCTCAATAGGAGGCGAGAGTCATCTTCGTCCCTGTCAGTCACCGGGGAGTACACCGCCCGGAGGTGGTCAGCGAAGCATTCCACAATCTCATCCGGTTCAGTCACACACCCACCATCCGCAGCACGCAACTCGGGGACCACGCGATTCACTCTCTCCTTTTTGTCCAGCCACGCAATCAACTTTCCCGCCTTGTCCCCCGCGTCATACAATCGGCCCTGCTGCTCCCTATACATAGTTTTGGCCGCGTCAGTGACCAGGGACCTATATTCGAACTGTTTCAGGCTAAGGGCATGTAACCCGTCCGGAGTAATATTCGCCTCCAAGGCCGACTCCAGCCCCGAGACGTCAGTCTCCAGCTTCACCACCGCCTCGCTCCTAACCTTCTTGGCCACCACTATCTGGGCGAGGGCGTGTCCGCGTATAACAGTTTTAAAGGCTTCCCAAAGGGACAACGCAGACGACACCGACCCCTCGTTTTCACTGAAGTATTGGTCCATGGCCTTAACCAGGCTGTCACGAGTCACAGGGTCCCGCAGGTACCAGGGGTTAATGGGAGCTATCCGCCCTGCGGACCGCGGCCCGGTGTCAAAGAGAAGCCACAGCGGAGAATGGTCGGAGATACCACGCGCCAGGTGTCTGACCTCTCGAATCCGACCAGTCTGCGCCGCTGGCATAAGGAAGTAGTCTAACCTGGAGAGACTCCCATGCGCCCCCGAATGAAAAGTGAACTGGCACTGGGTCGGATGCAGTAGTCTCCAACTATCCACCAAGCCGAAGGTCTCCAACATCCCACCCAGCCATGACTGGGCAGCGGGGAGGGTCCTCGGTGGGTGACGATCCAATTCACCCGAAACCACAGAATTAAAGTCCCCGCCCATGAGCAGGAGGCCGTCCGGGAGGTCAAGCAGCATTCGACCCAAATCAGCAAAGGTGGAGTTCTGGAGGCCCGGGGGGACGTAGACTGAAACCAGGGTAAGGGGCTGCCCCTCCCACCTCCCAATCAGACACACATAGCGCCCTCTGTCATCCGAGACTATCCTCGTGATCTCCACCGGAAGGGAGGTTCGCAGGAGAATGCCCACCCCCCTGGAGCCAGTTGTGAAACCAGAATGGGCTACGAGGCGGTATCCCCCTCTGTGCATCGCATGGCAGACATTGCCGACCAAATGCGTCTCCTGGAGAAACACCACATCAGGAGTCAAACGGCGCAAATATTGCAGTACAACACCCCGCTTAATACGGTCCCCCAACCCATTGACGTTCCACGACATAAGCCTCAACCCGTCTCCCCCCATCCCCTCCAATAGAGCAAGAAGCCCCCAGCCCGCAGCACCGCTCCCAAATATGGATAAAAATCAATTCCTCGCCCTGTAAACAAAAAACACACAACTAAACAACCCCTCTTCCCCCCCAACCCCACCCCAAGTCCACCGCCCCCCACCCTGCACCCCTGCGGGCCTAAGACCCCCCCCAACTTGCAGTGTGCCTGTCGCCCCGCTAACCCCATTCTACAAAAAGACCCCGGAGGAGGAAAGGGACCCGAACCCGCCCGCACCCCTCACGGGTCCTGGTAAAACACAGTATGCAAAAGAAGTAAGACCCAACTGAACAGTGCAAAAACGCAAAAGCAAGGACCAAAGGTCAGTCTAAGGGGACCCGTCACCTGCGGTGCCCCCAGAGGGCCCGGGCCGGCCACCCCCGTCCGGCAGCGAGTCCAGCCAGTCACTTGCGGCCACAGGAGTGTCAAAAAAGACTGTCCGCTCTCCATGCTCCACTCGAAGTTTCGCCGGGTAGAGCATCGAATACTTCAGGCCTAGCTCGCGGAGACGGCGCTTCACCCCCTGGAATCCCATCCGCTGTTTCTGGACCAGTTGCGTGAAGTCCGGGTAAAAGTTGACGATCGAGTTCTCGTAGCGGACCGGGCCACGGGTCCGTGAAGCCTGCAGAATAGCATCGCGGTCCCTGTAGTGGAACAGTTTAGCCACGATAGGCCTCGGGGGGGCCCCCGGCCGCGGCCGGCCGCCAGGAACCCGATGGGCCCGCTCCACAGCGAAGAATTTACTTAGGCCAACCGGGGACAGCTGCTGCAGGATAAGTTCCTCGACCACGAGGTCCACCGGGCGGCTGTCGGAGGACTCCGGTACCCCAATGATACGGATATTGTTGCGTCGGGCCCGTCCCTCGAAGTCCTCAAGCCGCCGGGCCATGTGGTCGTTGACCACTCTAATGTCCCCAAGCGCGGCCCGCAGATCCGACACCTCCGCACCCAAGGTGGAGGTCCGTGTATCAAGGGCCTGGACCTTCTCGTTGGTTTTAGAGAGGTCGGCCCGAATCAGGGCGACGTCGATCGCGACAGTGTCGATCTTACGGGCCAGGGCCTCATATTGCGTCGCGATAGTTTCCCTGATGCCCTCGATGGCGCTCATAATGTCCTGTAGGGAAGGTTCCGCAGCGACGGTCGTGCCTCCCCCCGCAGCATCCGGGGAGAGGCCAGCAGCGCCAGGGGACCCCCTGCCCTGGGTATAGCGGTCCATGTTGTTGCTCTGGACCGCTCCCCCGCGTAGTGAAGCCTTGGTCTTGCGCCCCTCCGGTCCCCCTTTGCCCGCCATGTGAGCGCCGTCACTCAATGGGACCTCCGATCAAGGGGTGCACGGGTGCCAGAGAAAGGATCACAAACTGTCGGTGTAGGGGTCGGAGGCGTCAGACCCGTCCGTAGCAGATGGAAGCAAACCTCGGGCAGAGGCCCAAGAGGCACCCCGCCACCTTGAGCACGCACACCAGCTGATCTCCTGAAGGCCAAAATCGAAACCGAAAGTGCTGAATCGGTGACTGGCACCGCGCTGAGGCCGCTGTTGTTCAATTGCAGCCCGGCCCCACGGGTCACCTCCACCCCGGCCTCCTCCGTCGGGTGGGTCCCAAAAGTTCCGGCGACGATAACTCAGGATTCCCAGGTCCGATTAGAATTTTGGAAAGAGATATATAGTCAGCTGGTCTTCTTCTCTCAGATTCCATACACCAACTCAGGATAGTCTCAGGATTTATTCCGAGGAGCAGAAAGGGTCCGGGGAGCCCTGTGCTCACGCGACCATCTTGGATGCGCGCTAGGCTCCTCCCCAACAAACCTTTTTTAAATTCACAAAAAGAGATGGGTAATAAAGAGACCTTTTCCTGTTTGGGAATGGGTTCCCCCCTCTTTTGAGAGGTCAGTTAAATGTCAATGTTTTGCTACTGGATTTCAGTTGCAAAACACTGATGCATATATTAAAGGATCGCTATTCCGAAAGGATGCCCCAGTGAATTGTTATAGACTTTCTTAACGCACTTTGAGATTCAGTAAGCTGTCACCAAATTACAAAATGTATTTAATACATAGCAAAAAGCCATTTTTCGGTTGCAAACACTGTGCAATCACCGATTTTGCAACTGCAAAATTGTTTGTACACCAGGACCCCAGTGTCTACCTTCACCTGAAACTTTTCTAGAGTAGCAAATAGATGGGCGTCACCAAGTTTCGTGTTGTTTAGAGATTAAACCTAAGAAATATTTAAAGAATAATCTTACTGGTAAAATCTGTGATGAGAAATAAGGTTGTTAGTTAAAGCCAATCCCTGTGTAATGAAATTATCTACCTCTTGTAGTCTTGTCTCATTAATTTCAAAAGATCTCTTCAGTGTGTTTTTCTTTCCCACAATCACCATTTTGAACTTGCCCTCATTGGGTAGACCTACTTCTAAGGCATTTCCCAAAATAAAAGAGAGGATGCCAATTTTTTAACCCTGTATTGAACGCTTATTTACTTTCAAGCAAAAGCTCCCTGTAGCGCATAGCATTCTGGTTCAATATGGTAAGACTACAACATACATATAGTTGCCATAAAATCACTTTGTACCCGCAATAGCTGCTAAGAGTGACCTTAAGAAGGCCCTATCCAGGTGCTGAAAAGCTACCCATAGATCTAAGAATGCTAGGAACAGGCTTCAGTCCTTCCACCTTGAATTAATAGGTTGTGCCCATTTTACAGCAGTCCTCTATTCCACTGACTGCTGAGGATCCGTGGCCTCATCCACTCTGTTCGTTCACCATCATTATACCCTTATTTAGTCGGCAGAGTGCACCTTTTCAGGTGGCTGCTTATGCCAGTTTCTGATACACTGTGAACAACTGGAATGCTTTCTGGATGACTCGGATAGGAGAGTCTGACCGAATGAGTATGATGCATTTGAATATATCCCGATACAATTCTGTCAGGCTCCTATTGACTTCAATGGGAGCCTGTGTTCCGAACGAGAACACAGGCTTTTATTGAAGAAAGGGGTGGTTGGGGATAATCATGCACCCTGTGGTGGGCACCCCTTGGTGCCTGCCACACTGTGCATGGTTGGGTAAAGGGGACCCATGGGTACCCCCACGGGTCGGAGTCAGAGGGCCCCAGGTGAAGGGGGGCCAGCTACTGGCCCCCAAACACCAATTCCGGAAGCCTTTTTGATCCAGGCAAACCGAATCGGAAAGGCTGTCTGAAACTTTCATTGTACTTGCTAACTTGGAAAACCTAGTCCATAGAGCTGTATGAATCGGCTCCGGAGGGCTCTATTTCTATGAATGGCTTCCGGAACCAATTCGGTCAGCTCTAAGGCTTTACTGGCATCGTTCTTGGTCCTTCGGAACTGTGATGGATTTGGTCGGAAACAATGGCTCCAGATCGGTTTAGGCAATTCCAAATCCGATTTGGAGCCCTTCTGACCGAGATCCGAAATGACCCGTGTCTGGAATATATTCCTGCTAAGTATCAAGTTTATATGATATACACAGTTCACATTTAGCCTTTAGTGTGTCAGAAGCATTTAGCACAAAGTACAATTATACAAGGCGTCCTCAAGTATTTGATCGCTTCATCTGTTTCTGTTTGTTTTGCTCAGTAAGTCTTTCTTTTTTTGCCTCATCAGACATTATTCAGAAGCAGATTCATGGGGACTTTACCAGTGGGAATTGCCCCTTTTGCTTCTGCTTCCCCAGACTCCGTCTGGGAAGCAGAGTAAGTTCTTCTAGTTGTTTTTTATTTGGTTCATGTGTTTGTCCTCTGGTCTCCAATAAATGTAATTGATTGATTGGCTGGCTGATTTTAAATAAAAAATTCTAAAGCTCCCTGATGCCCAAGATTGTATTTCCCGTCCTTGAACTGAAAAAGAAACTAATGCAACCAAATCAATACAATTAAAGCAGAAACAGATAGGTCTTAAGAAGTTTCCTGAAAACCAAGTATAAGGGTGAGTCCTAAGTGAAAAGGGATCTTGTTCCATATTGGAGAAGTTAGAAATTTAAATGAACGTTCTTCTCACCTCACGCCTCCCCCATTATGGTCCCATTAACCCAAGAGGTATTTATCAATTTAGCTGAGAAGCAATAATGGTAAACATGTTAACAATAGTCTTTGGACCTTCGTCAATCGAGGCCTTGAAATGCAAACAGATCACTTTGCATATAGAGCTCTTATTCTCTGGCAACCAATGAAGAACCCTGAGGTAACGGGATATAAGGTTAAACTTAATGTTAAAAATGAGGCTTGCAGCTGCATGTTATATTAAGTACAACTTAGCCAATTGTTTCCCAGAGAGTCCTAGAATGATCGAGTAACAATAGTGTAGCCTCAGTATAATGGAAGCTTGAGTTATGGTTGGATATGGGGGCAAACCTTTCCTAAGGACCGTAAGAAGGACCATTAAGGGGGAAATCATTTTAGAGATGTGTTCCTGGAAAGAAAGATGTCTGTTATATATGATACAAAGATTGTGCACCGTACTTGAAGACATAGGAGGTAGGTCCAGCAGAGGAGACTACCCGTTCATGTCCCATATCGGGATCTCACCAAAACCAGAACTTCGGTTTTGATTGTGTTCAGGGTTAGATAATTAAACACCATCTACTCTGCAATGTTATCATGCACTCCCTGAATCTTATTTTTAATGTGGCAGAATCCTCTTAAAGCTGATTATTAGTTAAGTGCCATTAGCATAGCTAAAATATAGGAAGCCAAATGACTGTATAATGGCTGCCAGAGGGATCACATGTAAATTAAAAAAGGGCAAGGCTATGAACCAACCTTTTAGGGACACCACAACGTGGGACCGTTGCAGGCCACGTTCAGTGAATGCGCTCATCGCTTGGCACAGCTAATCCTGTCAGCCCCAGTCCATGCCCACCCCTTAGCATAATGGCTTTTGAAGCCAGGAATATACATCTTTATAATAAGAACAAATCCCATAGTCTTCAAATAAAACATGTCATCAGTACTTTTGTTTTATTTGTATCCAACTTCAGCTTATCAACAACAACAAGATGATGGATGGAATGCTTAAATCACTCGCAGCAACTGGCAATCACTCAAGGCTTCATTCCATCCCATCATTTTTCGCCCACAGTGCAACTGTCCCGACCTTGCTCCCCATGAGAACAATCCATTCCAAATCATGCGACCCCCCTCCAGAAGGAATCACAAGCTACCCCAGACGATGTAGACCAACTGAGTTCTCATCAATGAGGTATAGCATGCCTCCTACAACACAGTGAGCACGGGACCCACGCCTGGGCTTACCCGTCGCATTTAGGGCATCAACACCAACAACAAGGTGATGGATGATTACTAGTCTGTTGGATCTGTCAGAGCACCCTGAATTATCTGAGTTTGAGGAGCCTGGGTTTGGTTAGCATTTAGATACCCAAATAACCAAACCACTCTGTGACATGTGGGATTCCTTTCCCCATCTGCAAAGCCAGAGGTGTAGACTGCATGCTCTAGGCTTAAAGTGGGAGTGCACTTTTTTCCAGTGACACCAGGAGCCCTATTACATATAGGGGGCACTTTCCCTGTTTGCTAAAACAGGTGCGCCGGGCACAAACAAGGAAAGTGCACCCTATTACATTAGGGGCACTGCCCCCAAGGCTGCTGCTAATTTGTGCTGCCCTAGGGGCAGTGCATTCAAGTGAAAAACGGAGCGACTTGAAAGCAGCAGCTCCATGTTTCACTGTGCAGGTGGCAACCTGCCTGCACTTTTAACAAGCATTAAAAATGCAACAGGTCTCGTCTTTGTCGAAGTTTGAGCATCTGGTGCAACAACATCAACTGTTGCATGGCTAAACACGTATAAGGTCCCAAAGGCGAGACCTATTGGCTATGCCAATGCTTGTTTTAGAACTTGTGCTCTGCCCACAACATGCACTCCCACTATGGAGTATGGAAAACTGGCAATGGGTTTTCCCAAACCGGAGGGCCTTGCTCTGGATAAAGGTGTCCCGACTCTCAGCGTGTGTGTCCTTGCGCTCAGTTTATTGTGCTATGACTCACTCCTAGAAGCACCACTGCAATTTTGATTCTGGTTGTTCGCTTTTTTTCTCATGCTGACCCTCAGCAGAGAGCTGAGGGTCAGAAAAAAGGAACAGAGGGCCAAGGGGTTCAAAGAAAAGCAGTAGAGAGGCAGAGGGTTAGAAGAAAGCAGAAGGCTGGGGTGTTAGAGGAAAAAGAAGCAGAGAGTTGAGGTGTGAGAGGAAAGGAAACCGAGAGGAGCGGAAGGGGAAGAAAGGAAGCAGGTGAGGGAGTTGACGAAAGGAAGCAGGCGAGGGAGTAGATGAAAGGAAGGAGAAAGTCGAGGAGTGAGAAGAAAAGAAGCAGAGAGGTGAGAGAGTAGAAGAAAGAAGCAGCGAGGGAGTACAAGAAAGGAACCAGGGGGCCAAAGAGTGAGAGGAAAAAGAAGCAGAGAGCCAAGGAGTGAGAGGAAAGGAATCAGGCGAGGAGTGACAGGAAAGGAAGCAGAGAGACAGTAGTGATAGGAAAGGAAGCAGAGAGGCAAGGAGTGAGAGGAAAGGAAGCAGAGAGATGAGTGATAGGAAGAAAGCAGAGACGAGGAGTGAGACGAAAGGAAGCACCGAGGTGATGAAGTAAAAGAAAGGAAGCAGGAGGCCAAGGAGTATGAGGAAAAAGATGTAGAGAGCCAAGAAGTGGGAGGAAAGGACCGGCACCCACGCATAGGCAGAACCATCAGCTGTCAGCATATCCTGCGCAGACCGCTAACTCTCAGCAGATCGATCTTAATTAAGGGGGTGAGAAAGGTAGGGAAAAAAAGAATATATAAACCCGATTAATTACTTAAGTATTTAAAGTCGGATCCTTCTCCCTGAGCGCAGGATCGGTATATTTCACGTGGCGGCCCTGGCAGCCGCTGGAGATCCCGGCCTCGCCGCTGTGGCTTCAACTCGTCAGGGTGAGTGATGCTTCCAGCAACTAATCGTATGTCAAATAAAAGATATTTTATGTAATAAATTACCGCTACACGTAATTCAGATGTCATTTATCAGTTCTATTATCAGTTATGCTATGTCCCCTTTCTCCATATTAATCAAAATCAGGTTTTTTTGTTGTATATTTTTTTTTAAAAGAGCAGTTTTGACAGCTCTCAGCAGCAGTCGAGGGCGAGGCATGGGGCTCCAAAGGAAGGAGCCAGCCCTGGGTGCCTCACGCCGATGCCGCGCATGCGCAGGGAGGCCAACCGACAGGAACCTCGCCATATTGAGTGACCCGGGGGGGAAAGTGGTTCACACCAGCCATAACTGACTGACTATCTGCCAGCTTCGTCGGAGTCCGGGTAAAAAAAAACATTCAGGAGCACACCCCTTCTCAAACACGCCGTACACCCAAAAGGCACCAAAACGACCACCCCAGCAGAGGTAAACCACAACTGCATCATGCCATATACACCACATGTCCACTAACACAGTAACAGCAGGCTTCACTGCGGACATTAGAATGGTTTACCTGCACTACTGCCATCATCTAATCAGGGTCACTTGGATTCTGCGGCCGCAGCGTCTTCACCAAAATTAGGAATTTGCTGCATTAGCCAAATAATACGTCTGCTCCATAATTTTCTGATTTACACCGCAAAATGTGACTTTTCTTGCAACAACATTTAGTTAACCCTGCCACATAATTTGGCATTCCCGGTTGCATAATTCCAGTGCCCGCTCTGCCTCTACGGAATCCCGCGGGTCCACAGCTAAAACGCTGCACACCCCGGCCCTTCCGCCCTCAGAGGGCTAGACACGCAGTTGAGTGGGGACAAGGCACTGCCCTGTAGGGCAACGCATGTGCTACGTGGGCAGACAAAAGGCCTGCAGAGGTACACCACCAACGGCACAGAGCGCATAGAGATAAGAGAGGTAAGTACACGTCATGCAGGGGTAGGAACCGAGCAAGGCTCCAACTCGGCTCTAGCTCAGCTCTTGTGCCATAGAGACTGGGGAGCAAAAACAAGCACTGGCAAAGACAAATCTACTACTGAGGTAACTCATGGTCACCCTGTACTGTCCTCTGCGCCTGGTGTCCCTTAGAAAGAAGCATTGGGAAAGACCAGTGTACTACCAGGGGAGGGGGGTTACTTGTCATGACTCGCATTGTTCTCCTCTGAAGCTACCGCCCCCCCCAATCTCTAAGCGATCTCTTCAAGGCTGCGGCTGGTTCGGTTGTTTCTGAAGTGCTCGGCTCTAGTGATGCATTGGGTCACCCCTTGATTGAGTTAGTGATGCCCCTTTAACAGGTCTGTCAGTCCTCTTAGAGACACCCCGGCCCCCAAATCTTTGGCTGTGATTTGAACTCCTGTTGATGGGCTGCGGAACGGCCCCTCCTCCTTCAGACCGAGCTGTAAGCACAGCTGCGTCCCTCATTCACCCCCTGAAGCCCCCCCCTGACTGCTGCACCCCCGCCCGGTTCGGGTCTCTGACACTCACCCAGGGCCTGCCCTGGCAGCGCCGACAGGCAGAGGAGCAGCGGGAAGCGGAGCATAGCAGCGGCCGGTCATTCCACTCACGGACTGATGCTCCACTTCAGGGAGGAAAATATTACTTGCAGCCACTGGGGCGGGAGACGCAGGAGACGACAGCCACTGGGGCGGAGTCTGCCCCTGCGACCAATGAGAGGACCGCACACATTTGACGGAAGAGTCGCAGTGTCGTGAACGTGTCTCAGCAACACCGGTTCGTGCGCGTCACGGACTGATGCTCAACTTCAGGGAGAAAAATGCTGTCATTGTCCAATGCTGCGTTCTGTGATGGATGTAGGCAGATGTGAATGACACGCCAACAGATCAATGAATTAAGAGAGTTGACTGAAAGCCCCACAATGTGATATCCGAATTGACAACTGGTACTCGGTTCAGTACCGCAGCAACATGTAACAAGCGCTCCCATGACGTTTTCGTTTCGCTTTTTTTCTGCCGTCCCACTTGGACGGCCTCGCCTTTTGCGACGAACGCAAAGCAGGCGAAGCCGTCCAAATGGGTCGGCTCAAAAAGCAAAGCAAATACGCCACAGACACCTCTTTTCCAACGGCTGGCCACCGTTTAGCATAAACAGTGACGCCAGCCAATGGAAAAGAGGGGCGGGGCTTAATGCCCCTTACAGAAAAATACCTGTTAACACTAAATCTCGCCAGCGAGACTGCGCATGTCTGCGCAGCCTACGCCAGCCGAGACCTAAAAAGGGAGAGAGCTCCCCTTGCAGGCGGGTGCAGTGAGTGACTGGTGACCATAGGACCCCCTTCCCCCTCCAAACAGCTGACATTAGGGGGTGCACTGACGGCGCACTGTCAGTGTGCCCCTGACAGCTTCTTTGCCTCTGCGCCCCCTTCTATAATATGGTCCAGAGGCAAAGGGATTCCCTCATTTGCATGGGGCCATGCCCCCATGCAATGAGAAAACACCCTCTAGTGATAGCACTGGCGCTATATGTGCACCAGTGTGATCTGTATTACAGAAAGGGTCGCAGAAGCGTCTGCGTCCTTTTCTGTAATACCAAAGTGACCCGGGGGCGTGCAAAGTGGGCTCACATTCCCGAGCACCCCCAGGGCATTTTCCATAATATGGCCCCAGGAGTAAAGATGAGAAGTACCCCAAGCAAGTGAAAAGCTGCTTTCTTTTAGCACTGAGCAATGGATCCACTATTCGCGGTTTCAGGTGAGGCACTGTTTTCCACATCTGCTTGTGCCTTTCTCTGTTTTTTGTAGGGTGCTGGGGGTGCTGATAGCTTTATTATCCTGACATAAGGAAGAGTAAAAGCAGTAAATCGCTCTGTAGGGTCTGTCCCCGTCTTGATTGATCCATTAATTTCTAGATTTCTAAATCATGCAGTGGCTCGTAGAGGCATCCCAGTGCTCATCAGAAAATAAGAGAAGCCCGAAGAGGATGCAATCATACTATGTAGAGAACTGTGGCTGTATTATGCATTGCAGCGCATTTTCTATTGTAGCGCCGGGCACAACTATCAAAAAGGGCGCTCAGGGCAAGAAATGAGAGTGCTCTGTATTAGATTGAATGCGCTGCCCCCAGGGCAGCCGCAAACTTGTGCTGCAATGGGGACAGCGCATTCAAGTGAAATACAGAGCAGCTGTTTAACAGCTTCTCTATTTTCATTGTGCAGGCAGTAACCCACCTGCACTTTAAAGGGGAATTAGAAATCCCCTTGCAGGCAGGTGCAGTGAGTAACTGCACCTGCCTGCAAGGATATGTCTGGGAGGGTCAATAGACCAACTAACTCCAGAAGGCTTCCATCAGGGTGCACTGACAGTGCGCTACCTTTTCAGTGGCGCACTATCAGTGCGTCTCCTGACAGCTTCTTTGCCTCTGTGCCCACGTCTATACTATGGCACAGGCACAGAGGCAAAAGGATTTCCTCATTTGCATGGGGCCACGTTCCCATGCAAATGAGGGAACACCCTCAGGTGATAGCACTGGCGCTATCTGTGTGCCAGCGCTATCTGTATTACAGAACTGGCCTCACAAGCGTGCCTTCTGTAATAACAAAGTGCCTCGGGTGCGCAAAGTGGGCGCATATGTCCCTTTCCATAATACGGCTCCTGGTTGATAAATAGCCACACCTGAAATATTTTTAAAGGTTCGGATTGAAAAGACAATGGTAAAAGATTCCAGGTCATGGCTGTACCAATCGAAAGTGATCTTCTGCAGGACCTTGTTTTCTAAAACCTGGAGCCTTTCAAAGGCTTATATTTACATGATCTAAGATAATGTGATGATGCATACCTGAGAAAAGTTTTTTTTTTTTGTGGAGAGTAACATACATTCCCAATTACAACATAGTAGAAATAGGTCGGGTGGGTACACAGAGCTTCATGTCAAGATCTTGGTGCAATACATTGTAGTACAACAAAACCTTGAAGTGATACAGCGCAGTCTTTGAGCATATGCCCTCTCCTCTCCAGTGTGAAAGCTGAGGAGGTCTCCTGTCACAGTGCATCCCATCTTGCGCATCTCCCCCCTAAGATTCGGCGGCGGCACCTCTTGTAGTCAATGTTGTGTCAGCAGGGAGTTGGTGATTCAGCAGGAAGTGATCCAGCAACTGCGGCCATTCACAGTAAGACGTAGCTTGGCAAGATAAACTAGTGCATAAGGGTCTCTAGCCTTCATGAGTATGTGCTTAGCCTGTAGGTATCCCCACTGGGCAGCCTGCACCGCCACGGTAAAGTTTGGGTAGCTAGTTGGTTTCCTTGTTAGTTAATCTCTTGCTTCTCCCTAGCCAGACGCAGCATAGTATTCTGGTCTCTGTGATGAAAGAGCCACACTATGATGAGGCGAGCCGGGGCCCCTAGTGGGGCCTCAGCCCCAGGAAGCGGTGCATACACCCACTGAGAATAACGGAGTTAGGGTGCTTGCAAAGAGGGCCTGTAGCATTGTTTTCAAGTATGTTTCCATTTTGCAGTGGATTCTGGGATGACCAGGATGCGCAGGTTATTTCACCTGGATTGTGCTTCTATGTCCTCGTTCTTAGCCTTTATGACCTCTTGGACTTTTTCCATGTGTAGGAGAGGCTCCGTTTAGGAAGTAGCAGCATCCTCAGAATCAGACACTATCTTCTCTGCCCGGTCCAGGCAGTCTTCGTGCTTATCAATGTGCCCTTTAAAATGAGCCGGTTGATCCGTGAGGGAGTCAATTTTGTTGTCTATAGTTTGGAGGCTTTGCTGCCTTTCAGCAAGTAGAATCCTGATGTTCTGCTCTGGGAGTGTGTTGCTAGAGAGCTGGAGTGGTGACATCCCCTCCTTCGATTATCCTCCGTTGTTCTTGTGGACCTCTTATACTCAAGGGTCAGTTTGGTCTGCTTATTGTTATGTTTGCCCGTTTTGCCATGCAACATGTCCCACTGAGAGGTGCACCGGTGTCCCTGTGGTTCAGGAGGCAACGACACAATGCAACAGGCAGGTAGCTGTGTACAGTGGCTCCCCAGGTCCTGCCTCACCCCAGGTGTTGACTTACTGAGTCCGGGGGGTACAAGCAGACCTATCTCCCCAAATCTAATCGATCTCCCCAGTCTAATGGCCTCACAGCCCCCAGTCAGCACCAAGCAGCCGGCTGCTCCAAGGCAGTAAATCATGCAGTTCTCCAGGCACCACAGGATTTCCTAGTCGCAGGGGTCAATAGTGCCTCTCAACCCACTGGCTGCAATGTGGGCTCAAGGACCACGAATAGCCCTCCCAGCTGCCACATGGCCGCCTGATCCTAGAGGGCCCCACTCCTCCCCCAAAGAGAGGCCTCTCAGCTGCAGATCCACAGTCCCAGGGGCTGGCAGATTGTCTCCTTCAAGCTCTCTGCTCCTCATGCCTAGCGATCTCACCTGATCAGGAGGCAATCAGCACACCTCTCCTCTGCTGCCCCACAGCAAGGTCATGCCGCTACATCACCGAGAGGGTGGCACACCCGCAGAAAGTCTCAGTGGGTAGATAACCAGAGTCTTTAGCCTCGCTGCATCCCGGGCCATTTGCCATCTTCACCGCACCCCCAGCAGCACAAGAGGCAGGGAAGGGCTGCAGCTCCCAGGCTGGGGCCTCTTCACACAGCCTTTTCAGCCTTCTGCCCTCCACGGTCACAAGCAGCCAGTCTGCCACCCAGTCCCTCCTGCTGTGTCCTGTATCAGCCCCTCGCTTTGTGCTCGCTCTGCCTGACAGCCGCACTTGGCTCACCTGTGTCTGCAGGGCCTCCACCTTTATCGTTGTGCCTAGGCCGCAACAGGCCATGCGGGCCTCAGGGTTGTCCAAGTTCCAAATCAGCCCGGGGCACAGGGATCAAAAAGTGTTCACACAAAGGGGAGTGCCCCCCCCCCCCCCATCCCAGAGTCTCTCGCAGAGAGTGGGTCTGAGCGTTCAAAGGATGTATTACTGACGGATTGAGGCCTCAGCCGCCAGAGCCTCACTGGGATGTGGCCATCTTGCTGCCCGGCTCTCTGGTGCCACCTATCTGAGAAATTTTAATTGCAGAAAGCTCGGGTGTAGCTGGTCAACCACTTTGTGGTAAACACATAGCGACTTATAATGGACCCGTTTTGAAATAGGCAGCCAAGATTTTAGGTGCACAGATGTTGATTCATTGCACTTAAGACTCAAAATGAGCATTTGTGTAGCATTTTGTGCTACATGTAATTTTCTGGGCAAATATATAGAAAGACCCAAATATAAAGGATATACATAGTCTAAACAGGAAGTTGGCAGAACTTGTCCCCTAGGGTTCACCCATATCTTGTTTCAATTTCTGACCACTCAGACCTGAGTCTTATTTATTTCTAAATGTGATTGAATGTCCTTCATCCAGCTGTCTATTGCTATCATGCGTGATTGAAATCTTTGCTACCCATAATTAAATAATTAACACCCACAGGTAATAATAATACATATATAAATAATAAATGCTTTTAAGTCAAACTCACTAGTTGAATTGTAAATATGTGCTTCATGCAAGCACATGCATTGGGAATGGACTAGTTTTGACCTCCACATCTGATATCGCTTATGCTGTATGAGGTGGATCATGCAGTTAGATCATTTTTTGATATCCTAGATATATTGCAGTCAGTTTCATTTAGAAAAACAATTAAACGTTGTACTAACTGCATAAGAGGTACTGTTGCTGAGTGGCTCAAACAGATTGCACCTAACTATTATGTGTCGCAGTCTTTCCAATCAGAATTTTCTGGTTCATTCAGGGTACCAAGACTGGACAAACATGGTTCTTTAAGTGTGAGCAGAAGTCTTAGAGAAAGTTCATTGTGGAAATACCTCAGCCTTGACGTGTGATTTACTTTGAATATTTTTTATTTTCTTACTACTTTGACTTATTTTCGGTATTTCCAGTCTGCTTCACAATTTACTATTACATGTGAGTATCAAGGACCCCCTGTGGAATAGTCTGATTCCTGGGACAGGGTATAAACACAATGGAAAGTATAGTTCCCAGGCAAACATATACGACTAATAGTTCAAATTGATAAAGCACAGAAGTAGTAAAACAAACAAATAATGCAGTTCACAATTTTAATTAAAAGAAGACATAAAAAATCACATATAGTGAAATAACAATATACAATAAAATTGGAATTTTCAATAATACAATTCAATGATATAGATTACACATAGTGGCAGAACATAAAATATCTTCACGACGCGCGTTTCGGCACAGAGTGCCTTCGTCAGGAGTAGCCACAACAAATCTAAAGAATTAATGAGAACAATAATTATTATACATACAATTCTGTGCTACAACTTTGATTTAACAATGCTGAGTTTGTCTGAAAAATGGTACTTTTCTTTAAGGACTTACATGCAACTGATAATTTCGTTAAAGTGAAATTTAAAGTAGAAAAAGGTGGAAAAAAGAAGAGGAAAGAGAAGAAAGAAAAAGAGAAAAAGAGAAAAAGATATAGAAGAGAAAGTGAAGAAAAAATAAGGAGGGAAAAGGGGGTGTGAACGGAAAAAGCGGAAAAAAGGAGGAAAAAATAGGGGGAAAGGAGAAAAAAGAAGAAAAAAGAGAAAGAAATGATGGTGAGTGTGATGAAATGATTACCCAAGAAGTATTTAGTCTATAAACATTCTTCATGATTATAAATATATAAAACACCCGTGGTAAAAAGGAGGGGGTGAAGGAGAAGCTGTTGTAATTGATATGTTTCTTACTTATGTAGTTAACAGAGGGTGGATCAATGACATATGTATGTAAGGGCAATATCGACCAGAAATATTATTTCTTCTTTTTCTTTATATGGTTCCTTTCTTCTCTGACAAAAGAAACAAGTGACTGAATTAAAGAAAAGGTTATTGTCAAGGTGTTAATATAGGGTGAATGATGAAAGAATGGGGTATTTACTTGCCTATTCGATGGTTCCTGGTAAGGAAGGGGGTATTTTTATTCGTTTTCAACCAAGTGGGTTGGAAAAATGATGTTCATATGTCAGACCGTAATATGTCTTGCAGAAATATATTTAATGAGAGAGATAAAATCTGTGACTCTAGGGATAATGGAAAAAATGAGGTGAAGAAATAGAAACATCTGAAATCTATTATTCAAAAAACGGCAATACTGTCTTGATATAAACGGGTAATAATATAAATTTCGGTAATAATGAGTGTTGATTATATATAAGATAACACCTAGGTTCAAATGGTAAGCGCCTGAAAGAAAAAGAGTGTCTACTATAAAGAAAAAGATACCTGAAGGATATAGTTAAACGGATATCTACTAGCTAATTCTGTAGTAAACTGCAAGCTACATGGAGGTCTTGAAGGTGTGAAAACTTTAAGAATAATTCCATATACATTGAGTTAAATAGGGCTAATTGTCGAGGTCTATTGACTAGGACTATCTCATAAATATATGACTGTATGTAGAATGAATATTTTTACCTTAATCTGCTGAAAGTATCAGATGATATTCTGACAACTACTTGTATGCGGCAGAGCGTGTAGATAGTGGGTTTACAAATGAGATGATGGCGGAACTGGGAAACACGCATATAATTATGCTTAGAAGAAAAAAAGGGGAGAATAATGAGTTAGATAAAAGTGAGTGTAACAATGAATGTTCAGGAGTATAAATAAATATATGCACGCTTACCAGGATTGGTCTCACTAATCTGTTGTAACCCAAGACAAAAAATCATGAAAGATAGTCAGTCTACATGTGAGGTGGAAATATGGGTTATAAAGGAGAGCGCGTGGAGACGATTAGTTCGCTTACCGGATAATCAAGTATCTCGATTTGAAAGTTGCTTCTGCTCGCCAAATGTTGTGTGATGTGATCAAAAGAAAAATGCGCTGTGAGGCGTTAAATAGGCGAAGCTTGATGGAACGCGAGATCACGTAACGGCTCTGACGTAACGTGTGTATCCAGAACTGTATGGAAGGATCTAATTGGGTAAGGTGACTAAGAACGAAAAATGGTGGTGTGTGATAGGCCCATGTGATCTTTTTGAAGATATGCTTTGTGATTAGAGAAAAACAAAATGAGAGAGAGTGTCTCATTGGCTAAAGGAGGGCCGAAAGGTAAACAATAGAGTGGACAGGTGTGATGGGTCCACGGGCCATAATATTAATAGAAAATTAATGGAACTGTGTAGAAGACCATTAGATGTTCCAAGTGGCCGGTTAGAGAAACCTGGCTATAACTATTTATATGGCAGGATGTATGGCAAAAATGATGAAAAGGAAGGCAAACGGGGCGAGAGACAGTGTAATGAAGTAGATGAGAAATTCACAAATAAAGTATTCGTCTGATTCAGAAGAACAGACTAGTTATATATGGGAGGTACGAAAAAACATGATATAAGAACAATGTATATAAAGCATAATGGGGAATAATAATAGAGGACAGTGTACTAATTCAAGTAATTCAAGTAATGTATTGACTGTGGGGAAAGCATAGAGGTTGATGAGTATCATTAAGGGGTATTAGATGATGGCGTTTTCCCAGGGTAAATCATTATTTAAACCATTTTTAAATGTGTCCAGACTGAAAATCCAATAAACTTCTCTTTTCTTTCGGATTTTTTGGCCACCTTCTGTATCTGAGATCTTGATTTTTTCTAGTATTCGCCATCGAATGTCATCTGGTTTGTGTTTGAAGTCTGTGTAATGTTTAACTAGAGGTGCTGTAAATTTCATGGTTTTAATCGCTGAACGGTGTTCTGTCAGTCTAGTTTGAATAGTTCTGGATGTCTCTCCTACGTAGCCTAGGTTGCAAGGGCAGAGGAGCAAATAAATGACATTTTGAGTCTTGCAGTTCCATAATCCTTGTGCTTTAATGGTGACATTGTTGAATGTCATGTGTTCACCTTCTAGTATATTGTTGCATGATTTACACATGGTGCAACGTATGGTTCCTTTGATGGGATTGCTACCATCAATGGTTTTTTGCACAAAAGAGGATTTTGTTTCTTTAGGGGTAAATCTAGAATGTACTATCAGATCTTTAATGTTTTTATTTCGACGGTGAGCGAATACTGGTTTGTTGATCTTTTTCTGATCTGGGTTACAGTTCAAGAGGTGCCAGTTGGAGTTAATAATCTGTTTAACTTGTTGGTTCAGGGTGGAATGTTTGGTGATGCATACTAGTTTTTGATTTGCATTAGTTTTATTTTTGTTGAAAAGGTGATCCCTGTCGAAACAACGGGCTCTTTTGCATGATTCTCTTATAAGGCGATGTGGGTAACCTCTTGCTAAAAATTTCTTTTTCATAACTGTTGCTTGAATATCAAAATCTGAGAGATTTGTGCAGTTACGCCTCACTCTCAGAAATTGAGAAAACGGAATGCTTTGTTTCTGGCTTCGTGGGTGATTGCTCTCAAAGTGCAGCAGGGTGTTTCTTGCTGTTGGTTTCACAAAAAGGTCAACTTCTAATTTTCCTGTATTATGTCTAATCCAGATGTCTAGGAATTCTACTTTATTTGAGCTTATGTTGGCAGTGAATTTGAGGTTAACATCTGTGACGTTTAACCAGGACAGAAATTCTCTAAGAGTCTGTTCTCCATTGGTCCAGACAAAAAAGATGTCATCAATGTATCTGGACCAATGGGAAACAGACTCAAAGAATGGTGCTATTTCGTTATAGATATGTTTCTCTTCGTAGTGGGCCATATAGATGTTTGCTATTGATGGCGCTACCGAAGCACCCATGCTTACTCCCTTAGTTTGACGATAGCATTGTTGCCCAAATTCAAAGATGTTTTCAGTAAGGATTAGATGTAGTCCTGTTAGAATGAACGGTTTGGAGCAAGGGATGTTATATTTATCTATGAACCAATCTACTGCTTCTAGAGCTTCTTTCTGAGGTATGTTGCTATAAAGAGACTCTATATCTAGAGTTACCAATAGATCTGTGTCTGGGTTGAATCTGATATTTTCTACTTGTTGTATCATTTCTCCTGTATCTTTAATATAGGATTCAGTAAGTGGAATAAATGGTCTTAGTATGTTGTCTATATATTTAGATACAGGTTCTGTGGGGGTACCTATGGTGGAAACTATAGGGCGGTAGGGGGGGTCTTCTGTGTTTTTGTGTATTTTTGGGACTCCATATATGCAAGAGGTTTTGAGTTTTGATGTGTTCAGGTAATCATATTCTTTTCTAGTGATACTGCCTGCATCTAATGCCTGATTAGTTATATGCCGAATTTTGTGTATGATGTTTTGTGTGGGATTGGATTTTAATTTGGAATAAAAAGTCTCATCATTAAGCATACTGAGCATCTTGAGTTCGTAATCAGATGAGTTGATGATAACAATGCCTCCACCTTTATCACAACTTTTGATTGTGAGGGTTTGATTTTCACTTAAAGTTTTTAAAGATATGAATTCATCTTTATTGAGGTTATATGGAGGTTTGGGGATGAACTGTAGGGTTTGATTCAAACGATTTAGAACTGTTTTTTCAAATATGGCTATTTCTGGTCCTACTTGTTCGAGACTAGGAGTGAAAGTGGAGGGAAGTGATACTATGTGGTCTGTGATGTCTTGATTGTCTGTAGTACCTTGGTTTTCAAAAAATCTTTGTAATCTAATTTTACGAAAAAAAGAGTGTATATCTTGAAATAACTCAAATTTGTTAGCGGAGGCATGGGGAACGAAGGAGAGACCTTTTGATAGTAAGGACATACTGGCTTCGTTTAGGATATGGGATGATAAATTAAAAATGGGGATTAATTCCCGTGTTTCCAGTACTGTCTGCTTCTGGTTTCTAGAAAATGTTGGGGATCTGATTGATAGTGGTGATTCTGATAGCTGCCTCTTGTTTGGGGTTGGAATCTTATTCTTTGGCGGCCTCTGCGTGATGCTCGCTGTCCTAAAAAAGGTTGCCGTGAATTTCTATTGCCATTGGGTGTATTGTAAGGTCCTTCGGGATCATAGTAGTGGGAGCTTCCTTCTCCATCGGAGTCGGATGTATCAGAAAATGTGGTGACTTTCTGTTGTTTAGAGTTGCTTTCATTAGAGTAGTGATTTTGTTGGTAAAAGTTTTCACTTAAATAGGGATATGTTTTTTCTAAAGTATAGAATCTTTTATCTTTACTTAACTTGTCTGATTTCCTTTTGTTTAAATATTCTGTGTAGGAGATCATTTCCTTATTTGTTTCCTCTAATTTTTTGATTGCTTCCTCTAAACTGTTTGATTTTCTGATTTTGTCTTCTAATTCTTCAAGCTCAGATTTCATTGAGTTTGCTAGTTCTTTGGCTGTTTCTATTATTAATATCATGAGGTCCCTAGAACATCTATTGGCAATCATGCTCCACTTTTCTAAAAACAGCTTATAATGAACAAAGAGTCCGGGAATGTTACGGACACGTAATCCTTGTGGGATGATTCCTGCCTTGAGGTATTCTAGCATGAATTCACCATGAGCTTCTATTCTTCTTATCTTTTTCTTAAGATTGAGTAATTTATTCATATCATCATTGGCTAGGACGTTTGATTTTGAGCTGTTGTTAAAGGAATTGCTGGTTCCTACTAGTGTGGCAAAATCTTCGTCTGAAAAGCCAAATGTTTTAAATTGGGCCATGCTATGAATTATGTATTGTGATAATGTAGAAAAGATTTAAGAGAGAACAGAATGAAAAAGGGGGAATGAAATATATAAAAATCATAAAAGAGGGATTTTTAGATATGGAAGAAAATAAAGACACCAATACAGATGTACAATTGTATATCTCTAACGGGTCTGTAAATCTTAGGTATGTTGAACAGAACAATCAGACAAATTATAACTTCAGCAAAGGAATATGGAGCACAATTAATGTTGCAATAACGGACAGGCCCCGCACGGACAAGCCGTGGGTAAAATTACATGTGAGTATCAAGGACCCCCTGTGGAATAGTCTGATTCCTGGGACAGGGTATAAACACAATGGAAAGTATAGTTCCCAGGCGAACATATACGACACCTTCAAGACCTCCATGTAGCTTGCAGTTTACTACAGAATTAGCTAGTAGATATCCGTTTAACTATATCCTTCAGGTATCTTTTTCTTTATAGTAGACACTCTTTTTCTTTCAGGCGCTTACCATTTGAACCTAGGTGTTATCTTATATATAATCAACACTCATTATTACCGAAATTTATATTATTACCCGTTTATATCAAGACATTATTGCCGTTTTTTGAATAATAGATTTCAGATGTTTCTATTTCTTCACCTCATTTTTTCCATTATCCCTAGAGTCACAGATTTTATCTCTCTCATTAAATATATTTCTGCAAGACATATTACGGTCTGACATATGAACATCATTTTTCCAACCCACTTGGTTGAAAACGAATAAAAATACCCCCTTCCTTACCAGGAACCATCAAATAGGCAAGTAAATACCCCATTCTTTCATCATTCACCCTATATTAACACCTTGACAATAACCTTTTCTTTAATTCAGTCACTTGTTTCTTTTGTCAGAGAAGAAAGGAACCATATAAAGAAAAAGAAGAAATAATATTTCTGGTCGATATTGCCCTTACATACATATGTCATTGATCCACCCTCTGTTAACTACATAAGTAAGAAACATATCAATTACAACAGCTTCTCCTTCACCCCCTCCTTTTTACCACGGGTGTTTTATATATTTATAATCATGAAGAATGTTTATAGACTAAATACTTCTTGGGTAATCATTTCATCACACTCACCATCATTTCTTTCTCTTTTTTCTTCTTTTTTCTCCTTTCCCCCTATTTTTTCCTCCTTTTTTCCGCTTTTTCCGTTCACACCCCCTTTTCCCTCCTTATTTTTTCTTCACTTTCTCTTCTATATCTTTTTCTCTTTTTCTCTTTTTCTTTCTTCTCTTTCCTCTTCTTTTTTCCACCTTTTTCTACTTTAAATTTCACTTTAACGAAATTATCAGTTGCATGTAAGTCCTTAAAGAAAAGTACCATTTTTCAGACAAACTCAGCATTGTTAAATCAAAGTTGTAGCACAGAATTGTATGTATAATAATTATTGTTCTCATTAATTCTTTAGATTTGTTGTGGCTACTCCTGACGAAGGCACTCTGTGCCGAAACGCGCGTCGTGAAGATATTTTATGTTCTGCCACTATGTGTAATCTATATCATTGAATTGTATTATTGAAAATTCCAATTTTATTGTATATTGTTATTTCACTATATGTGATTTTTTATGTCTTTTTTTAATTAAAATTGTGAACTGCATTATTTGTTTGTTTTACTACTTCTGTGCTTTATCAATTTGAACTATTAGTCGTATATGTTTGCCTGGGAACTATACTTTCCATTGTGTCACAATTTACTATTGTCATCCATTTTACAAATGCTATTTTTTTTATTAGATATTTTTAGAGAGTGCATCAAACCCTACAGGACAGCGGAGCGCTATAACTGGCAGAGTTACACAGTGCATGTCAGTTCACAAATCGAACGGAAACATATTGTGTGAAAGGCATGGCGATGTGGCATAGACATGAAAGGTAAAGATGTACAGCACTACTCGTTTAAAGTAATTATGCATGACAGTGGTGCAAAGTTACGCAGCGCAGATTAGATGTGGTCAGTGTCATAGTATTACGGGGGGAAGGCTAGCTAAGCTTTCTTAAATGTTTAGCATTTTGTATATTTTTTATTTATTTTAAAGTGTTGGATACGTGCTCTTAGACCCCGAAGAGAGACAAAGCACTTTACAACAAAGTGTAAAGAGGTAATAATATCTCATGACGAAACAAAATAAATATCCAGCCACTAAATAAAACTTAGGAAAAATCGAAAAATCCCATCTGCAGAAGCTGAGAGCCATGCAGTCACAGTATACCTCATACGCAGGAGGTGGGGCATCCATTTTTATGGAATTCTTTATGCAGGAACTAGATTATTCTCTCTTTTTATCCCATACCAAGATGGCGGAGAATAATTTCAACATACATCCCCACATACAGGTGAGAGGATATGAATGTGCTTGATATTTCACGTCTGTTGGTTAAGAAATGGTTCCACAAAATATTAGATATTCAGAGGGTAATATGGAATCACCACAACTAAAATGTCATATTAAAAGTGAAGTGCAACCTCCTTTCATGTTTTGCAAAGGCAAACAGGCAAACTCCCTACAGCGAGGATGAGATGGTATCTTCACATGGTGTTTTACATGCAGACTGGAGAGTGGGCCTTTTTATACCTCTACTCATCACGTAAAGGAATAATACATTAATTATATAACTTATGATGAAAAATACATAATGGATATTCCTGATTCAAAATTGATAAGGGATCCACTCACATTGTAGTCTACGTTCAGAAGGAGAGAAGGATTATCTTCCCTTGGTGTATGTGCGGAGACTGATGATAAATTGTTACAAATTGTTCCATATGCAGACGTTTAATGAGGAATCTTCTTTAAAAAGGGTTATATCACTTTGACAGTAGCTATGCGTCGGGCACATGCTCAGTAGACAGAAGGGCTTACCCTTCGGACAGCTCTTTGGTGAGGGAGCACAGAATATGATATGAAGGGCGGCAAACAGGGGTTGGCTTTTCTGTTCTTTACGTACAACATTAGCAATGATTCTGCTGAGGGATACCTCAAGGCTGTCTCACAAAGAAATAATTAATCTACACATAAAACTTTCACAATCATTCATGGTAACATACATTCTATACATAACTCTAGTTGTCCTCACAAGCTCACAGAGACCCGATGCCTTTTGTGTAGTACTGATGGCAATTTGTTCTCGCCAGGCATGGTGTGAAGAATTCTTACGTTTGGCCTAGAGACAGCTTCAACTGTCTCACCAGTATTATGAAATAAAAATAAACAAATAAACAAGTATTGGCAAAGCCAATCAGTCTAGTGGTGGTTGCCAGATTTTGAACTTTGACAATGCTTGTTTTTGTTTAAATAAAACTTTATAATGAGGTGAGCTACTGGGCCCATGCCAATGTTAACAAAAAACGTATTCGCTAAAAGCAAAAATATATTTGGTCTCAAAAAGTACACAATGCAATAGTCCCAGGCACTGAAGGGAACTACTTTGATTGTGGATGTCCTCCTTGTGAAAGGGCAAAATTCCATCACCCACAGAGAAGTTAGCCAGTGGCTGAAGTGGTCTGTCCCATTACTCCATGCTGTATGCTATAGTGAGCAAACGAAAAATGTGAATAACATAACAACAGACTAGTGTATAAAAAAGGTTGTTTGAAAGCCCCCATAATCTTGCATATAATTTTGGTAAAATCAAAAGGTTGTTACTAATGTCAGACGTACAAATACACATATTTACCTAGATAAATGGTCTTTGGGTTAGTCCAATTCATCTATTCATCTATTCAGCTGTCATTCACATTTTGTTTGAGCCCACCAAAGGATGCAGCACGGAGCAGTGATTCATTCCACTTCAATTATTAGCTCTCTGGCACTATGAGTGATGACACTTTTCAAGATCACATATGCATGTCTGCCTAAAAATAAGTGCATTGGACCAAAATACTTTACTTTGCAATGCCTTTTTTCTTTCCATTCTTTATATCTATTAGTTTTTATGGTCTTGATTGACAGCACAGCTGTCACCCGACAATTATGTGACTACCACCAGAAGGAGGGCTTTAGCTCCACCCCATGAGAACATGTTGATTGGGCAGAAGTTGTATGCTCCCACGACAAAGTGCTTCCCCTCCACACAGATGTGATCATTTTGTTTATTTATCCAGCTGACTGATCTCGAACTTTCAGTAGTGCGAACAACATTGTAATGCTATTAAAATGTCTTAGGTAACTTGATAATTTATGGTGTTTTTAACAGGCAGCAGCACAGATAGAAGGAATACAGTAATTAACTTACATGGATTTTTAGGTCTGGCTTGGCAGTTCAACTGTCAATGACATTGTCACAACACCAGTAATATTCTACAGTTCTTTGATTCCACACAAATACATATGCATTTGCACGTTATCTACATGTAACTCGTCACATTACGGTACAACATTTTTTTAAAGCCCGACCTACTGGCATTGCCAATGCTTGTTTAATCATTGTGGTGCATTTAAGCTGCGTCTTCATGTTACAGTACTTCAAAGCCAATTGCAACTTTTCTTTGCACCAATAACAATTATATTTTCTTACAAGTGCACTAAAAATAAGAAAGGTTTCTATTCCGGTTTTAAGTGCACATGCCTGCTAGGAAGCTCACATACTGTTCTTTAATTTAAAATGTTTACTGCAAGTATGCGGCCGCCTTGTTTAAGCAGGAGCATATTTCCTTTTTTTCCTCTTTTTTACATTTTCAAGGCGTATCCTTGCAATAAAAAATAAAGCATTAAAGTAACTGTCACCTCTGCTTGCCAAGATCAGACCTTCTATCTTCCCTCCAATGCACCACCTTCGAAGAAAACACCTCACCCATCATGGAACATCTTAGCTTCCAAATCCGTATGGATTCCAAAACTACCATCAGAGAAACCCTCGACTACAGACCCCTGGTCACCCGGCCCAGTTTCTGCAACGCCATCGCCGACTTCATTACCCCCCTGACAGTCGACTCCAAACATTACATCTTCTGTGGAGACCTCAACTTCCACCTCGATGACCCCAACAACACCAACTCTGCCGACTTCCTGGAGAGCTTGAGCAACATTGGACTCTTCATCACAGGCTCACTAACACCCTTCACCAAACCCGCCATCCCCCCTCATCGCAATTGGAGCAGAGTCACCGAGACCCAATTGACCACTGCCCTCAACTCACCAGACCGGACCCCACCACCAATCTCAAACTGGCTGTACGGAACTTCTCTGACGGGATCTCCAAATCTGCCAACAGTCGCCCCTTTGAGGAAAACCAGCACCAGCAGATGAAGCAAACATGGCAGCTGGTTCACACCCGAGTTCCAACTCCTCAAGTGACTAGATAGACATCCTAACCAACCACATCGAGACAAGTGCCAACCACACTATGGAACTCTTCATCATCATCAGAGAGTTCTCCAGCCGGTCAGCCATCTAAAACATGATTTGGCCCTCCCAGGCCCTTTTTGACACTTTGGCAGACCACGTCCAGAACAAGAAAGCTGACATCTACAGCAATTTTGACCCTCAACCCACCGTCCCCGACCACCTCCTGCCACCCACCAATGTTACCCACAGCCACCTGCTCAGCAACTGGAAGCAGTTCACCATGCAGGACACTACGACCATCATGAATTCGATCCATTCCGGAGCACCAACAGTCCCCTGCTCCCACCACTTTTTCAACCTGGGACAAAAGGAAACCAGCAGTGTCCTCACCAACATCCTCAACGCATCCTTCACCACAGCCACCATTCCCAGTGCATGGAAGCACATAGAGGTCAACCCCTCCTGAAGAAACCCTCCCACCGATCCCAATGAACTCAAGAATTACCACCCCATCTCGCTGCTTCCCTTACCCGCCAAGGTCCAGGAGAAAACCATTAATCGCCAGCTCAGTGAATATCTGGAAGAAAACAACCTGCTTGACACTTCCCAAACTGGTTTCTGATCCAATCACAGCACTGAGATCGCCCTGATCACTGCAATTGATGACATCAGAAACCTCCTCGACCGAGGAGAGATGGCAGCCCTGATTCTCCTCGACCTCTTGGTGGCTTTTGACATGTATGCTACATCCCTCATCGCCAGACTACACCACAAAGGCATCTGCAGCAACACCCTCAAATGGATCGCCTTCGTGCCTCACCAGACACACACAGAGGAAAAACATCATCTGCAGCATCACTCAAGGCTCCTCCCTCAGCTCCACCATCTTCAACACCTACATGACAACGCTGGACCACATTGTCCACACTCACGGACTCAGTATCATCTCATATGCCGATGACACCAACTCATCCTCTCCCTCACAAAAGACCCAGCTACCACTGGATCCAACTTCCGCAATGCCATGGCCAGCGTCACCAACTGGATGAGATCCAACTGCCTGAAGCTGAACACGGACAAGACGGAAGTGCTCATCTTCAGAAAGAATACCTCATCCTGAGATGACACCTGGTGGCCCACCACACACTGACCAATGCCAATCCCCACTGACCACGCCCGCAACCTTGGCATCCTCCTAGATGGCCAATTCACCATGAAACGACAGGACAACGCAGTGGCATCATCCTGCTTTCACACCCTCCGAAAGATCTTCAGATGGATCTCTGTCAACACCAGCAAAACAGTCACTCAAGCCCTCATCTCCAGCCGACTAGAATACGGAAATGCACTCCATGCTGGAACAACATCACAGCTCCTCAACCTATTCCAGCCTATACAGAACAACACAGCCAGACTCATCCTCCACCTTCCCAAATGAACCTACATCACCCCCCACCTCAGAAGTCTCCACTGGCTCCCCGTCCAGAAGATATGCCAGTTCAAGCTGTTGACCCATGCCTACAAAGCCCTCCACAACATCGAACCCACCAACATCTACCACCGCCTGACCTTCCACCATCCCGCAAGGCAACTCCGCTCCGCCTCCCTTGCCCTTGCTCATGTCAACCGCATCCACCGCAGCGGAGGTCATTCCTTCACCTACTTCGCCGCCAAGTCCTGGAATTACCTCCCCTTCCACTCACCGACTTCAGGAAAGGGCTGAAGATATGGCTCTTTAACTAATGGCCCTTGGGGCCCCAATGCCTGGATTACCCATGGGGAGATAAGCTACGCTATACACATACTGTTTGATTTGATTTAGCTTTGCCACTGCTTGTTTGACTTGGTTGTGAAATGATGCTTAAAGAAGTGTACAAGGTCGTTGATCGTGTACCTGTGGAGTCTGAAACTGTGAATGCACTTTTGTTTGGTGTAGTCGATGTTGTTCTTTTGCTGTGTGCTTTCCTCCTCTTGAGGTTTCTCATGAACATGTATACCAGGCAGAAAGGTTTTCATAAAGTTGAGAACGCCCTGCGGCATCTGCAACGGATGGATAATGTGGTTTACTTTCGTGGTTGTTGCAGGCGAGGGTTCCCATGTGCACGCCATCCTGTGATCTGTTGTGCGCTCATGGTTATGCGGCGGATGTGTCAAATTGCAGGTCATGTCCCTTTTGATTTATGCTCGGTCTAAATTGCAATGTGTATTTTCACCATAATTTAGCTTTCTGTTGGACTCAGAATAAAACACATTTTGTACCGTGTTCCGTTGTGTATTGTACCAGTTTATTTTAAAATCGCATTATCGGTGTTTGTTTCTTGGCGGGTGCATGTGCGAATTTAAGATTTTGCAAATTCCTGTGTTTATATGTTGTGTGGAATTAGTGATCTGCTTGATATGTAAATCCTGCAAAAAAAAAAAATATACAATTTAAATGAGTAGTCAATATTTAGTGCAGAGAAAATACTGAGAAATATTCGAAGAGAAAATACATCTAAATGTATATGTTATCATCCACGTAAACGTGAAGTGTAATAATCTAATCTTGTGCAAATGGGGATTTGTAAATTGAGCACACCAGGTTTCAAAGTACATTTATGAAATAAAAAAAACTCATGCTTGCGTAACACGAAGGATGGCACTGTAGTTTGGACGGGTGACAAATGATAGTTGTGCACCCTTGAGCAGTTAATACCAATGGCCACCAGGGGGCAGGTGACCTAATACTCATGGGCATATCTGATATTGTAATTCCTTAGTCATCGAGGATGGCATAGACTGTGCCTAGAGTGAGCTTTTAGTTGCTCTGTCATTTCAGCGATTTTAGCTGAATGTTCATTTACTACATTATTTTATACCTCAGACAAATATACTCATACACATTTAGGAACCACACCATGTATAGGTGTTAGGGTATGGTATTACATACCCCAATCCTCTGAAGTTTCATATCTTCACAAAACTTTGCACATTTTGCAATTACCATACATTTGATTCTGCATAATTGCGGATAAAAAACAAGTTACTTACCTGTACAATGTGGTTCTCCAGTATTGCTATCTTTCATAGATTCACATGCTTGAATCTTCCCCGTTGTCATGGCGGGAGCCTCATGGTATTTAAAACAAGCAGTCTCATGTAAATACATTAAAAAACATAGAGAAAGCAATTAACATTGTTAATAAAATCACATTGTTTTAATAGACCCAAACTTCAGCCAAACAAAGGCAAGAACTTGGACCACTCTTCCCCTGCAGAGCCACCAAACGTCAGATTTCGAGCACAAGCGTAAATACATATCCATGAGGTATCTAAGTGGTGTGCCTAAATGGGGAGGAGGGCGGGTCGTATGTGAATCTATGAAGATATCAATAATAGAGAACCACAGTGTACAGGTAAGTACCTCAGCAAATCAGAGTAGCTAGCAGTAAGTAAAGAACACACAGAGGAGGGTTCGGTGAAAACCACTCTCTACATACAAGATACTTTGTGAAGTGAAAACAATGAAGGTGAAAATAATGGAGATATAAGCATGAACAACAGATCATCAGGAAAAGTACTGCAGTGAAGTAAAGAAAATAACAGTCTGTACCTTAATGGAAAAGGTTACGCAAAACTGCCTGTCCGACCACAGCATCTGCTTACCATGCTGAATCCAAACAGTAGTGTTTGGTGAAGGTATGAGCATTCAACCACGTTGCTACACTACAGATGTCTGGAAGCAATACTCCATATAAGAAGGCTGTGGAAGTTGCCATCTTTCTTGTAGAAAGTACAGCAGCCTTCCTGGATAGCGTTCTTCCTGCCTTGTTGTGGCAAATAGCAATTGCTGACTTCACCCAACGGGCTATACTGCTTCTTGAGAGTGCGCAGCCCTTCCTGGGAGGCATGAAAGAGATGAAAAGCTGATCTGATTTTCTGAAAGTCTTAGTTCTCTAAATGTAAAATTTCAAGCACCGTTTGATATCCAGAGAATTGAGACTATTCTTAAAGTATTTTTATTTATTTATTTATAAAGTTTTATATAATGCGAACTTGACCCTAGAAGGGTATCAGAGCGCTTTACAGACAGTTCAATAAGTAGAAAATAAATAACCAAGAAACATAAACGCTGACAATGTCCGTTGCAAATCAGGAGTTGGACAGTGAGTTATAAACCAGTATTCAGATGGCGTGCAAGCCCTGGTTGGCGAACAGCATCATGTCAGTATCCAGAGAATGAGTTTGTTGGTTTAGGGAGAGATTAGTTCATTATAAGCAGTTTGACTTCTTCTTTTAATGAAGGGATTGAAGGGATCAGTCTGATTTCAGGGGGCAGGGAGTTCCAGATACTAGGGGCCAATCCGGAGAAGGCTCGGATTATTATGTTGACAATAATGGGCTCATTCAGAGGAAAGCAAGTCGGAACCTTTGGAATGAATTTCGGGTTGGTTCTTAACAACACCTTATCTTCTCTGAACTGTAGAAAGGGTTCCGTGACAGTAAAAGCTTGAATCTCACTGATCTTTCTGGGAGATGTGAGAGCCAAAGAAGGGCTGTTTCTATGAAACATATTTCATATCCGCTTTGTGTATTGACTCAAAAGGCGGTTTAATGAGTTGGTAAAGGACTGTGTTTAGCTGCCAGGATATTGCAGTAGGCTTTATCGGTGGGTAAGCCTTGAATATGCCCTTCATAAATTCCTTTTTCAGTCTGGTGGACCATAGTGAAATTTCACCAGTTTGTCTTCTGACACGGCAACAGCTGCTCTGGAGAATAGCAAAAGGGATGTCTAATGTTTTTGAAACACCAGCAACAGAATCTTTTCCATTTTTGCCACATATGACTTGTTAGTTAAAACAGCACGGACTGTTCTAGGATAGATCTACCTTCTGATGGAATAGTTAGAGATCCAAAGACATTTTCATGAAGTGCCATGCCCATAAATTGAGAGACTTTATCGGATGGTACAATATTTGGTTGTTGTTCATGGAAATCGGGTACTCCATCGGTTGCAACTAAATGGAACACAGACATCCGGAGACGTTCCGTGTACCAGAATTGTCTTGGTCATGCCAGGGCTATGAGAATTAGATGGCATGGTTCTATCTTCATTCCGTGTATCATCCTGGGAACGAGAGGAAAGGGTGGAAACACATCAGCAAAAATTCCTGTCCATTGTCTCTGAAGGGTATTCCCTCAAGACCCTTTTTGAGGGAATCTGCTTTTAAAATTTTGCATTTCTTGTTTTGAAGTGTTGCAAAAAGGTCGAGATCTGGACTACCCCACTTCTTGAAGATTTTGGATAACTGTTTCTTATTTGTTGCATTGATAGGTTCTGCTGAGAGAGCCCACCATTCGTTTGCTATGCCTGGAACATGCTCGACTTGTAGTGCAGCAGCCATTTCCATATTTGTTGGGATAGAGACTGGAGGCATTTCTATCTCGTTCCCCCCTGCTTGGCTAGATAGAACATGGTGGTTGTATTGACCGTTCCTACTAAGATAGAAGAATTGTGAATTCTGGGTAGAAACGCTTGGAGTCTTAGGAAGACTTTAGTTCCAGAAGATTTACGTGCATCTGTCATTCTTGGAGAGATCATGTTTCATGGATTTCTAGCTCCTGGAGATGTGCTCCCCAACCTTCCAGAGTGATGTCTGTTGTCATTAAGAAGCATGGTTGTGTCGTTTCGAAAGAGAGACCTGTAGAGATGTTGACCTTCTTTCCCCCACTATGAAAATGCTTGCTTTATTACAGGGGTGATGTCAATGATATCTTCGAACGAATCATGGATTTGAACTCATTACACATCCAGTTGTTCCTGCAATGGCCTCATGTGTAGACAACAGTTCTGAATTGATGGGATGCATGAGGATAGCATTCACAGTATGGATTTGAATGTTCTTACTGCAGTGAACTTTCTTTTTATCAGAGAAGTAGTCGTGTCCCTTATCATTGGGACCCTTTCTGCAGAGACAGTAAGGCTTTGGCGACCTTGGTGTCCAGAATAGCCCCTAGAAACACCAGCAATCGTGTTGGTATGAGAGAAGACTTTTCTGCATTCAATTTCAGCCCGAGAAAGTTGAATAACTGCAGACAAGCCAAGGTAGATTGTTTTTCAGGGAAGAATGAGCATCCTTTGACGAACCAATCGTTCAGGTAGGGGAATACCTGATGCCCATTTCTTCACAGGAAAGCAGCTACCGGGACCATGCAGTTTGAGAAAACCCTGGGAGCCGACCGTAGGCCAAAAGGAAGAACTTTGAACTGGTGGTGTCACCCTGCCAACTCGAACCTCAGGTATGTCAATGCTTCACATGAATGGGAATGGAAAAATATGCGTCCAAGAGATCGAGAGACGCCATGAAATCCCCTTTGTTGAGTAGCAACAGAATTTCCTGAAGTTACAGCATTCTGAAAGGTTGCTTCTTTATACATTTGTTTAGCTGCATTAAGGTCCATATCACAGACCTACAAGAAAGGAAGAAATTTGAATAGACACTTTTGCCGCACTGTTGGAAAGGAAATTCTTCTATGACCCCCTTCAAGAGAAGCAGAGATACTTCCTGTTTCAGGAGAGAGAGGGGGGTTGATGCTTCCTTTTTAAAGATGGATGGTAGTTTTTTTTTTTAAACAAATTCCAGGGTGTAACCCTGATGTATAATGTCTAACATCCAATTGTCTGTGGTGATGCTCTTCCATTGATGATAGTAAATGGAGAGATTGTGGTTCGAGGTTTGATAAAGGTACGAGATGACTGGTGCTTGGGGACCATCACTATCTCCTTCAGGCCTGCTTCCCATATGTAGTTGAAAATGGGTATCGATATGACTGACTTTCTTGCAGAGGCTTTAAAGTCATACAGAAAACTATCTGTTTGCTTTACCGAGAGAGGTAGATCGAACCTCTTTGATGCACGCTCCAGTAGCTCATTAAACCCTCCAATGTTCTCAGGTGGGGAACTTGTCCGAGGAGGCGCTGGTGATTGTGAAGATGTAGCTACATAATCATTCCATTCCTGACCCACTGTTCGTTGATCTCGAAGTTCATCCTCTTCAGGTTGGTCGTCTGGATCACTCTTAATGTAATTGTCTCTGATGGTAATGGGAGGAAGCACTACCCTGCACTCTTGTGTGCGCACAGGCACATGACTTTTAGGTCGAGGCGTCACCTCCTGCACATCTGCGTGGGCCAGAGGAAGAGGAACTGGCACCGTTGACTAAGGGAAGCTTTTTATATTAGTCATTGATATGTGCCTCAGATCAGTGACAAGGATATGGGCACATAAATAGTGTTTTTCCTCGAACTCTGGTGTTCATCATCTAGGTCTTCATAGGGATAGTGCTCCTGGAAAGTATTGTATTTGTGGGACATGAGTGGCTGGAGTAGTGAATGAATCCTTTTGCGGGTAAGTAGAAGTGTCCGTCATGATCTTCGTCATCCTCTGAGTCTTGGCATTTTACCTGCAATTGAGAAGGGCTCTAAGCCGGGAAAACTGTTGTCGATGTCGTCATTGGACTTCTCAATGATGAATTCGTCATCATCGTCGGTGTGGTAGAGGTGACTGTCATCACTGAAGGTACAGTCGATGAACATATTATCGACAGTGTTCTTGTCAATGCTAGTACCGCCGTAGACGGGTTCATTAACGGTCAGATTTTCGTCAATGACGAATCCTTCTGATGTGTGTTTGGAACAGGAGAAGCAGAAGGCCTTTTCTGTGACTGACTAGAAAAGTCTGTCGAGGCTGATTTTTCAGATGTTTTTTCAGCAGTCTTAGAAGTCTTTGTGTCCTTAGCCTATGAGGTTCAGCCCTTATTTTTGCACTTTCGCTCAGGTAGAGAACGTTTTGGACTATCCTCTTCATCAGAGCCAGACTTTGATCTGGACTTATTTCTCTGAATCCATAGTAGGAGAATGGCTTCTCTGTCCTTAAGTGTCTTGGGAGAAAATATTTTGCAGAGCTTGCAATCCTTTGGTTTATGGTTGGAATGCAGAAAGTATAGACACCCTTTGTGAATATCTTCAGAAAAAAGTCTAGGTTTTCCACAGGACTTGCATGTCCTGAAAAGTCTTTTCTCTGATCCTCCAGACATATTTGAGAAAATATTGAAAATGCAGTACCTCAGAGTTGTACCTGATGAATATTTCCTTCCTTGAGAAGAGAAAGCAGGGTCAACAGTTCACAACTGTAACAAACTGAGCAGAGTTCAGGGCGACTCCCTACACATGAGGTGTGGTTAGAGATCTGAGGTATGGTGGCTCTGCAGGGGAAATGTGGTCCAGGGTCTTGCCTCTGATTGGCTGAAGTTTGGGTCTATTAAAACAATGTGAATTAGTTAACAATGTCAATTGCTTTCTACATAACTTTTGATGGATTTACATGATACTGCTTGTTTTAAATACCGTGGGGCTCCCCCCGTGACAACAGGGAAGATTTAAGCATGTGGCTATGAAAGATTCAATACTGGAGAAATTCCTGTCACCACCGTGTTATACAGGCACAGGATGTGAAGTTTTTGGTGGATGGCTTTTGTACCTGTCTAGGGGAGTTTGCAAGGTTTGTGTTTTCCTGGTTCTTACATCTCAGTGGTGCTTTTGCGGTGATGGTGTTGATGCCCTGATGCATGTATCATGCAACGTGGTCCGTGGTCTTAGTTGGAAAGGTTGATGTGGATGCTTCAGGTTCTCTGTATGCTGGTGCGTCAACAGACAGCTTACAAAGTGGTAGAAATTTAAGCATCAGAGGGATCCTTACCCCGAACCCAGAGTTTAACTGCACTGGCATAAAACACATGCATGGCACATGACTGGGGTGTGCTGTGTTGCCTAAACTGAGTCAAACCTGTTTTGCTTTCAATACTTCATGCACTGTTTTAAAGAGGTGTTGTTTCCTGAATATCCTGCTTTATAGGTTCTTTAGGAAATATTCTGTGTTTCATAATAGTCCTACATTCGGAAGCGTCCATTTACTTTCCCTAGAGGCAGACTCAATTCATGATATCCCTTGGAAGAAGCTCTTTTCTCTTTCCTGTTTCTTATTAAATTGAGTGTAGTGATAGGTGTTTGTTATAACTAACATTAATTTTGTATCCTCTACTCAGTTCGCAAGCCTGGTGTGTTTTGGCATCTATTCCACCCTGTCTGTGTGGCAGATGTACTTACACCAGATCTTGCACATTGTCAGCAAGAAGAGGTGCACCATTGCTCCTTCTTGACAAGGTGTGGCTTGAAACCAGCACTTGACTTGAGTATTCCAAAACCTGTGCTTTGATCATCCGTACAAAAGTGTAAATAACTTTCATCCATAAATGTGTGAACAAGGTGTAGAATTGCATAATATCTAGCTATATAATCAGCTACAATATACTTACTATTGCCTGCTGAAACAAGAACAAGATTATTCGCAAATAATATGGTTTTTATGGTTTCTGTTCATTTTACACATCCTTAATATCAAAGAAAGAGCCACACAAACGGGTAACACAAAAATTCATTGCCGTCCCAATTGAAGTGTAGCATGGCATTACCGAGAACTGAATTCTGTTTTTCATGGCCACTGAGCAGATTCCTCAGAGATCTATGAGCTACATTTTTCGCTGTGGTGTGTAGCATATCTATTCTTTACTGTCACCCAATGGATCACAGTATAGTAGACAATGGAGCATTGTCATTGGGAAACTTAGGGAATCCTTTACTTTGACATTCACAAAGTGTCTGAGTTTTATATTCCTTTAAGTCTGTTTCTTATCGAAGTATATCTTGTCACTAGAGTGTCAAGTGTTCTTAAGCATGTCCTCTGTTGAAGTCAACTTGCTGAAATTGATACATTATAATAGTCACCTTTGTTGGAACCTGCCAAGCTCCACTGTGTCCAACATGACTGGATCAGTCTTGCATACACCATTGAAGAGGAACAGCTCCTTCACAGAGCGGGTTATAGGATGTATTAATTAGAGAAATCACAGGCAATTATGGTGCCGTCCAGGTGGCATCATAGCTGAGATGCTTAATGATCTTACCCACAGTGTGGCATGCTTTGCTATAAGGCTTCCCATCTTACACTGGGAAAAAGCCCTCATTGAGATGTAAATCATTTGTCAAACAGTATGGGGGGATGAGACGACTGT
Source organism: Triturus cristatus (assembly GCF_964204655.1). Lineage (NCBI taxonomy): Eukaryota > Metazoa > Chordata > Amphibia > Caudata > Salamandridae > Triturus > Triturus cristatus. The sequence goes on from NC_140583.1 coordinate 840,276,124, forward strand.
GTAATGTTCTTTTCTTATTGTGTCTGCTGTGGGAGTGCTGACTTTGTGTAGGCTTATCCACTTGTGTGAAACTGATAATGTATGAGGTACGCAAAATAGAGTTTAATTAGCATCTTTCTTCTACATGATTAGAATGAAGAGATACTGATTTGCACTTGTCTTGTTCTCAAAATCAGTCAACATGTTTCAGTGCTGTTCAAAGTGCTGGTGCTTTCATCACGCCCTAGAAGAACAATTAAGATCATGGCGAACACACACACTAGCTCAGTTCTCTGTGTTGCTGGATAAATCTTACTCAGGTAGAGAGCAAGTACAAAGTATTCAAGTAGCTAAAAAGAGACCTCATTCAGATATATATATATATATATATATATATATATATCTCCAAGCTCCAAAGTACCCAACGGTACAAGGAGCACTCGAATGGTCACATGCTCATGAAGAGCCTTTATGGTATACAATCCGCCAGCAAAACGATAACTTTAAGCAGTTCAATTCACCATGGATGCCTGACATGTTTCGAAGTGTCCCCACTTCTCTTCAGAGGCTTTGGCAAATGAGGGCGCATAGGACACCGCCCTCATCATTTAAATGCTCCAATGCATGCCCTGGATGGGATGCTCTACCGCGACTAGCAGAGCATTATGGGCCTTGTAGTGTCCTTTGTCTCCAGGTGGAGCGTGCAATGTTGCTGCTGTAACATACAGAGCCCCCAGATGGGCCTCGGTGTGCCGGTGGATATGCTAAATCCGTTGCTGCCCCACGAAGTCGGCCTTCTCGATAACAGGCCGTGTGGTCCCCACTTCCTGGGGTGGTGCTCCTTTGCGGCAGGGTGTACCGCATTTTTATCCAAACTTCAAAGTACCCACCATACAAGGAGCATTCGAACAGCAATATATCTATATATATATGAGTTCACACCGGGAAAATATCATTTTAACCCGGCGCTGTTTCTCAGATCCCCATTTCCCTCATAAGGAATAGTCCATATGGTCGCCGGTCGCCTTTAGTTCATATTCTGAGAAGGACACACAAGGCTTCCAATATTATGCATCAAGAAAATCCTTAAAGTTTTCAAATTTCTTACAAACTTGACCGGATCAGCTGAGTTCTCATCTGTTATCTCTTCTAGGATGTAGCCATGGTCTATTCACTGAGGCACATAATCACTCACTTATACAGTCAGTCATGCACCGACTGAATCATCCATACAGGCACTCATACACCCACTGATTTACCAATACACCTTGGTGTGTGTATATATTAACACTCATAAACTTTCTAAAAACAGAGCCAATGGATGATGTCATTTGAGATGTCATCAGTGATGTCACTGATCATGTCTGCTAACTATAATTGCTGAATTTCACTGGTTTTGTACGAGTGAAATCTGAGCCTAACTATAATGTCCCTGAAACCTTTGGTTTTTTCAGTAAATGTTTAAGGTTTTTTAAATTCTATTTCTTAACTATAATGTCCTGTAACCTATGTTTTTTTCAGTGAAAAAAAAACATATACACATACCCACAGACTGCGTCCAAATTGCTCATCTCAGTTAGACTCCATGCGCAGGTATGTTTGATGCAATTTTCTTTATTTCACCCTTCTAATGTGTTTCGGCTTTAGAAAAGTCTTGGTCACATATCGGCAGCCGCCATTAGAAAGCATATATATGGTTTGTCATCATCATGTGATTACTTGCCACCATTGAAAGAGTAAACATACTGTGTAGTTAAACATACTGTGTAAATTAAACATATTGTACACCTTGTTTTGAATGCTTTTTTTCTGCTTATTTTGTTTTAAAATTCAGCATAAACAATGAAAGAGTGCACAACCAACTTAATCATTAGAGAACGTCTAGACATAGGCGTCTAGAAAAGGGAGAATCACTCTTGTGAGTAAAAGAACCCTCACTCACCAACCTGGTTGGTGACATGCTTCATCATTGGGTTCCCACCAGAGAGGCTGAGTGCCTCCCTGGTGTGCTACTACGCCTGGTTACAGCGGAGCGGGTTTCTATCAGAGTGAGGTGATGTAGGAAATAGTGTTTTAAAAAGAGCTTGGTTTAAACCCAAACCAACTTTATTCGTGGTTAACCAAGCGCTGCTAAAAAATCTGATTGGACGTAAAGACTGAGTCTAACAGTCTAGTCCAAAATGCAGGTGAGATAAAATCATGGTTTAAAATTCACCTCTCTTATTTTGATACTTAATTGCATCTACTTTGCTAAGTCAAATTATGTCACCAATTAACTTCATCAGTTTTCATGAAGAAGCATTTAGAAAAAAATACAAATGTGCCCCAGTGGGCTTTGCCAGCATGCCATCTCGCTATTAATTCATAGCTAGTGTAAACCCTTGATTATGTGCAAAGGCATATTGTTTGTCCTTATGACTCAAATGTTGTGCCCAAGTGGACTTAAAAAATAAGGGTTTTCTCAAAAAATGTTTATCTAACAATGTAGATGCAATTATTAAATGTTCAGTATCTTTGTCTACAAAGATATAAATTAGTCTTCTGTGAGACATATTTTGACATTAATTCTAAACCTTTGGCTGACTCGAAAAATAGCAATAAGCAGAGTGGAAAGGAGGAATAAATTAATGTGTTTTTCACTAAGTCAAAAAATTATATAAAGGCAAGTTGAACTTAAAATGTACAGCACGAAACTTAGTATTTGAAATCTGCAGTGCTGGTCTATGTACATGGTGCCCTGATCTTGTCTTTCAAATGAGAGGATACATTTCTTCATCCAAATTTAACCCCATCAGAGTCTTGCTGTTGAATCTTAATATGTGACTGGATTCCAATTCTCTCCGTGTCTTTTCTTGTTCACCCCTCTATATATGGCTAGACTGTGATTGCTGTTACAGCATTTCTCTGAGGTCAATGTTCTATACCCCCTTAAACTTTTAATGAAATACCTACTGAGGAGGGCGACCTGTCTACCAAAAGTACTTAAGTACCCGCCTAAGGTATAAAATACTATATAAATGCAAATGTAGTCTGAGCATTGTATGTCATCAAATGGGAGCAAGATGGCCCAGCGAGTTCAGCTCTGATTGCCGATATCAGTGATCACAAGTTAGTATTTCAGTCAGGCAAGCTCACTATTTCAATATTCTTAAACAGATACGTGAGTACCATTAAATGGGCAACAGCAGTGAAGTGGAGCACGTCCTGTCACGTCTGACATAGCAGTAATTTAAACTTTAAAATGGGCTCCTACCAGGCCCTTTATTCATGTTCTTAACTTTACTGACAAAAACACAGATCGATTTCTCAAAACTGCTTGTATGAATCCTGGTAATACTTGTCATCATTGCAGTCCCTATATCACGTTTTTCTTCACCTTGCATTCCCTAAGAGAATTTGCTTGTTCCAAATGTTGTTTTATATTTTTTTTATTGCATTTTGTGAACTGAGTTGTCTCTAGGTGTGTGGGTGGCATCAGGTTATGGGTGCATTTTCATGGCGGAAGCTCTGGAGTTCAGGCTGAAGGCTGTGCGGGTGATTGAAAGTGCCTGTCATTGGGTTATATCATCTTTTATAACATGGTAGCGTGGAGGAAGGAATATCTCAATATTACCTAAGGGTACAATTAATTACCCTATACAAGGCCAATCATCCCCTCTCAATTTCTAATGCATCAAGAACAACACACCACTCAAATTTCATTGTTGGAATAGTTCTTCATGTATTGATTCATTATATTAAGACAAACTGGTACATAGATTACAAAAACAAAACAAGAAAGTAGAAAACATTTACGCTCACACATACATCAGCCCTCTTGAACAAACAAGGGACATATTAACTGTACATGGAACGAATCATCATGTATATGTTGTCGCCTGAACCCCAACTACTTAATGCCAGTGCTCGCACCCTCATTAATGGCAATGCACTGTGAGGCAATCTTGTTTATACATAGGGTTTTCACTATACCTCCTAAAACAATTTATATATGTGTATCTCCACAACAAAACAAAAAAGTATTCGTGAATTAAGCCGATTCCTCCAATCATAAACTGTTGACGCATTCAGCCCCTAGTTCGTCCAGGCCTCATCAGGACAAGGGAAAAGGGAACAACCTAAAATATTGTAAAACCAAAAATCCATTGTTAAAAACAGTTGCCTACGTGTGTCACAGGATGTGCTGATCACCCAGGCATACAAAAGTGCCCAAAACATATAACTAACCGTAAGGTGCCCCCTCTGGGAGTGGGAAAGAATGAAAGCCCAACCTGAAAGGGTGCAAAAAGATAGTCACCTACTTAGCAGAAGCAACGTGGTTCTCAAAACTAAGAAAAACACCTATAGAATGTGCTTCCTACGCTCAAGAAAAGAATGCCAGATAATAAAAAAAGCACCCACTTCGCCTCTCACAGGCGTCATGTCTCTAGGAAGTGGTCCCATGGCTAAAAGTAGTCCTCACACTTCAAATCTGGGTCCCACTGACTGTGTTCTAAGGTATTGAAGAAATCAATGTTATAGTGTAAAGAATTGCTAATTCAAACATACACATCTGCCAATATGTATACCTTAATGGGCTGTGGCTAATCCGACCCTTTTAAAATTTAACAGGAAGCCACGCTCCGTTCAGCCGATATAATCAGTAACTCCGGGGGGTGGCAGGTAAAATCCTCGGTGTCTTCCGAAAAAGATCGCACTCTAAAACCAAAGGAGAATAAATCCCCATTAGTGAGCCTCACACGCTCAAGGCTGGGGGCCCACTGCTACCTCCACCTACCAGTTTCGTTCAAAGGTGCCTGGCTACTTGTATCAGCTCGATACTTGGGAACCACAAACGCGGTTCCTTCACCGGTCGCGAGCTCAGCTAAACGATCTCCGCATAACTGGTCACATGCTCTCAGCCGTATAATGGAAATGGAAGAAATCCTCCAGGTAAATGCCCATCTTGAATACCATGGCGATCACAGAATACACCAAACTAAAAAAATTATGGAAAAAATTACAAATGTCTCAAAAAGAGAGAAAGGATTACAAAACATTAAAATTATATTGGCCATAACTATCAGCCTAAGTGAACCATGCTCTAGTTTCAGCACATCCTGCACATTAGTTACACAGCTAAACAAGACCAGACAATTACAAAATGACTATATGACAGTATGAATACGTCACATAGAAATAATGCAAAAGTAGTTAAGAACCACATATATGAAGGAAATCCTGAAACAAATACACTTTCTCAAGCAAATATTTCCTTTTCTCACAATCACCCCTACAGGAGATCACAAACTATAGTCAGACAATCATGATATGTTCAGATCAGAGCCCAAATTTTGTCACGGTCATTAAGACCCTGCACCACCGTTCTATATTTTTCTATCATGCGGGCTTCAAGTCTATTTAATGCAATTTGTAGGCTTGCCTTGTTGTTGGACTTATCCACTGTCAATACCGACCAACTGATGTTGTTCTCATCATGGTCACACTGTAGATAGTGTTGGACAAGTGGGGCACCTTGGGTCTTGCAACGTATCCTTGATTTATGTTGCAACACTCTCATTTTTACTGGTTGTGTTGTCTGCCCTACGTATGTTTTACCACATGGGCATGTAAGACAGTAAACCACATCTTTAGTATTGCAGTTAGAGAAAATCATCTGAACATGCTTCTTACCATTCAGTATTACAAATTTCGAATCATTAGTGTGGGGGCATGCTGCACAATTGTTACACCTAATGTGTCCTACCAAAGGTGTGAGTCCCATCAGAGCTCTAATGTCTTTTTTAGGCTGTGAGGGACGTGCTGATTTTACCAAATTTTGGAGAAGATTCATGCCTTTACGAAAAGCAAACAATGGCCTCGGAATATTTAAGTGGCTTACTAGCCTCCAGTGCCGTAATATAACATGCTTGATTTTATTCGCTGTAGGATTATATGTGAGCACACAAGTCAGTGGGTTAAGATCCGGGTTGGATTTGGGAATGAGCAACTCCTCGCGAGGTGTACACCAAGCTCGTTTGAGAGCTGATCTTGTCAATTTCCTTGGGTAGCCACGTTCCTTCAATTTGTTAAACAGAATTTCAGCATTCTTTTAAAAATCTGCCTTATTTGTACAATTACGCCTAATATGGAGAAATTGCCCATAGGGCAGGTTCTCCTTCAAACTTCTTGGATGTCCACTAGTGAAATGAAGTACCGTATTGCGATCAGTGGGCTTAGTGTACAAACTCACCTCCAATTTGCCTTTGCGGTAATGATCCATATATCCAAGAAGTTAATCTTCTCATTACTATATGCCATTGTGAACTTCAAATCTTGCGTTCTGGAGTTCAACCAATGGTGAATTGGGTTATAATCATGTTCAGACTACATGGTTATCCAATCCATGGCCTCTCAGCAGAGCCACAGAGCGATAGACACATATGTGCCAATTGTACTTACCATTTTGTGTGAATGCGTGTAACAAAGATATACATAGCTGTGAAATATGGAAATGTGGGAAGAGGCAAAGGGAAAGACAAGGTTTAATGGGGAAAGAGAGTGAGAAAGAAAAGTACATGAATACGGACAGAGTAAAAAGGAAAGTGATGAAGAGGAAGGAGATGGTGTGGTAGTTATGGATGTGGAGGCTTTAATTAAGATGTTGACAGAAAAAGGGGGTACACTTTGAAAAAAGCGAGAGACTGCTGAAAAAAGTAGCGAGAAGAGAGAACTGGTGTGATTGAGACACACTGAAGATCAGTACTACTTATACAGACCATAGTAATGTATAATTCACAATCTCATATTTCAGATTATAAACATTTTAAATTAGAATTATTCACAACAAAATTATTGTTTATCCTCATTTATCTTATGCATCTAACAAGCATTGGCAAAGCAAATAGTTCTGGCTTTTTCTAGGCACTTTTCTTTGTTGTTTTTTATGTAATAATAGAAAGCTGCAAAGTAAACAATTTTTTTCCTTTTGGAGAAGACACTATTCAAGTAATTCACTCACTCTATTCAATCAGAAACCTCAATATGAGGTCTAAACTAGTCACTCCAACTGATGAAACACTTACACGCAATAAAACAATTATGTCAATGCAAGCTATTTATTTGCATCATAAAATATTTTCATAGAAATATGATTAGTATAAAATATACATTTCATTTTTATAAAAAGCAAAAACAGTTAAAAACATTTTAGCATATAATTATGCAGGAGAAAAAAGGATAAAAGACAATACACTTTGTCATATCATAGTTAATTCAGACCCCTTATGGGCAACATCGAATAGGGATTCACTTCCCTATTTCAAGTAGTTTGTATGCCCCATGCGTCGACGCGTTTCGGAGGCTTTCGCTGTTCGTAGCCTCCTTCTTCAGGACAATAACTATTTGTTTCTCCTTATTCAAAAATAGTCACCTAATACAGAAATAAAGCATTTTTTTACTTATAACATAAAACATATTCTCTACATACAGCATTACTCTAATTCCTTTTACATCTCTTTTAAATACACTATGGACATCATTAACTTTGGGGAAACAATGATTTTGTCCTTAATGTACATATGCAACTACAAGACTTTTAAAGTAGACACAAAAGAGGTTTGCTTTTCAACCTGCCCAGTCTTTTTTTTTTTTTTTTTTTTTAAAGCGTTTTTTACATTGTAAGTGTTTCCATCTCATCCATCCATAATGCACCTTCTTAGCACTCTCACATCTCATCCATTATTGTGAAGCACTTTTGTACCATTCAATCGATCGTTGATAATTACTGAATAACTCACCTGTGCAAACGCACTAGGGTGACTTGTTTATTGGGTTAAAATCTTGAGTGAGATTATCTCAATATTTCACAGTTCCCCAAGCTGTCAAGAAATATAATAATATTTTAAAACAGTCAGTTGATTATCAGAGGAATAAACTCCCTGATTAGGAATCAGTTATCTGATTTCCAGTTTAAACTTATTATTTTTATTATTATTATTAATTTTATTGTAAGTCTATACAGTACCTATAGGATCACTCATGGGTGTAGACTTTATTGCGTGGTTTTCTGTCATTAGGTCATAGAGCAACTCTCTGTGCCGTTAGATTTATTCCTGTTGGGAGAGAAGTTCATTTAACTTCACCTCACTGGCTTTAAAGGAACATCATTTTTATTATACCCAAGGATATTAAAAGGTTTTTTCTTTACCTCTAGATGTTATGTTTGTTGATTAACACCGTTTTTTATATACATCCTATGGTTCAATGATCGTCCTGCAACAGTGAATGCCGCACCTTTAAATCAACATTAGAAGTTATTTTCTTTTAAGGATAAATTCTCAGAAAAGAATGTGCTGATCAAAGACCATAGGTCTTTTGGCATCAATGCTCACCTCTTTACTGGGGGGCTGATAGCATCCAAGGATTCTTTTACTGCTCCGGGTAAATATTGCTCGTAGCTGTATCATAATGGGGACAAGAAAAGATATATAGTCCCTATCATTCTCATGTCATTTCATTACTATCACTGTTTTGTATCTAGTTTTACCTTTAATCCCTGAATTTCTATTTCACACTCATACCCGCTTTTCATATAATTACTACATTAAAAATAAGGCAAGAGGCTCCAAGGAGGATTCGAAATTCCGTCTCTGAGCCCACGCATTACAGGTAAAGGCTCATGGTGTATTGACACTCATAGATAGCTATTAGCGCTATCTCGATTCAAATTTTATTCCGTGTGTTACAGATAAAGGCTTCAAGGTATATTGACGCTCATGAATAATTGTTGGCACTATTTCAATGGCCATACTCTCAGTGAGAGAGATTTGAGTCAAACAACAAATAAGCTATTAAATTAAAATGGGCTACGCGTTTAACCTCGCTACGAAATCAAACATACTTCCTCCCGGTTATAACATACCTCAATAAGTCCAACGGCCAGCGTTCCCGGGCAGCTACTTCCGTGTCGGTAGGATCGCAGGCAACATCAATGAAGGACTCTCTTTCTGGGCCAAGTTTTTTTATAGTGTGTCAGTAATAGACGTCATCTACCCGCGACTGGAACCATTGCGAGGTTTACATACTTCGAACACAAACTTTATTCATAAAAACCTATTTGAACATAGACACTAATTGTATAGTGTATACAAACCGAAACAGAACTGTTGGCGAATGTAACATTTGTCAAAAGCACTCTAGGTGTCGGTGTTATCGATCGACTAAATGCGTTCTTACGTATGTCATACATATGAATTTGTAATTTTTTAGTAATAATCTAATTATTACTATTGGTCACTCCATTCAAAGAGTAACAATTGTTTTTTATATATATACTTATAATGATATAGTTATAGTTGTCAGTATTTTTTATTTTTAAAAAAACCTCACTGCAGGGTATCCTGACCGAAGAATCAATTCATTATGTGACTATTCTCATCCAGTCTTCTTTAGTATTAAGACCCTTATTAACCGTATCGAGAGTGGAAATATACCACTGTTCTCTATTTTTACGTTTGATTTCGACATTGCCCCCTCTTCTCGAGCAGATAATCCTTGCTACGATGAACCATGAGAACTCAATATGTTTGTGTTTAAGTTTCATAAAATGGTCAACCATAGGGGCATTGATTTTGCCCTTCTTCAATGCCGATTTATGTTCCAACAAACGCATTCTTAATTCTCTTCCTGTTTCCCCCACGTATGCTAAACCGCAGGGGCATAAGAGCAGGTATATTAGGTTACTACTCCTACAGTTATTGAGGGTTTTAGCAGTCATAGTGTAATTATTATAAGTAAGAGCTTTCGTAACAATACAGTGTTCACATATTGAGCAGTTACTACATTTATAGTTGCCCACCGCTCTATTACCTGTAATCATTGTCTGATTACTTTGATTTCCTTCTCTATATGTATGAACCAGGTTATGACGAATGTTTTCATTGCGTCTGAAGGCAAAGATTGGTTTGGAGATTTTGTCTAATTTGCCATCATTCAAGATGTGCCAATTAGAATAGATCACATTGTTCAGTCTATTGCTAATGTTAGAAAATTGACTCACAAATACCAGTTTGGAATCTGTTGGCGATTGGATTTTTATGGACTTCGGGTCTGGGTATATCATACTTTCACGATTATAAAATCGTGCTCTTTTACAGGAGTTTTTAATTAATTTTTTAGGATATCCTCTATCTTTTAATTTTTCTGCCAAGTTCTCTGCATGTTTAAGTTAATCAGCCATGCTAGAACAATTTCTTCTCAATCGTAGGAATTGTCCAAATGGGACATTCTCACGTTGAGACCGAGGATGATAACTCTTATAATGTAAGAGTGTATTTTTATCCGTGGATTTGGTGTACAATTCCACTTCTAGTGCTCCTTCCATATTTTTGATGGTAATATCAAGGAAATTGACTCTATTTTTATCATAAACTGCTGTAAACTTAAGGTTCCCATCTCCCAAGTTTAACCAATCCAAAAATTCGTCCAAGGTTTCAACATTACCCTCCCAAATATAGAAGATGTCATCAATGAAGCGGCGCCACAACTTTACATTCTCAAAGAAGGGAGCCGCCTCATTGAACACATGTCTCTCTTCGAAACTGGCAACATATAAACATGCCAGGCTCGGCGCACAGGTAGCACCCATGCTCGTACCTTTACATTGAAGGAACAGCTCATCTTTGAACAGGAACATGTTATTTTTCAACACCAGTGTGATACATTGCTTAATAAAATCTTTATTAGCTCCTCTTAGATCTGCATTTTCAAGGATGTCACCAATAACCTCAATGGTATTATCTTGTGGTATATTGGTGTACAAAGCCTCTATATCGAGGGTCACTAAAATCTGATTATTCGGGTTATATGTCATACCTTCTATCATAGAAATGATATGGGCAGAATCTCGAACATACGATTTCTGTTGAATCACAGGGGGTTTTAGAAAGGTATCAGCCTATTGGCTGAGAGGTTCAAGTAACGAACCAATACAGCTGACTATAGGTCTCATAGGTGGATTATTCAAATTTGTATGTATTTTAGGGAGACCGTATATGGCAGGCGTCCTCACATTTTTATTAATCAAAAACTTATGTTCAGCCTGACAAATCCATCCATTCTCTAGGGCAGTGTTAACAGTTTCGGTCACCTCTCTATTAGGAGAGTCGAGTTTTGAGAATGATACTTTCTGGTAATGTAGAAAGCTCACAGCACAGCAATGTAGCCTCATGCCGGTCAGGTGGAACATTGGGAGAAGCACATGATTGTTCACGTTTTAAGCCACTCCATTAAGTACAATGGCCCCACCTTTTGAAAAGGAGTCCTAGTTATGCATCTTCGTCCACTCCCCTTTCAGAGACCCCCTCCTTTTTCTTCCCATTTAAAGCATCAGGCTGTAGCAGTAACACCTTTTAGCTATAGTGCTTAGAAAGAGCTGCAGAATTACTGTCTAAAATCCAAGAGCCCATCTGTTCTTCAATACCAGGGGCAGTCACAGTCATTTGGAACAAGCAAATACACTAAGGGAATGCAAGGTGAAGAAACACATGTGAAATAGGGACTACTTCATTGACACATATTACTATGGTTTTTACAGACATTTTTGAGAAATTGATGTGAGTTTTTGTATGTAAAGTTAAGGACATAAATACAGGGCTTGGTAGGGGCACGTTTTAAAACCAGTTTTTAATGACTACTATATCTGTGATACTGACAAGCATTGGCAATGCCAATAGGTCTGGCTTTAAAGGAATTGTGAATGGTAATGTGAGGTAAGTACATAGCATGGGAATTGATATGTATTTGTGTGGAAACAAAGAACTGTAAAATAATATTGGTGTAAGTTAATTGGTCAGGTGAGAGTTGCACTATCAAGCCAGACCTAAAAATCCATGTAGCTTGACTGCCCTCCTCCCATTTGTGCTGCTGCAAGAGAAAAGCACATAAATGATCTAGTTATCTAAAACACTTCAATAACATTCCAATGTCATGTGTGTGCCCTTCAAAGTTCAAGCTTACAGCTGGATAAATAAACAAAATGATCACATCTGGATAGAGGGCAAGCACTTTTTTTGTTGACGCACACAGCTTCTGCCCAATCATAACATGTACTCCTGGCTCGCAAAGTGTGGGCACAGCCTAAGCCCCTCTCTAGTGGGGATCACATAACTGTCTGGCAGCAGCTGAGTTGTTAAGCCGAACCATAAAAATGTCGTACAACACGGTTCTTGGTGAGTTAGATTGAGCTGCTTTAGTAACTCTGAGTGTGCAGTGTTGGGCATCATCTTTCTGGAGATAGTGCAGCCGTGATAACGAGCTTAGGCCCTGATGTATCAAAGGGGTTTACCTATTCTGTGTCTATGGGAAAATGTGTTCATACATATGGCCCTTGGTGAACTGATAGCTGTTTCAAATTTTGAAACTTATCAAAGTTGATGAAAATGCTGGTGTTGTGTACATTTCCCTTTGAATTAAATTAGAAACGTTGGAGGTCTTGTAGTTTCACAGAGTAAAAATATATTTTAACTAAATCCTATTTGCCATAACTCACAGGACTACGAGTGTTTTATATAAAATACACAGGACTGAGACGTCTTTGCGTGGGGACACTCTGTTGGAGTAACCAAGCACTCTATAAGCTTTAATCATTCATTCATTCACACAGTATAGAAACAAAAATTATTTCTTTGTTCATTGTGATGTAAGTGTTGGACCTGGCCCTTTTTGGAGGTTTATCTCCAAACGTTTTGCCTTTTTGTTCCTATTTTTCTGACCTGTGTTTGTTGGCTTTAGGATTCTGGGCGCTTTACCACTGCTAACCAGTGCTAAAGTGCATAAGCTGTCTGTGTAAATTGCAATTCTGACTGGCTTTACATGATTGGCATATCTGATTTATTGGTAGGTACCTAGTAAAGTTCACTATGTGGGCCCAGGGCCCGTAAATCAAATGCTACTAGTGCAACTTAGGCACTGGTTGTGCCACCTACATAAGTAGCCCTGTAAACTTGTCTCAGGTGTGCCATTGCAGTGTCTGTGAGTGCGATATCGACCTGGCAAGTGCATCCACTTGCCAGGCCCTTACATTCTATTTTACTACATGAAATGCACCCCTATGGTAGGCCCAAGGTACACCCATGGACAGGGTGCTGTATATGTGAAAGGTAGAACATGTACTGGTGTTTTTTACATGTCCTAATAGTGAAATACTGCCAATTTCGTTTTTCACTACTGCAAGGACTAGCTCTCCCATAAGCTATCCTTGGAGCTGCCTTGTAACATTTTACAAGTGTAACTTTTAACTGGGAACAGCTAAAGATTTGGAGTTTGGGCTCTCTGACCTCAGAATTTAAAAACACATATTTTAGTAAAGGTGGTTTTTAAATTATGTGTTTGAAAATGCCACTTTTAGATAGTGGGCTTTTTCTTGCTTTGCAATCCTGTGCCTCCACCTGCCTGTGGATGGAATCAACGTCTTGTTTAGACTGACAGGGGCCTGTTCTGTTCATTCACTCTAGACAGTCACAAAGGGAGTTGAGGTGTGCCCTTCATATCCTGATTGCCCATCACCAGGCTGATGGGCCTTCCTGAGCTTGAGTGGAGGGAGGGGCTGTCACCTACACCTGAATAGGGCTGTGCCTGGCCTCTTATAATGCTGTCCAACCCCCCTTGCCCCCCGGAGAGTGCCTGGAGCCAAGACCAGGCAGAAAAAGAACTTGTGTACTACAAATACAATTCTTGGAAGAATATCTACTTCAAAGGCCAAAAGAGGTATAAGTATTGGACCTAAAACCCCAGAGTGTTAGAACAATTCGGAAACAAAAGGAGACTCTGCCAAGGAGTAGAGCTGAAGACCTGTAAGGGGAAGTTTTACCCCTTTGCTGTGTGTTGCTTTGCAGGGTTGGCCTGCAGTTGCTGCTTCTGGTTTGGGGAGGAAAAGGACTGGACTTTGCTGTGTATCCAGCTTGTGAAGTCTCACCAAGGGCTTGTGTGTGCTTGCCTCCTGTTGGAAGTCTTAGGGTCATGAAAGGCTTTACCTACAGCACCTGGACTCAATTGCTGGGAGTTCTGAACCTGCCAAGTGGTGCCCATTCCAGTTCTGGGCCACTGGGGGTGTTTTCTGGGCTGTAACTTCAAGAAAAGTATTTCATGACTACATCACGGACACCGCTGCCTGTAACAACGCTGTGGTCACCGCTTACTGACCTCGACGACACTGCAGCCCTGGTCTCACCGATGCTTCACATTGTCATCAACACCGTTGTCTGCACAGTGGCCATGGGCATCGACTTCTACAACTCCGCAGCCCTAGTATCATCGGCGATGACGTTTCGCTCCGTCACCGACTCCACTGCCTGCCTGTTGGATTTGTTGGTCACGATGCCGCGATAGCCCCGGTTGGCGCTATCCACTTCAAGGAACTGTTCTTTTGCTTTATTGTTAAAAAATCATATGTTTGCTTGTGTATGTTGGAGTTTTGTCGTTTTGGTCTTGTTTCGATTAGATACATATTGGCTATTTCTCTAAGCTGGTGTGGTGTTCATTTTATAGCGTTTTCACTGTGTTATTGTGTGTGTTTTGTACAAAAACTTTACACATTGCCACCTAGCTAAGCCTGACTTCTCATGCCAAACTACCAAGGGGGTGAGCAAGGGTAATCTGAGCTGTGTAATCCTCTCATCATGACTAGAAGGAAGGTTCCCTACTTGGACAGGATGTATACCAGGCGCGCAACGCCCATTGGGCGCCAAGGGATTCAGCTCCCCCCCCTCCCCCCCCCCGCCGTGTGTCAGGCCGGGCTGAGACAGCTTCCCGGGCACAAACACAGCCGCACCCAAGTACTTCACAGGTCTATAAAAGACCATTTACTTGCTAACTAGGCTTTGTTGTGTTTTCACCCCTTCTTAGAGCCCCTGCATCTCCACTCTGCATATTGCTGAAAAAATCAGACCCCCCACCCCTCAAACTTTTTTGTAGCCCCCCACCCCCCCGAAATTTGGTTCTAGTTGCGCCTCTGGTGTATACCACTGCCAACTAGAGACCCCCATTTCTAACAGTAAGTTTAAAGAATTGGTTTACTTAGTGATTGGGTCTGCAGGGTTAATGGGGCAGAGCCAGAGTGAGTGTATGTGTTGCAGGAGGGGCTAGGGGTGCTTTATACAGTCCTACAAACTTTATCCGAATAACTACTGAAAGGTGGTAAAGACTTCAACAAACTACCTTAATAAATGATACCCCCATCTCTATGGCTGACAGCTTAAGTTTGTGAAATTAATTTCACAGAAACGAGCTAAGAAAGATTAGTTCCTCACGTACATAATGCATTCATTCCAGAAAGCATTTTCCATTCTCACTGTTTGCACATTTCTCAGTGAATTATTGAGAAGTTGGTGCAAAGTGTAAAAAACTGGCGCAACCCATTTTTTGAACCTGCTTTGTTACATTTATTGCTGATATGAGTTGAGGCTCGTTTTGTGTACGTTGATATATCACCAACTATAAGCAGGCGGTGTACCAGAGTACGAAACAGATGCAATATTGGGCCCAACACTCGTTTGTGCTTGTAACCCCCAATTATTAGTGCAAAATTATGAATTGCCTTGTAAAATCATCTTTAATACTGGAGCAATTTGCCCCTTGCTGTTTTACTGCATGGCTTAGCAGGAAATGCGTATTGAAGCCCTTGGTTTAAATGCTATGTACTGCTGGGAGATTCCATGCGCTTCTTTTAATTCCAGGGAAATTTGTGGCCAAAATAAGAACACGAAGATCTATTTCCTTCTTTTATAAGAATTTTTTATTTATCTCTTTTACATATTAAATATATTCAGTGTGCATAATTAAAACTGCAGATATAGACAATTATATTTGAATTACCCAATGTAGACACTGTATAGCAATGGTTTAGAGACTGGAGGAGATGGAGGCCTGTTATATGACAGACTGAGGTGGAAAGACGTGGAATTTAAGAGGCATATTTGCAAGGCATTTTGGAGCAGTAAAAGGTTAATCCTGTAGTACTCTTTTATGTGCTCTTCCTGTGGTTTGGCCCGAAAGGTACGGTTCCTTATTAGTAAAAGTATAAGTGAAAAGAGGGCCCAGTCCTTTCCATTATAATAACAGTATATGAATAGTCCATAAATATCCAGAATGTTTTCCATCTTTAGATGTTTTGGGGATAATCGAAAAAGCATGTAAGAGTATGTAAAAGAATACTACTAGAATACGTTGTTATATACTCCAAAATACCTTTGCGAATAGGCCCCAGCGTTTCTAACAGGGAAGTACAAAGATGCATCTGGGTGGGACATTGTATAAGAGAGGAGCTAAAGAACGAAGCAACAGAAATGAGAGGAGGTAAGGAAGAATGCATAAAAGTTAAAATGCACAGGAGAGTGAAAGTAAAAGAAGACATAGAGTAAGCGTGAAGATAAACTTGAGTGAGGCCTGAATGTAATTGAGGGGGATGCACTGGTTTTTAAAATGGATATGTTGGTACATAAGTAAAAAGAGGGGAGCATGAGGAGGAAAAGAAGCGGATTAGGAATATATGAGGAAGTACTGAACTATGGGTGGGAAATAAAAATTCCTAGCTAGAAGGATTTATGGTAAGACATGCATTAGACAGAAGAAAAACAGACACGAGAGAACGGAAGGTCATCAAAATAGAAGTAAAGAACCGTAAGCAAAGAGATTTCATTTAAATCCCATCTCACCTCATGCTATTGGCTGTTTGCTGTATCATTCCACTTACAATGGAGTGATGACATTCCAACACAAAGGGGATTATTTATTTATATCTATCTCAATCATAACATATTGCATTCTTTATGAATATGTGGTGATTTAGATCTGGCATATTGGCCACATTTTATCCCCTAGCACTGGCCTCTTACTTCTTATCTCCTTCATGGAGGGCTGCTGGTGCAGCCTCTGGTGGTGCTTTGAATGGGTCAGGGGTGTATGCTGTGTGTTGATTGGGAAAGTGGCACAGCACTTCCTGTCTGTTAGTTGGCAGTGCCGCTCTGCAGCTTCCCTAATAAGTGCTCTGAAACTGCAGATTGTCCACCAGCCTTCCCACCAACAGTCCCACCGCCGCCAGCATCTTTTTCTTTTTATTCTGGTCACCTCTTGCCTCAACGCCCCCTCCTCACTGGCTGCCCCTTATTACCAGGAGCTTCTCATCTGTGCTGGGAAACAGAGTCTTGCATGTCTGTCCTTCTCTCTTCTATCTCCTTCTTTACTCATTCTGTACTCGTTTATCCCTCGCCACTTTTCAATTGCCTCCTACCCTTTGCCATTCTCTCTCTCTCGCATTCTTCTCAGTCGCTCTCCATCTCTATCCCTCGCCATTGCCTTCAACGTCTTCCCCCAAATTCTCCATTCACACATCTTCTCTCAACTCTACTGCTTCTCCTCCTCAAAATCCTTCTGTGTACCCATCAGACTTCTATTTCCCCATGAGGATCTGCACAAAATGTACTTGTAAAAATGCCGCTGGCATCAAATGTCCACCCCTCAACTCAACCCAATGATCTATTCCTTAACTAAGCCTCGGACAGCAGAAAAAGAACAGGAGGAGAAGGCCGCTTTTCTTGCCATGCCGGTTAACATCTATTGATCTTCATTTCATTACATCACAAATCTGGTGCTTTACTTATCCCCACCTGCTCCCTGTTTTTTCAACCCTGTGTCTTCTCCCCCTCCCACCCACCTCATTTTTGTTTTTTCACTACACGCCTTAGCCACCTCCACCCCATTCAGTGAGAGCTTTTGGCTTTGCCAATGCTTGTTTGTGTTGCTCTCCATTGCTTTGCAGATAGGGCCACGCTTCGTACTTCTCACAGATGCACACATAGACCCATGTTGCATCAATAACCCCATGACACTCTCCTTTGTGACAGCACAGGACTGATTTAATCCCATTCCAAATAACAATTATATTTCCCTGGCAAGGTGAAAGTTGGAAACATGTAGCACTTACTCTTCACAAATGTATTGTTGTACAGCACAACAACCGACACATTCATCCAACTCAATGTGGCCTTTGTGATGCCGCCTCTCAGCTTCAGTGTGAAATGTGACCGAGTGAAGGCCTGTGTACTGTGTTATCCAGCAAACCTCAAAGTGAGGCCCCAGCTACCACAAACCAAATGACGTAGGGCCAGATGTACGACCGTTTTTTGCGGTTGCAAATGGGAAATCGGCCAGTTTGCGATCGCAAAAAGGGTCCTTGTAGGGAAGTATCTTGTCATCCACTCACGTACACAAACAACACAGGACTACTTGGTTGTAGAAGCAGCGGAGTTTATTCCCAGTCTTCACTCTTCAAGTGCATCTCATGAATGCCCCCCAACCGATTCTAACGTTTACACTACCAACCCTCCATTCTTGAAACAACACAACCCCGCGTGATCTCCACGAGCACCAACCACCCGCTCGTGAAGGTCACGCTACACTAACAATATGATTTATATATATACAACACATCTTCCCCCTTTTTTTTTTTTTTTTTTTATTAGCACATGGCATAGTCCTTGAATCTTCCTGGGTAACGATGTTCACGTTTTCCCCTTGATTCACCACCCCATTTTGAACAATGAGGTTGCTGTTCATTGTGATCCTCAATTGAATCTGGACTCACCCCAACACTTTTATCTAAATGAGAGACACCCTTAAACAATGAAATCCTGTTCAAATTCCAGACACTTCCTCCCTCAATACGTACAGCACTGTTTAACACTTCTATTACCCTCTTAGGATCTGACCAACACTGTGAACCTTTAGGAACACTTTCCTTCCTCTTCACCTGAACAAAATCGCCAACAATAACCTTTACTTTGCTACAAGTACCTCTTTTCTTATCCATCATAGATTTCATTTTTCCTTTCTGCTCACTAACTCTTTGCTTAACAACTTCATAATCAATAGCATTAAATTCCTTATCATTCCAATTTTTTTTTAACCACCATGGTACCAAACTAGTACTTGGTTTACGTCCCCTCAACAATTCGAATGGACTAGCAAGAGTTACCGAATTTGGAGACGTCCTGTAAGACAATAGCATAGATTGCAATGCATTGCTCCAATTCAACCCCCCTTTAAGGGACAACTGTATTGCTTCCTTCACAACACGATTAAATCGTTCCACCTGACCATTTGCTTCTGGATGGAAAACAGCTATCCTCCTGTGTTTTACATTACATTTCTCCAAAAATGCCTCCATCTCCTTACTGATAAATTGAGGCCCATTGTCTGTGACTATTTCCTGCGGAATGCCTTCCCGACAAAATGTCTCATCTAAAAATTCAATGACACTCTGTGAAGTGACTTCTTTAACCATCTTAACTTCTGGCCACTTCGAAAAGTAATCAATGGGTACAATACCAAAACATTTATCCTTTGGACACACTTGAAAAGGACCAATGATATCAATGCCCAATTTCCTCCACGGACCACTGGGATAAGGAACAGGATGGAATTCCGCCCGTAAAGGTACAGCAGATTTATCACTACTGGAACAACTACTGCATTTACTCACAAATTGCTCAATGGATGAATCTATTCCAGGCCACCAAAATGCTTCCCTAACCCTTCTTCTAGTGAATGAAATTCCAAGATGACCCTCATGAGCGATCTCCATAATTGTATTCCTAAGACCAAAAGGTGGAACTATTTTGTCCCCCCTCATAACCAATCCATTTTCAAGTGCTAATTCTTCTTGAATTTTCGCAAAACTCATCATGTCACCCGACACCTTCCTTATCTCTGGCCAACCTTGCACAATGTATTCCTTTACCACTTTCAATTCATTGTCTTTTTCCATTTCCAACATCCAATCCTCCTCTCTTAAATTCTTCCCCATACCATGTATTAAATTCAAATCATGTGTAGTGAAAGCCACCTCACAGTCATCATATTGGTAATGTTCCTCACCAACAATGGGTAGCCTTGACATACAGTCCGCATGCATATTTGCTTTACCTTGAACATACTCAATACTGAACCGAAATGATTGTAATCTTGATGATAATCTTGCTAATCGTGCTGACATTGATCTCCCACCCCCAGGAGACATTAAAAACACAAGAGGTTTATGGTCAGTTTTGATAATAAATTCGTTCCCCCATAGAAAACTTCTGAAATGTTCTGCACCCCATACACAGGCAAGAAGTTCTCTCTCAATCACCGAATAGTTTTTTTCTGCATCTCTTAATGCTCTAGATGCATAGGCTACGATCCACTCATTGCAATTGTCCTTTTGTATCAAAACGCCCCCTAATCCCAGATTGCTTGCATCTACCATGACTATGCACTTGGCCCCTGGAACAAACGGTTTCAAACAGGGTGCATTTACTATGAATTCTTTTAGATTCTCAAATGCCTGAGTCATGTTTTCTGACCATATGAATTTTGCATTCTTTTTCAGTAAGCATCTAAAAGGATCAACCTTAACTGAATAATTTGGAATAAATTTGGCATAAAATTCGGTGAGTCCCAGAAAGGCAACTAACTGTTCTTTTGATGACGGTACTGGAGCATTAACAATGCTTTGAATATGTTTCTGCTTCGGTTTAATCCCTTTACCGCTAATCGTGTGTCCTAAATACTCTACTTCCCTGGCTTTCAATTTGCATTTGTCCAATCGCAGAGTAAGACCCTTCCTAGCTAGTGCTGCTATCACATTGTAAAGATTTCTATCATGCTCCTCATCATTCTTCCCATAAACCAGGATATCATCCTGAAAAGCTATTGCTCCAGATAGTCCCTCCAAGGTTTCCTTCATTAATCTCTGGAAAACAGAGGCTGCACTAGCCAATCCAAATGGCATGCGACAGTATCTAAATAACCCATCCGGGGTTATAAAAGCTGTGAAATTCTTAGAGTCCTCTGAAAGAACTACCTGATGGTAAGCGCTCGCCAAGTCAATGCATGAAAAGACTTGTGCATTACCTAAACTGGATACCATTTCGTGTAAATTGGGAAGAGGATGAGCGTCTACCCAGATTACGCGATTCAGACTGCGTAAGTCAACACACAAACGGAGTTCCCCTGAAGATTTTAACGAAATGACTATGGGAGAAACCCATGGGGAGGACTCTATGGGTTCTATGATACCATCATTACATAAATTTTTCAACATGTCACTCAATTTGTTCCTGTAAGAAAGGGGCACATTCCTTACTTTATGTCGAATGGGAACTGTGTTCTCATGAAGTTTGATCACGTGTTCAAAACCCACGTATTTCCCCAGTTTCCCGCTAAAGACACCTGGAAATTCACTAATCAACTTATCTACATTCATGAGATGCACTTGAAGAGTGAAGACTGGGAATAAACTCCGCTGCTTCTACAACCAAGTAGTCCTGTGTTTGTGTACGTGAGTGGATGACAAGATACTTCCCTACACTGGCGACGAGGATGGGATAGTGTAGGGAAGTATCTTGTCATCCACTCACGTACACAAACAACACAGGACTACTTGGTTGTAGAAGCAGCGGAGTTTATTCACAGTCTTCACTCTTCAAGTGCATCTCATGAATGCCCCCCAACCGATTCTAACGTTTACACTACCAACCCTCCATTCTTGAAACAACACAACCCCGCGTGATCTCCACGAGCACCAACCACCCGCTCGTGAAGGTCACGCTACACTAACAATATGATTCATATATATACAACAGTCCTGGCATGTACAAACGCTAATTTGCGAGTCGCAAAGCAACGCAATTTGCGAGTCGCAAAATGTAAAGATCGTACATCTGGCCCATAGTTTTGTCAGCTTTAGTCATGCGAATTACAAACCACAACAAAACTCATCTCAATGTTTATGCACGTCCTAAGGAATAGTTCCTTGATTTTTCAAAACACTAACACGCAGTCAAATATTCATTTAATATAAAAAGTTTACAGTTCCTGTAATGAGCTTTTAATACGTGTTCTCCATTTCAAGTGTTCAATTATAAGTAAACATCTCAATACATCTCAGTATATACTCAATAGACAAAGGACTCAACAGTTGGTTCTTAATCTATCTGAAAATCTATGCTTTCCACAACAATGGGCAGCTAACATGGAAATACACAATCCATCCTTGTATATCAGGTTACAGCTCTGCCTGCAGTGTAGAAATCCTGGCTTTGCCAGTGACGTAGTAGGGGAGGAGGGGGGGCAGGGGAGGGACGGTGTGCCCTGGGCGGCACAAGTTTTAGGGGCGGCAGCTTACCCCGCTCTTACCTACCATCTCGTGCGGCAATAGCAACCCCCGCTCCTAAATCTCTCGCCAGCACCCCCCGCTCTTTACTGTTGAAGCCGCGGGGCGGCAAACGCAGCGACCGCCACAGGTGGCCAGGAGCCTAGCTACGCCACTTGGGCTTTGGTGCTCTAGTGCTGTTGATAAATGAGCAGGTAAGAAAACTCTCCTATGTCTTCCTGCACATGGGCAGTGATGATTAATGACCTGGGTTGCTATTACCAACATTGTCTATAATAGTGTTTTTTTAAATTGTAAAATTGGCTTCTTTTTTTTTAACCTTCTAGAGAAATTATTTACTTCTGTATATTTATAGCCACTGCTAGTAGGCCTTTGTAAAGAGCTTGTACAGAACAATCTTACCAATGATGCACTTGACTGCCAATAGCTTGAGGTGAGAAATACACTGCTGGGTAGAGCCATAGCCCACTCTATAAATGCTTTAAAGGGCCGGTAACAATAGGTCTTGCTGACTGCTGTGCAGTGAAAACAGATCTAACAAGCATTGGTATAGCCAATAGGTCTCGCCTTTGGGACCTTATAAGTATTTAGTTATGCGGCACAATATCACTGGTAAAACCACATCAACTGTTGCATGGCTAAACACTTCTAAGGTCCCAAAGGCGAGACCTATTGGCTATGCCAATGCTTGTTTTGTTATGGGGCATAAATAACAGGAGGGTGAAGGTCAGTCAGTTAGTTAGTGAGAGAGAGTCAGTCAGTAAGAGTGAGAGAGTCAGTTAGTTAGTGAGAGAGTGAGAGTCAGTGAGAGAGTGAGAGAGTCAGTCAGTGAGTGAGAGAATCAGTCAGTGAGAGTGAGAGAGTCAGTCAATCAGTGAGAGAGTCAGTCAGTCAGTGAGAGTGAGAGAGTCAGTCAGTGAGAGTCAGTCAGTGAGAGTGAATGAGAGTGAGAGAGTGAGTCAGTGAGTGAAAGAGAGTGAGTCAGTGGGATAGTCAGTCAGTGAGAGTGAGTCAGTCCTTTAGAGAGAGTCAGTCTGTCTTTTAGCGAGAGTCAGTCAGTATTTTAGCGAGAGGCAGTCAGTCAGTGAGAGCGAGAGAGAGTCAGTCAGTGAGAGAGTGAGAGTCAGTGAGAGAGTGAGAGAGTCAGTCAGTGAGTGAGAGAGAGAGTCAGTCAGTGAGAGTGAGAGAGTCAGTCAATCAGTGAGAGAGTCAGTCAGTCAGTGAGAGTGAGAGAGTCAGTCAGTGAGAGAGAGTCAGTGAGAGAGAGTCAGTGAGAGAGTCAGTCGGTGGGAGAGAGTCAGTCAGTGAGAGTGAGTCAATCAGTCAGTGAGAGTGAGTCAGTCAGTCAGTGAGAGAGAGTGGGAGAGTCAGTCAGTGAGAGAGTGAGAGAGTCTGTCAGTGAGAGTGAGTGAGTGAGTCAGTCATTGAGAGTGAGTCAGTCAGTCAGTAAGAGAGAGTGGGTGAGTCTGTCAGTGAGAGTGAGTGAGTCAGTCAGTCATTGAGAGTGAGTCAGTCAGTCAGTGAGAGAGAGTGGGTGAGTCTGTCAGTGAGAGTCTGTCAGTGAGAGTGAGTCAGTGAGAGAGATTCTGTCAGTCAGTGAGAGAGAGTGGGTGAGTCTGTCAGTGAGAGTCTGTCAGTGAGTGAGAGAGTGGGAGAGTCTGTCAATCAGAGTCTGTCAGTCAGTGAGAGTGAGTCAGTAAGTGAGAGTCTGTCAGTGAATGTGAGTGAGTGTTTCAGTCAGTGAGAGAGTGGGAGAGTCAGTCAGTGAGAGTCTGTTAGTGAGAGTGAGTGAGTCAGTCAGTGAGAGTGAGTCAGTCAGTCAGTGAGAGAGAGTGAGAGAGTCAGTGAAGTCTGTCAGCGAGAGTGAGTGAGAGTGAGTCAGTTAGTGAGAGTGAGTCTGTCAGTCAGTGAGAGTGAGTCTGTCAATCAGTGAGAGTTAGTCAGTGAGTGAGAGAGAGCAGGAGAGTCTGTCAGTCAGTGAGAGTCTGTCAGTCAGTGAGAGTCTGTCAGTGAGAGTGAGTCAGTCAGTGAGAGTCTGTCAGTGAGAGTGAGTGAGTGAGTCAGTCAGTGAGAGTGGGAGAGTCAGTCAGTGAGAGAGTCTGTCAGTAAGAGTGAGTCAGTCAGTGAGAGTGAGTTAGTCAGTCAGTGAGAGTGAGTGAGTCAGTCAGTGAGAGAGTGGGAGAGTCAGTGAGAGAGTGAGTGAGTCTGTCAGTCAGTGAGAGTGAGTCTGTCAATCAGTGAGAGTGAGTCAGTCAGTGAGTGAGAGAGAGCAGGAGAGTCTGTCAGTCAGTGAGAGTCTGTCAGTCAGTGAGAGTCTGTCAGTGAGAGTGAGTCAGTCAGTCAGTCAGCATCTGCACATACCTTCCTTAAGCCTAGCCCTGACTCTGGGTTAAGAGTGTCAAAGTGAAACTGAAACCCAGGCCTCCCCTCTGCCTTTGAAGAGCATAGTTTACGACTCCACCTCCTGGCCTGGCATACCTATAGACCAGCACACTGCCCTCCCAGCAGAGTGGTTCTTTATCACCTCTTCAAAGCAGCCTGGCTAATCCACTTAACTCTGACCAATCAGGGCAGACCACGGGAAGGCTGAATTTGGACTACAAACAAGAAAGTCTTATAACTTCTTGTATGTACACGTTAGGAGAAATTCGACAATATAATATTGTTGGATTTACTACTACCATTCTGGGAAGTCTTTGAATGGTCTGGCTAGTCCTCTCCTATCAATATTTATTAATCATTAACTTCCTACCATGTTAACCTATGGGCCATGGGGTTTGCAATGGGGAAAATGACTTGGGCCAGTCTTCTAGCACCAGGGCTTATAAAAACATATTTTATAAGTATTTCCCTAATTTCTACAGGACCCCCCACCCCCCGTGCAACTAGGGGAGACTTTAGGGGTTCTGAATCTATAGAAATATTGCAGATTCTCCTTTTACTGTGTTTCTAGTATCAAAGTCGAATTTGACCAGCAATTTACTGTTTCAAAGCAGTCCTGGCACCCAGTGCTGCTTTTAAACTGACCTCAGGCTTCAGCACTGCACACATGCTAGTGCAGAAAAAGCTGCTGGCCTCTAAACTGCCATACCCCAGGGTACTGGGGACTTCTAGGTAGTTTCAATCCCCTGCCCTATTATATACTAGGGGCTTATGGGGTAGGTCATGCCAATTACAGGGGTACCCCACCATACCATAGTGTACCCTAGTGTATGTTGGGTGTTTTAACTGTATTCTAATGTGTCCCTTTCAGCTTGGCACTGGCCCTGGGCCTGGTTAGGCAGAGCCCTGGGTCAGTCAGAGTCAGTTACCACCAGTTCCAGTCAGCAAAACGTTGGGGGGTGCCTAGGGCACAGGATGACTTTGCAACACAGTGAGAGTGAGTCAGCCATTAATGCAAGGCATTTGCAGTTAGGGTGAGTACTCTAAAGCTCAACTTTCATTGTGACAATGGTTCGAATATAAAACCCGTACATGTTTGCACAGTTTAACGATTTGTGGCTATTCCTAATGCTCTGAGGATACTACATTATTATATGCAAATAAATACATGCAGAACAAATAAAAGAAACAATTGTAGTGGACTTGAATCCGCATGTTCTGAAAACCTGTAATTTCCCATCTTTCAAAAGAGCACAAGTAGCAGCTGTTTTAAAGCACTCGTGCTTGTGCTCGTCATTGCTAATTTATATTAATAGATTTTATTTTAAAGTAATTCATTTAAGATAGAGAGACAGCACATCGGGTAAGGATTACAACGCACCTGAGAAAACACGTTAAACTCTTATCTTATCAAGCACGCGAGTGGTGCGTGCGTGCGCGCGCAAGGGCGCAGACTTCACTTTTTCAAGCACTGCACCCGTTCTTGTGGCGCGCCGCTGCGCACTCCCGCAAGGTGGATGCTGCCACAAGCACGAGTGCAGTGCTTGAAAAAGTGAAGAGCGACGGCTAAAGGCCCTCTCTTAAGCAGAGCATGCTCGCTGCGTAGGCGAGACCTAAAAATACCTACCTGAAGTGAATATCTAGTGATGTAGCATTAAAGGGATGCACAATTCTGGTGTGGTCCTGAGAGCACTTGAAGTTGGAGCAGCCAAACTCTTGCTAGGAAGGTGTGCTATATTAAGAAAACAAGCATTGGCAAAGCTAATAGGACTGGCTTTTGCAAGCTGGTGTAATTGCTACTTTTTAACAAGCATTGGTAAATGCATTAGGTTTTGCCTATGTGAATAATAATAAGCTGTTTTTGTTGTAAGTTGTAGCTTGCTGAGTCATTGTATAATGTTAGTTACAGACAGTCTGTTAAAATGTTACGACTTGTTTATGTACAAAAAGTCAATATATTGTGCTGTTACTAGTGGTATATTGGGGTAAGTAATAGCAACATTTTGAATATAAAATGAAAGAAGGAATGAATATTATTTGAAAAGTTTGCGTAACACTGCTTGACCAACTGCTGACTCAGCTTCTGTAGCCAGATCTAGACAGTAATACTGTTTGAATGTGTGAACATTCTTCCAGGTTGCAGCACGGCAAATCTTCTCCAATGGCACTCCGGCAAAAAGCACTGCCGATGATGACACAGCCCTTGTGGAATGAGCTTTAGGCTGCACAGACAAAGGACTTCTAGCTTTAAAGTGGCAAAATTTAATTGCTGATGCAATCCATCTTGCAATTGTAGACTTCGTCACTGCTGTACCTCACTTTTGACCACAGTAAGATACAAACAATTGATCCGTCTTCCAAATGGAAACAGTTTGTGAGAAGTAGAATTTAAGGCACCTTTTAATGTCCTAGGGCCTTCTCAGCCGGGGTAGTCGGACTGGGAAAAATAGTATGTAAAATAATGGGCTCATTAAGATGGAAAGAAGATGGAACCTTTGGAATGAATGTAGGATTCATTCTTAAGAGAGCATAGTCACTGGCGAACCTTAGGTATGGTTGTTTGATAGTAAATGCTTGAATTTCGCTGACTCTCCTAGCAGAGGTAAGCGCCAATAAAAGAGCAGTTTTCCAGGCGAGATATTTAAGTTCAGCATTGTGCACAGGTTCGAATGGGTGCTTCATGAGCTGAGATAGAACCAGATTAAGCCTCCATTCAGGGGGAGGAGCTCTGATGGGCGGAAAAGCTCTGAAAAGTCCTTTTAAAAATTGTTTGACCAAACGGTTGGAACAGCGAGATAAGCCACCAATAGAACGTCTGTAAGTTGAGATTGAGGCCAGATGCAGCTTAACAGATGCGAACATGAGTCCAGACTTAGCTAATGAGAGAAGATAGGGGAGAACCTTTTCTGGAGAACAGTCCAGGGGATGTGTATCATTATCATGGCACCAAGAACAGAAACGTTTCCATTTCAGTGAATAGGTTTTCAGAGTAGAAGGAGATCTTGCTTTTGCGAGTATATCCCTACAGTCCTGTGGCAAGTCTAGCTCCTTCAATTCAGTGAGCTCAGAAGCCAAGCATTAAGCTGCAGAGGGCCCAGATGCGGGTGGAGAATCTGGCCCTTGCTCATTGTCAATAGAGTTGGAGACACTGGGAGGTGAAATGGACTGCATTCTGAGTGTAGGAGAAGCTCTGTGAACCAGTGCTGACGTGGTCACAGTGGGGCAATGAGAATCATTCGGCACGGTTCCAGTTTCAGTTTTCTTAGAAGCCTCGGAATCAATGGAAAGGGAGGGAAAGCGTAAGTGAAAATCCCCGTCCATCTCATCATGAAGGCATTTGCCCAAGAGCCCTTCTCTGGATCCCAACTGGCATAAAATGGGCATTTGCTATTTATTTTGGAAGCAAAAAGATCCAAGTTGGGCCTGCCCTACATCTGAAAAATGTGATCCAGTACTGACTGTTCCAGTTCCCATTCATGGCAAGAATGTGATGTTCTGCTCAAAGTGTCCACCAGAGTGTTGTTTACTCCTGGCAGATGCTCCACCTTTATGGTAATGTGATGAGAGAGGAGCCATTTCCATATGGTCTGTGCTTCGTGAGATAGGATGTGAGAATGAGTACCCCCTTGCTTGTTTAGGTAATGCAAGCAAGTGGTGTTGTCGGTTCTTATGAGAACTGATGACCCCTGAAGTCTTGGGAGAAAAGACTGTAGAGCCAGAAAAATAGCTCGAAGCTCTAGGAAGTTGATGTGCATTTTTGACAATGCTTTTGACCATTTCCCTCTTATGCAGAGATCTTGGAGGTGCGCAACCCATCCTTCGAGAGATGCTTCTGTAGTCAAAATGAATTCTGGCGTGGGAGAAAGAAAGGTAAACCCGGTCGAGACATTGCTGGAGTGCTGTCACCAAAGCAGAGCCACTCGCATGCCCGGGGTTATCCGCACCAGGTCGTTGAACGACCCTGTTATTTGAAGCCACTGTCCAGTTCTTCTTGGATAGGTCTCATTCTGAGACGTGAGTGAGGAACCAAAAGGATTGCGGAGGAAAACATTCCCAGAAAAGATTTTATCTTCCTCACAGAAGCGAACCTTCTTTTTCGTAGGTCTGACACTAGGGAATCCAGATGCGATTGTCTTTCTGCGGACAAGAATGCTTTGCCTTGTATAGTGTCCAAAACTGCTCCCAGGAACGTAATCCTTTGAGACGGAAGAAGAACTGATTTTTAGGAGTTGAGAGACAGCCCCAGAGACTGAAACATGCAAAGGCAGGTGCGCGTTGCTTCTGAAGCCTTTCGAAAAGAAGGAGCTTTTATTAGCCATTGCTCAGGTATGGGAAAAGCTGCAACCTCTGCAGCCTGAGATGAGCCGCAAACGGAGCAAGACATTTTGTAAAAACTCTTGGAGCTGAACGCAGGCCAAAAGGGAGAACCTTGAACTGAAAATGCGCACCTGCCACAGTAAAACAGAGGAACTTTCGATGTTTGGGAAGGATCGGGATGTGGAAGTATGCATCCTGCAGATCTAGGGTTGTCATGAAGGCTGCATGGTCTAGGAGCTGTAGAATCTCTTGAAGAGTAACCATGCGAAAGGATTTCTTTTGCAGGTATTTGTTCAACTTCCTCAGATCTAGGATTGGTCTCCAATCCCCTGACTTTTTCTTGATTAAAAAGAAACGGGAGTAAAAACCTCTTCCCACTTGGGAGCGAGGCACACTTTCTATAGCTCCTTTTGGTAACATACACCTTACCTCTTTCCTGAGAAGAGCTAGATGTGGCGGATGCTTCTTTAAAGGTGGATGGGGAGGAGGGAGTATTACAAATTCTAAGGTGTGACCGAATTTGATTATTTCCAAGATCCACTTGTTCTCATTGGTTGAAATGACGAGAAATGTTCGGCGTCTTGATGTTAAAGTGTGGCTGATCTGTAGCAGGTGTTGAGGAAACATCACTGCTTCCTCCCATTATCTCTGCCCTGCTCGGTTTGTTTCCTCCTGTTCTGTTGTCTGTAAGCGGCAGTAGGGGGTGCTCTGTAAGATTGCTGCTGCTGTTGGAACCCATATCTGCCCTGATTATACTGGGGTTGGTACTTCTGGTAACCTCCACGAAAGGAGAAAGATCCTCTACCACGGGCGCCTCGAAAAGGAATCCTCCTGTATTGAAGCGTACCCAGGGCTTTGGGAGTGTCAGTGTCTTTTTTAATGTCCTGCAAGGCATCATCGATGTACTTGCCAAAGAGCGCATCACCATCAAAGGGCATGTCAAGAATTTAGTTTTGAATCTCCGGACGGAAAGTGCTCGATTTAAGCCAACCCAGGCGACGTAGGACCGCTGCTCCAGCCAGTTGTCGGAACCCTAGGGAGGCTATATCCATGGAAATGTCTATAGTTTCCGATGCTGCTCTTTCCCCCTCCAGGAGAATCTTTCTCGCTTCCTGCTTCTTATCCTCTGGTAAAAACTCAAGGTATGGGGCAATATCTGACCACATTTGGCGGTTATACCTCCCAAGGATTGCTAATGAGTTGGCGGCACGAACGGAAGCACCTGCCATGGTGGTAAACCTCTTCCCAATATTGTCGAGCTTCCTATTATCTTTGTCAGGAGGCGCAGAGATCGGCTTCCTGCTCTGATCCTTAAAATCATAGAGGAAGCAGTTGGACTGGTCAACAGGCATAGTTAGGTGAAATCATGTCGTTGCTCTCTCCATGACAGCAAAAAACCTCCGATGTCCTCCGGAGGGGAATCAACTGTCTGAGTAACTGGCGATGATGGTGTAGGGATTACGTAATCCTCCCATTCATCCACGGTTGTTGGTGACTTAGGGAGTTCGCCCTCTTCAGCGAGCGTTTCCTCATCATCATCCTGTACCACTTGGTCTTGTGGTATAGGTACACCATATTGAGACCCAGTATTTTGTGACCCAGCAGCCGGGACAGATGAACCTGAAATATTCAAGACAGATGGAGTTGAAAACTGTCTTTGAACAGGGTCAGCCGCAGTCCAAAAACGAGCATGATAGTCTTTCAGCATAGCTGCTAAGTCCTCTACCAATGCAACGGGCATCTGCACCACAGGTTCCTGATGAGGCAATAAGACATAAGGCCTTTGCACTGTCTGATAAGGCTCATAATACTCTTCTTCCTCATCATCCTCCTTATATTCAACATGAAGCTGAGAGGGGCTGCGTGCAGGGCTGATCAGCCCATCATCCTCTGACTCTTCCAAAAAATGGCATGGAGGCAATGGAGAAATGTATGAAGGGTCATGGTAGTAGCCTCTCGCAGACGGGAGCCTAGAAGCTAATTTTGATGTCAACATTTGAGTCACCCTCAATGAAGTAGGCCTTTTCCACGTGACGTAGACAAGATGACTATGGAAGGAGACACAGGAACAGTAGAAGCTGATACTGATGTTAAAGTCGACGTTGTCGTCGTCGATGTCGTTGATGATAATGTCGTCATCGAAGTGGAAGTCGTCATCGACGGCGGAAGCATCGATGAGCATAGAACCGTTGTCGACGGTGGAGACGTCGACGAGAGTGGAATCATCGTCGATGGTGGGAGCGTCGACGAGAGTTGAGTCCTCGTCGACAGAGGGAGCGTCGACGAGAATGGAGCCATCGTTGATGGTACTGTTGACGGAGGCAAGACTGTGATCGTCGGCGGTGTCGTCAAATTAGACTTAGATCTTACCGGTTCTTCTGTTGACGGAGACAGTGTCGACGAACTCTGAGGCGGCTTCATCGACGACAAGGTCTTTTTTGATGACGACGATGATCTGACAGTCTCTGACTGAGTCTTGGATTGTTTCAATGCCGTTTTCGATGGCATTTTTGACGTTTCCACACTTTTTCCCTCGGAAGAGAAAGAAAGCTTCTCTTTTTTAGAGGAAGAGTGGCCATTCTCATGATGAGACTTTTTAGATGATTTGCCAGCTCTTTCAGGTGGATCTTCAGATCTATCTCTCTTCTTAGATGCTGGGAGGTTCTCAATATCATCCTCTTCAGACACCACTCCAGATCTCACCTTCAATTTCTCCAACCAGATCAAAAGCCTGCCCTCTCTGTCCTTCAGGGTTGTTAAAAAGAAGGTTCTACAAAACCCGCAGTCCTTCACTTTATGAGAAGGATACAAACAGTATATACATTCCTTGCGGGGATCCTGAAAATGTAGTCTCTTTTTCCCACAGGAACCACAGGCCAAGAATAATCCTTTCTTTGAAGATTCAGACATCCTGTACTCACAATTCAGCAAACTTTGAGAAAAAACTAAGCAGAGCTCAGGGAGACTTGCTGTCACACGACGTGTGGTCGAAAATCTGAGGGACTTGCCTCTCTGTGGAGTGTTCTAGAGGGTGCTGGAGCCTGATTGGCTGGGTTCAAAATGTGGTTCTTTTTTTACAAAAGGACAAGGATAGGCTAGGGTAGTGACCTTTTGGTCCAATATAGCCTATTGTATGTTATTTTACTCCTATTGTATATATATTTTATTGTACCGTGAGACTCCCACCTCGACGGCGGGGATGATTCAGGCATGTGAATCTATGAAAGATACCCCAATACTGGATAACTGCACTTGTGACTTGTGAGCTTGATTCCAGTGGCACAGTGAGCCCAGGACCCACGTCTTAGCATACCTGGCGCACTTAGGGCGAGAAAGCAAAAGACACACAATTGATGGACGGAATGCAGAACAAATCAAAACATTCACCCCCAGTCAAGAGATCTAGGTTAAATCCAGCATTCTTTTGCTCACCATGGCACTGGAATCAAGCTACCCTGGCTGAAGAGGGGTGAAACCCAGAAACCGGTCCTAGGATGCTTGTTTCCAGTCCAGGGAGGACCTGACTTGGCAGTTCAGGCTGGACTGTTCCCATGAGGCACAGGGTCAAGACTGATTTGCATATGGCTGGGTTCAAACTGGAATGGCATGGTGAGCAAAAAAACGATAGATTTAGGCCCAGATTTCTGTACTGGGGTGAATGTATGACATTGTTCTGTATTCTGTCCATCAATTGTTGTTTTTGCATTTGTCACCCCGAGTGGGAAGGGTATGCCCAGACGTGGGTCCCGTGCTCTCCATGCCACTGGAATCAAGCTTTCCTGGCTGAAGAGGGGTGACATCCCGAAACCGGTCCTAGGATGCTTGTTTCCAGTCCAGGGAGGACCTGGCTTGGCAGTTCAGGCTGGACTGTTTCCATGAGGCACAGGGTCAAGACTGATTTGCATATGGCTGGGTTCAAACTGGAACGGCATGGTGAGCAAAAAAATGATGGATTTAGGCCCAGATCTCTGTACTGGGGTGAATGTATGTCATTGTTCTGCATTCTGTCCATCAACTGTTGTTTTTGCATTTGTCACCCCCAGTGGGAAGGGTATGCCCAGACGTGGGTCCCGTGCTCTCCATGCCACTGGAATCAAGCTATCCTGGCTGAAGAGGGGTGAAACCCCGAAACCCGTCCTAGGATGCTTGTTTCCAGTCCAGGGAGGACCTGGCTTGGCAGTTCAGGCTGGACTGTTCCCATGAAGCACAGGGTCAAGACTGATTTGCATTTGGTTGGGTTCAAACTGGAACGGCTTGGTGAGCAAAAAAACAATGGATTTAGGCCCAGATCTCTGTACTGGGGTGAATGTATGACATTGTTCTGCATTCTGTCCATCAACTGTTGTTTTTGCATTTGTACCCCGAGTGGGAAGGGTATGCCCAGATGTGGGTCCCGTGCTCTCCATGCCACTGGAATCAAGTTATCCTGGCTGAAGAGGGGTGTAACCCCGAAACCAGTCCTAGGATGCTTGTTTCCAGTCCAGGGAGGACCTGGCTTGGCAGTTCAGGCTGGACTGTTCCCATGAGGCACAGGGTCAAGACTGATTTGCATATGGCTGGGTTCAAACCGGAACGGCATGGTGAGCAAAAAAACAATGGATTTAGGCCCAGATCTCTGTACTGGGGTGAATGTATGACATTGTTCTGCATTCTGTCCATCAACTGTTGTTTTTGCATTTCTCCCAGTGGCAGAATGGCTCAGTGAGATGGGCAGCTGCTGATGACACGCGTGCACCTTGCATGGCATAGACTCAAATCAAGAGAGCTTCAGAGGCGCAGCGAGGTCGCCCAAAGGCACAGAGCATCAAAATGTGCAACAGAGATCCAGACATACTGACAGTGAACACACTCGCCAAAGCACACACACGCTATACAAAGCATTTTAAACAAGCAATGAAGTGCGTGAGAACAAGCAACAGAGGTGCGTGTGCAGCAGCGACACAGCTTCATTCACCTCAAGGCACAAACTTTACTGAGTGTCGGCATCAGATCTCTGTGCCTTCCAAAAATAAAATGCAGCTATATGTGGCGTAAAGAAAAAAAAGTAAAACATTGGCGAGCGTGTTCGGAAACTGGAGCCTGTGTAAGGGGAGGGATGCATGGATTGGGGAGAGGCAGGCTGTAACGTGCAGAGTTTAGCAGCAATGTTGGGAAAGAGACTACCAAGAGAGCTGTAGCACGAGCAGCGGGAGGAGCCGGGAGGTGGGGCACACGCGTACACGAAGGAGGACGTGGTTTCAGATTGATCTTCTGCGAGGGAGGGCTATATTTTAATTAAAGCATTAGATATCGTGATGACCTCATGCAATAGTGAGTATGTGAGGAGAGACTTTTGAACAGGATTCCACTCAGGAAACAAGTACCTCTTATTTGCTTTCTGGTTAAACAGCAATACAAAGCAGGCGAGAATAAAAATATTTGAATTTATTGCCCAGTCCGCACCTAACCGAAACAAACAACTGGGATTACGTCAAGGTGAGTGAACGCCAAACACCCTTTCTTTCTCCAGATAAAGGGCCTCGTTCATGTGATGTCTGCTGCCTGCTCATCTGCAGCTTGCCATCCGGAGAGGGGGCTTGTAGAAGAGCCGAGTATGTCATGTGGTTTACGAGGAGATTTAAGGATGCAGGAGAGTCCGAGGTTACTGAAACATAAAAAATAAAAAAAACATAAAACCGGGGGCGGTGATAGGCATCGCAGCACCCAAGCACATTAATTAAACAAGAACCGGCGCGGCGGAAACATTAAAAAAAACAAGCCGGAATGACAATAAGTACACAGCGTGCGCCGCGCTCCATTTGCAATGACAAAAAAAAGTCCTCACACTCTAATTAAAGGAGATAGTAACACATCCAGTCCCGGTGGGCGGGGCTAAAAGCGGACAGAGTGGCAACAAGGAGGGATTAAAAAGCCTCCTTCCCAATAGAAAGGCTGCATTTAGCATAAGCTATGATGCAAGCCAATGGAAAGAAGGGGCGGGCCTTCAAGTCCCCTTCGGAATCTGTATTGATTCCAAGAAGCCCTCGCATGGCGAGGGCAGCGCATACGCGCTGCCAACGCCAGGTGAGACCTAAATATGCCTACTTTCACATTTTTCCTGGAAAAACCTGACGGAAGGTGAAACTGACCATAAGGGGAGGAAAAGCTGAGGTAATAGCTTGTGTAGCGTGCGATGTCTCAAGTTTGCCCCACTCTGAGAATGTAAACTTGAGACACTAAAAACTGCACCAATACCCTTTGGCATTGGTATTTAACAGGTGTGGTATTACCACAAAAAATATTTAGCTACTCAGAATAAAGACCAAAGAAAAGAGTGTGGGATTGTATCCGAAATATCTCTGTTAACCTCTCTTTACCTAAGCAGGTGTAAGCAAGTATTATGTGCTAATATTTACATATAGGTTTGATAGCAATAAGGCAGTCCATTATTTCTGAACATCTGTCTGCCTAGAGTTTAGGAGGGTGCACTCCTCCTACCACACTGAAGGAGTCCATAACATGGAGGAACAGTATGTGATAGTAATTTTGAGAAAGGGCTTGATGTATGAAATACTGTGGCCGCTCATGCAGATCAAGACACAAAATAGTGTCACACTCTCAAAGGGGTGCTTCGAGTGAGTGGTCTCTGAATTAATGAATGGTGGGTTAAAACACTCAGCACAGGGTGGTTCAGGCAAATGATTTTCCTCTCTGTAACTGAGAGATCGGGCTTATAAATGGTGGCCCAGGGGGATGAAAGCTATGAAGCAATTGGCTTTTTGGATGGGTGGTGCAGTCTGGCAGCAAGGCTGATAGGGACAGGTTAGGGCCAGATGTCATGTTATGCAATTGTATAACTTGCAGATAGGTAAAGTATGTCCTTTTCCTGCTTTGCCTGTTCAGAGGGTGGTGGACAGCGGGGCTTTTGGGGGTGCAGGCTAGTAAAGCCTGGCTCCCTTTCCCCGGGGTCTTCAGACGAGTGGTGCATGTTGGGCCACACCCCTGGAGAGCTTGTCCGCAGAGAAGATGTTGGACCGTTCTCGATCCCAACACAGCACCTGACCAAGGAATCCTGAACCGAGGCCACAACAGGTATTATCAGAGGGCAGTGGACCTTGATGAACGTGTGACAACAGGCCCTGCATCCTTGCGAGATTTATGCTGCACATGGTAAATTCACCATAGTTTTGACAGCATTACCAGAAGGAAACAATTGGTTCACCTCCACTTATTTCTTTCGCACCTTAGTGCGTGCAACACTTTTTTTCACTATAATTGGCCAGGAACACCCTGACCAACACACATAATTCTTGGCACACCTTTGTCAACAGGTCCTGACGAAAGCCAGCACATTTTAAGAGAATGGCTGAAACATGTAGACCTATTTCCAAGATGTTAGAGTCATACAATAAAACTCTACACATATCCGCATCCTCTTATTTTAATCCTGCCATAGGGCCCACCATTACATTCAATTCATCAAGGGACCCTATATGCTGTTTTAACATCACTTTTACCACACAACACTGCATTAAAAAAATCTGCTCCGCTGAAATCTAGGCGTCGTAGCACACCTGAGGTGCACTTGGCACTTTGGGTGGTACCGAATGATGAACCTCAAATAAGGCACTGTTCCAAGAGGGAATGGGGTCGGGACAAAATAA
Source organism: Triturus cristatus (assembly GCF_964204655.1). Taxonomy (NCBI): domain Eukaryota; kingdom Metazoa; phylum Chordata; class Amphibia; order Caudata; family Salamandridae; genus Triturus; species Triturus cristatus. Next base: position 840,312,634 of record NC_140583.1, read on the forward strand.
TAAAGAGACAATAACTTGCGCCTCTTGAATGGTGTCTGTCCTGCTATTCTGCTTGGAAATGCCTCAAATCTCTCCTTCTTTATGGGTATGTTTTCTAAAGGTGCTGTGGGGGAGACAACTAAAGAGAATGAACACACTATATTAGCATTAATATATGTCAACATAATCAGTTCAAACAACATTTGAATTAAGGAAATACTATCGCAGATTTTTATAACAATACAGAAAATACGTCTTTCTTTGTTTTCTTGCAGCGTGGAATTACCCACTCTTTTTTTGAGTTCCAAAAAACAATTAGAAAATCCCCCCCCAATCAGCATATTACGTCACATGCTTTAGTAATGTGATTCTTTGCTCTTTCGAACTTACTCTTTTGTACCCTTTTTAAAATGTCAGTGAAATTGTCTCTTGGGCTTCCAGTAGGTAGCGTCAAGACCTTATATTTGGTCTTATTGAAAAGTTACAAAGTGGCGCAGTTTTGCTGATGGAGAGTTTTTGTTTTCTTTTTAAAAAGGAAATAGAGAATTAGTGCACTAATCTTATTTTCTTTTCTTTTTCTTTCTTTTCTTTTCTTTTCCTTTCCTTGCTTTGTTTTCTTTTCTGTTACAAGGTTCTGCTGTCACGATGCCGGGAAGACTAACAAGGCCGCTCTCGGATTAGCTGTAGCTGCGGGGAGGATTCGCCACCATCGCTCAAACGGTCGGTCTTATCTGGAACACAAGGATTGAAAAAGTCCGACAACCTGCTCAGGGAGGTGAGGGGTAGTGCAGAAGTCACAGGCCAGGCAGGGAAACTAAACTAGAGAAGGGGAGGGTACGGACTCCAGGAGAGTCTGTGAAAAAAGAGGAAATCTCGTCCTTTAGCAAATAAAGCCAAGTGCCTGTCTGGGGTTCGACTGGGTATGTATAGGGTTTTTATTTCTAGTAGGGCACATGTTCAATTATCTTATTTATTTATTTATTTATTCAGTGTTTTCTATAGCGCGAACAAGACCCAAGAAATTGGGTGTCAGAGCGCTTTACATCATCATCCCTTTACAATCAGAGGATATTCATTTCTTTAACCACAAGCGTAAAAACGTGTTCAATAGTATTGGCAGATGCTAACCCATGTCCAACCTGCAACATATTGAAGAATAAGGAAATCATTAGGTAAAAGTAAAACATGCCATAAACAATCTTCTGAACCAGAAAAGGTCCACTCCTGATATCCTAGCTGTCACCGATGGTTATAATAATGCTACTTTAAAACAAATATACATTGTTCGAGTTACTTGACTGTAGACAACATCCCTTTAGATAGACCCAAGGAAGTAACTGTCTTATACCTTACGGAGGTCAACATAAACAGCAGACTGTAGTGGATCCACGGGTTGTCTGCCGAACTCAGAATAGTCTTATTGTAGCTAGGTGTTAGTTATGGGAGAAATTTACCCATCAAAAAGGGCTTAGTCTCCTTTTTTAACCATGGACAATACGTGATTCTCCAAATAATGTAAAATATAAGCACAGGTGCACCACACATCAATGTCAAGAAGGAACAATTTTAAAGTCTGTATCCAACCCGAATGTTCTTCCAAATTTCCTTTATATTCCAACTCAATAGCTTTTTAAAACGAGGTCATAAGCATCACTGTTCACAACGGTACAGTCAATGCGTTACGTCCGTGAAACAGACTTCTTCAGGGATGTAGAGCAGTATCATAGGTCACCGCAGTTTGAATGGCCGACCCAATCTGTATCCCTTCACACGTTTATTAAGTTATATGCTCAAATTCAATACCTGCAGCTAAAATCAGACTGTCATGATAACTTCGACATCCCAACGTCACGGCAGGAGGAAGAAAAGACGTCTTTTGAATTTGAGCATATAACTTAATAAACGTGTGAAGTGATACAGATTGGGTCGGCCATTCAAACTGCGGTGACCTATGATACTGCTCTACATCCCTGAAGAAGTCCGTTTCAAGGACGAAACGCGTCGGCTGTACCGTTGTGAACAGTGATGCTTATGACCTCGTTTTAAAAAGCTATTGAATTTGGAATAAAAAGGAAATTTGGAAGAACATTCGTGTTGGATACAGACTTTATAATTGTTCTTCTTTGACATTGATGTGCGGTGCACCTGTGCTTATGTTTTAAATTGTAAGGTTCCTATTGGGACTTGCATTGTGACAGTGGGTGCGATCCAGCGTGCACACAGACCCCAGCAAGTATATAGGGGTTAGAATAACAGAGGGATAGCAGCTCAGGTGCTGTCGAGTAGAGGGTTCAACTGTCAGGCGCGTTTTCCTTTACGTGATTCTCCTAATATTCAGTGGCAGCGATTTCCAGATCCTTGGTGCAGCTCCCGTGAACGCTCTGTCGTATGATCTCTTCTTACGGAAGAATGCTGGTTTTAGCAAAAAATCTTTAGATCCCCTGCAGGGATGACTGCCTTCCAATAACATGATTTTCTGGGCCAGGTAACGTGGAGTTTTGTGGTGTATTGCCTTGTGTGTGATACATGCAATCTTGAACTCTATTCTTGCCTCATATGGTAGCCAATTGAGCGCTTTCAGATGTGGAGATATGTGGTCAAATGTTTTTGATCCTGTTATAAGTCTGGCTGCTGTATTGAGACATGCCTTTAGGAGGGCTGTAGAGATCTTAGGAAGGCCTGAGAGGGTCGCGCATCCATACTCAATTCTTGATATGACCAGTGCCTGGACTGACATTTTGAGATCATCTGATTTGATGAACGGCTTCAGTTTTTTGAGGTAACTCAGATGGAAACTAGTGTTTTTTGCCATTGTGTTGATGTGGGTTTGCATGTTTAATTCTTTATCCAGAGTGATTCCAAAAGATTTGGTTGAGTCTACTAGAATCGGGGAACTGTTTAGCGCAGTGATCATCTTGGTCCATTCCTTAATCCTGGCTGCGCTTTTAGGCGGGGAGATCAAGATGAATTCTGTTTTTTTTGCATTGAGCTTAAGATGATTGTCACCTAGCCATTCAACGGTTCTCAGTAGTGCTTGGTTCATTATGACGATCTCTTCTGGTGATGTAAGCTTCATATACAGTTGGGTGTCATCTGCATACATGTAGAAGGAAATGTTTGCCTGCTGTAATACATCTGTTAATGGTTCAATGTACAGGTTGAATAGTGACGGGGATAGAGTTGATCCTTGTGGAACCTCAATCTGAATTGGAGATGAAAGGGATAGCTCATTGTTCACCAGGAATCTTTGCGATCTGTTCTTTCGGAAGGAATATAACCATTTCAAGACTGTTCCTGATAAGCCCATCCTATTTTTGAGACATTCTAATAGTTTGGGATGGTTTACGGTGTCAAATGTGGATGATAGGTCAAGAAGGACCAAGAGACAGGTTTCATTGTGGTCTAGTGCAAGCAGAGCGTCATCTACTATGTGTAGGATTGCTGTTCCCATACTGTGGTCTGAGCTGAACCCTGATTGGTAGTCGTTCAGTAGCTTAAATTCAGTAATATGTTAATTCAGTTCTAGTTGAGCACATTTTTCTAATACTTTGGCTAGTAAGGGGATGGTTGTTACTGGCCTAAAGTTGTTTGGATCTGAAGGCTTCTCCGTAGGTTTTTATAAAAGAGGGATGACCTGTCCTGTTTTTTGACAATAAGGGAAAGATCCTTGAGCTAGTGATTCATTAATTATCTTAGTCCAATAGGGGATGACCATGTGGTTGAAAGAGGACCAGCATTTAGCAGGCAGAGGGTCATTGTAGTGGTTATTGGGTTTCAGGGATAGTAGGGTTTTGGTACTGTCATGTTGGTCATGTGGTTTGAAGTCGGACCAATGAGCATTGTTTTGGGGTGTTGCTTGTGCAGGTGTGTCTGTATTCTCCCATTGATTATTCCTTATATGTAAGACTTTGTCAGCGGTATTCTTGAGCTCTATCTCCAGTGAGCTGGCTTTGTTGGTAAGAATGTTGAGAAGTCTTCACAGTTCAATTCCGATTTAGAAGTTAGCAGGGAGGATTTGGCTAATTTGTTCGATTGGTCTTTTAGTAGATAGAAGAGTTTTCTCGGCCTGTCCTTTGCGTTATCAAGCTCATTTCTAAAAACTTCTTTTTTTGATTTAAGAACGCTTTTATTGTAGGTTTTTCGGGACTTTCTTAATTGTTTTACGTGGGTGGATGATGGACTTTATCTCCATATCCGTTCCGTAAGTCTGAGTTTCCAGCTTTTTTTATTAAGTGAACTATATTACCATGCCCTCATCTACAGGACCTACCCCAATCTACCACGCCCTCATCTCCAGGACCTACCCCAATCTTACTGATTCATTTTGCCCTTCCTCCCACAACATTTCGCAGCACATTCGATGGCGCACAATCCCTCTCTGCAATCAAACTCACAGACCATTCCGTGCGGTTAGCTACCTCTCCACTTCTGATCTAACGAACCAAGTCAACTCCTACCTACCTAATCCTCTAATAACTGACCACCCTCGCCCCTACTCTAGCATCCCAGTGATTATGGACATTAACAGAATACCTTCCTCTCCCATCTCTCCTTGACCTCCAGCTCATCTCACCTCCATCCACTCTTGCAAATTTGTCACTGTCCCAGTGATTATGGGCATAAACAGAATCCCTTCCTTTCCCATCTCTCCTCGACCCCCAACCTAACTTACCTCCATCCACTCTTGCAAACCTGTCAGAGACAACCCTCATCCCCTTTCTTGCTTTCTTATTAATTGCCGATCGGCAGTCCGACATGCCACGGAAATATCAGAAACTATCCTCAGTGAGGCTATTGACATCGCCCTCCTTACAGAAACTTGGCTCAACCAACACTCGACAGCTATCCTTGACTTACTCAATACCCCCCCGCCCCCGCTACCCCATCATTAGGAAAGACAGACCTGACAGAAAAGGGGGTGGACTAGCCATAATCTACAAAAATGAACTCCATCTCACCACCTTAAAAAACTCTGATAATTCAACTTTTGAATACTTTGGCGCTGAACTCCCTATTCAGGGCTCCCCCATTAGACTACACAACATCTACCACCCTCCTCGCGAACCTCTTTTCTTTGCTGATGAATTATCCAACCTTCTTTCCCACTCCTCTCTTTCTGACTCGAAAAATCTTTTCCTAGTAGACTTAAACACCCACTGGAATAATCTTGATGATCCTCACCTCACCAACCTTCTAGAGATAAATGACCTGAAGCAACTATGTAACAAATCAACCCACATCAAAGGGGCAACCCTTGATGCCATCATTTCCAACTCAGACATGACATCCCTTTCTAGCATCATCCCCACTGACTGGTCTGATCATCACCTCATCCTATTTAAGATTGCTTCCAATGCCCCACTACACCCTACTATGAACACCAAACACTTAAAGTGGACCAGAAACCTCAAACAAATCCCCTCCGGTGTACTTGAAGCTAAATTCCAAGCACAACTTCACCCCCCCTCTCTCCCATAACGCTAACGAACTCGCAGAACACTTCAATAAGACTATTAGCAACGTACTGGATCAAATTGCCCCTCTGAAACTGAAGCATCAAATAAAAATTCATTCCAAATCTTGGTTCAATCCGGAACTCAATCACGAAAGACGACAACTTAGAATGGCAGAAAGAACATGGAGACAACACTCCTCTACCTCTCATCTTGCCCTCGTCAGATCGGCTAGATCAACCTATAAGAAACACATTTTCACTAAAAAGCAACCTTTTTTGAGAAGCAAGATGGCGGCTGCGTAACGGCCGTTGCCTTGTAGCGGTGAAGGCAGAGGAGACGAGACCGATGTAAAGCCATAGCGCACGGAATGGAACTCGCGCTGACTGTGGTCATGCTAGGATGCTGTTACTGCTGCTGATTGCGCCCACTATAAGAGGCGTTGTTTGTCGATCGGCCGGGGGAGAGGTGGTGTCCGTGTCCGTAGTTCCCCCGCCTAGGAGTCAAGCCCGCGGGAGTGCTGGAAGGTGGAGCCTAGGCAGAGCAGTCCGGAGCTGGGTGAGCTGGGTGAGACGGATCGGAATCGCGTATGGAGCAGGCTCCCATCAGGAGCTGGGTGGTGAGAGCGGCTTGGGTACATTCTATCGGTCCGCTAACAGGCGAAGAAGTGCGATTGCTCCAAAAATAGCGGCGGGGTCGAAAGCAGCATCCCAAAGGAAGAAAGTGCTTCGGGAGGACGGCAGCGGCGACGTCAGCGTCGAGATGGAGAGAAAAGAAGCCCCTCTTGAGAGAGGAAGAAAACACCAGCAGAGTATGGCGAAGACCCTACCGGCGCCTACCTCAATTGCAGATATCTTCCCTAAGGCCGGTAAGGAGAAGGGGAAGGAGAAAGAGGTAGTAACGCAGGTGGAGGTGGCGGAGGGCAGTACCTCACTGGCGATCAGAGACTCAACTGGGGATTCGGAAATTGGATTTAACATTGAGGCACCACTCTCTATAACAAACCAGGGTGAAGATATAGGGACGGTCACTAATTCAGTCTTGAAAATCAAATTAGGGGAAAAAGAGAGTTTAGTACAGAAAGAAACAGACAAATCTGGGCCAGAAGTTATTTCGGTAGACGCTACAGAATCGGCAATGACTCAAGCAGAAGATATATTGGGCATGAGCCCTTGTAGAGCTGAGCTGGATCTTGACCGGGGAGGCGCATGCAGCGAAAAAGAGAAGGTTCCTAGCGAGTGTTTCTTCTCAACCTCTGAAGGGGCTGGTTGGTCTGAGGATGACGAACGTAGCTTTAACTCAGAATCAGAGGTTGATTCAGGAAGCAATTTGGAACTAGATGTCCCAGTAGCAGCGGTTAGGCCTCCTCTGGCGACAAGGAATCTGACGCAGAGTCATCATGACATAAGTTGCGATCAATCCTCTGTTCTTCCTCTCCAGGGGAGTCCAGGAGAAGAAAATACCAATCGGTCACTCCTGGAGACAATCCATCAAGAAATTATCGCACACAGAGAAGAGACCCGCCAGGACAATAGAAAAGCTCAGGCAGCAATGAGGAAGATGCAGGGCGTAGTGAGGAAACTCTCTAAGGCTTGCGCTAATACTGGGGGTAGAGTTTCAAATCTGGAAGAGAGACTGGTAACAACAGAGACAGAGGTAGCTGAAGCTATTCTCAAGGTTGATGCCCACTGCGCCCAGGTGGTTGATCTCCAGTGGAAGACTGAGGAGTTGGAAAACAGGCTCCGTCGAAATAATCTGAGGGTCCTAGGGATTCCTGAGGGGGCTGAGGGTTCCGATATAAAGGCCTATATCATCAAGCTCTTTGAGCAAGCGTTCCCGGAACTCTCCAGCTGGAATTGGGTCACTGAGATTCAGCGGGTTCACCGTACTCCCTTCAAAATCCGAAAGAATGTGAGGGAAGTAGATAAACCCAGAGCGGTATTGGTGTTTTTTGGAAACTTTATTTTGAGACAGGCTATTGCTGAAAAAGCGAGGACGGATGCTAGGAGAGCTGGGGAAGGAATCTCGTTTTTCCTCCGCCCAGACTATTGTCACTCGACTGTCGAGCGAAGGTGGAGATTGAGGGAGATGATTAAACCCTTTCGGGACAAGAAAATGCAAGCCTTCCTGATAAATCCGGCACAGTTAAAAGTAATTTATGACGGCAAGACTCTATATTTTAGCTCAGAAATTAAAGCCAAGGAGTATCTGGATTCTGTTGGCAATTAGACTCTGAGTTACTCTCTGGGTCAGAGAGATAAAATGTATCTATTTCTCTTCTTTTTGGGAGCGAGGTAGCTTAGGTAGCGAGGTAGCTGAAATATATATAGTTATGAAGGGGGTCTTCCTTTTTTTTTTTTTTTTTTTTTGCGCATGTGGTTTATGTATATTTTTGATTTAAGGGTTCTCGTAGGCATTAGCTTTTTCCTGCTGCCGTCACCGCAGGCACCGCTGCCCATCATGTGCACAGACTAGGTCTGAGCGCTTCACAGACGGTGGTAGGTAGGGGTTGGGTAGGGGGGTAATGGTCAGGGGCTGGAAGGGGAGGGTCGGGGAGGGGGTTGGAAATCAGGAAAAGGGGGGAAAACTTGCAGTTTGGTATATTATGGGTTCAATAGTCAGTGTAAGGTTTCAGTAACTAATCACCAGTTAAAGCTTCAGGTAGTTTCAGTCGTTCAAGTAGACCCTCAGGATGGTGAACATTAGGATATGCTCAGTTAATATTGGTGGGTTGAATGATCGGAGGAAACGTCAAAATCTAGCTCACCTCCTTAAGTATAATAGATTGGATGTGTTATGTTTGCAAGAAACACACCTCCCATGGGCCAAAAGGAATCTTATGTCTGTGAGTGGTTATGAGCTAGTGGCTTGTTCAATGCAATCATCGACAACCAGGAGGGTTGCAGTTTTGGTTAGAGAATCTTTGGGAGGAGTTAGACGGACTAAAGTTGATGGAAATGGGAGATGGGTCTTAGCTGAGTTGGAAAAGGGCTTCACAATATGTGTAGTCTATGGATCTAACAATGATGACCCCGAGATTTATGATTTCTTGGAAATAGAGCTAGCTACCTGGTCAACCCCCATAATCTTCTGTGGGGACCTCAATATCTCAGCGGATTGGGGTCCTAATGTAGTTTATTCAGGGCGAAAGCCCAGAGTTTTTAGGGCTGTCTCATCTCTCATTAGGTCACACGGGTTACTAGATGTATGGGGGACAAAGGAGCCTAAAGATCCAGGATACACATATTTTTCAAATCCCTATCAGAGATATACCAAGTTGGATTATTTTTTTGTATCAGACTCAGAAATAAGTAGGGTAGCAATATCCAAATCCCCAAAGATATTATCGGATCACAATCCTTTGGTTTTAACATATGAACTGGATGGATTAGAAAGGGCATGTACTAGATGGACATTGGAAAGGAGATTACTGCTAGATAAAAGATTTGTAGATCATATTAGGAAATGGGTCGGGGAATTCTTTTCTGCCAACAGATATAGCGCCTCACAAAACTGGGTATGGGAGGCGTTCAAGGCTGCCTTAAGAGGTGAACTAATAAGCTGTGCGGCAAGATTGAGAAGAGAAGACAGGAGCGAGGTAGAAAGATTAATGAGGGAATTATCAAGGGCTGAGGTACAACATACTACTGATATAGTACAAGGCAGAGACAGCTTGGAGAGTCAAAGGAAATTGTTAGCAGCCAAAGCCGATATGCAGAAGGTCGTCACGCTTAAGGCGACAAGCGAATATCAAACTACAAGGGTCCAACGTTATGAAACCGGCGAACAAGCTGGTAGGATATTGGCACTACAAATTAAGCAGGAAAGAGTTCAAAATAATATTACTAAGATAGAAGACAACGGGAAAGAGTATACGGAAGCTAAAGACATCCTCCAGGTATTTAAGAACTTTTACCAAGGCCTCTATACAGAGGAAAATGTAGGAGGCCGACGAGGCCAAGAGTATGTAGATAACGGCCCTCGACTTGATAATATAGCCAGGGAAGAATTGGAGGTGGACATTAGCGAGAGTGAGATAGCAATAGCCTTGCAGGAGCTACCCACGGGCAAGGCTGCGGGCCCTGACGGGATCCCGTTGGAGGTGTATAAATGCTTTGCGTCTGAGATCACTCCGCTTCTGATGGATCTATTCAACGGTATAGTTTATACAGGGATGGTCCCAGATTCATGGAGGGAAACCAATATAGCGGTGTTCCATAAGAAGGGGAAACCCAGGGAAAAACCGGGATCTTACCGCCCTATCTCGCTAATTAATACTGACACTAAACTTTACTCTAAAATCCTGGCTAAAAGGTTGGGCAGGGTCATTGGCGGCCTCGTCTCCCCGTGGCAACACGGGTTTGTGCCTGGACGGGGCACTACGGATCACATTAGGAGGGCCATAACGTTGTTCGACGCCCAGTCCACGGTGGGAGACGAGATGGCCATGATCCTGCTCGACGCAGAGAAGGCCTTCGACCGAGTGGTCTGGGACTTTCTCTGGGGGATTTTGGCAGGAAGGGGATTCGGAGAGAAATTTATAAGAGCACTAAGGGCAATGTATGTCGACCCAGTTGCCCGAGTGGTGGTTATGGGCGAGAGATCTGATACGATAACAATAAATCGCGGTACAAGTCAAGGCTGTCCCTGTTCTCCAATTCTGTTCGCGTTATATATTGACCCGTTTATTCAAAAGATCCTAGGTTGTCCAAGAATTAGTCCCGTGACATGCGAGGGACATGAAACTAAGGTTTTGGTATACGCGGATGACCTGGCTGTGATCACGATGGATCCGCACCAGGCATTTCCTGAGTTGGTACAAATGGCAAAGGATTTCGGCAAATATTCAGGTTATTTATTAAACTAATCAAAAACACAAATAATTTCTACTAAAAACATCATTAAAACAGATGAAAGATTTGTTGACTCAGCGATTTATCTGGGGGTCAGAATTAATACTGCAATAGCCAAAACCGTTGTTGAGAATTTCGGCCCATTGAGCAAATCCATAGAAATAGATTTAAAAAGAATCGATGTTTTACACCTTTCATTGATAGGAAGGGTCAATGTATTAAAAATGACAATGTTCCCCAAAGTTCTTTATTTATTCCGAGCCATACCCCTCTTAATAGATGAAACAGTAATTAAAAGCCTGGAATCCATTTTTATAAAATTTGTCTGGCAATATGGGAGAGTTAGGCGCTCTACTAATCTTTTGTCTCTCTCCAGGGATAGGGGTGGTCTGGCATTACCGAATCTGAGGCTGTATCATTGGTCATGTTTGCTGCTACATATGTCTATTCTTTTTCGGTCAGAGCCTCAACCCACCCAGGGGAATTTAGGTATTCAGACGTCTCCCTCAATCTTCGAGTTATTAGTTGGGAGAAAAGCAGTTGGTCTATTCTTGCGGGAAGTTGATCGTAGATATTATAGGAAGGCTCGCTTTAAGGTATTGGAAGGGGCATGGGGGATTTGGAGGGCAGTTTCAAAGTTTTGTGGAATCCCTAAGGTAAATCGATATCTTCATCTCCATAACTCTAGGATATTCCCTCAGATGGTAGTTGATAGAAACTTGCAGGTATGGGAAGATCTAGGAATTAAGACGGTTGGCGATTTAATGGGGGGAGAGGAGATCCTGGGTTTTGAGGCGCTACAGCACAGCGTTGTCATTCCTCTAAAACACTGGCTATTGTATATAAAACTGACAAGCTGGCTGAAGGCTGTAAGACCAAGGACATTATTGGCAGACGAATTTCCCATTATGGACCAGCTGGTTAAAGGGAGCGAGAAGATCAAAGCTTTCTATACCCTTTTTAGTGGAGAAATACAAGATGATTTAGAAAAAACGGAATCTTCTCTGGCTACAAAATTGGGAAACCCTGATGTAGATTTAGATTATGCCCTTCTTCTACAAAAGAAAATATTTCGCTCCTCTAACCTGAAGGCGCAGCATTACAAAACTTTGTTTAATTTATACCATACGCCTGCAAAGCTCTATGCCTGGGGGGTAAGGGAAGATGATAGGTGTCCTAGATGCAAGGCAGGCCAGGCCGATCTGCTTCATATGTTTTATGATTGTGGGTCCTTGGTGGGAATACAGAGGGAAATAGAAAAATTCTGGGAGGGGCTGTTAAGCCAAAAAATCTTATTGTCACCCACCCTTATGGTATTAGGCATTGATAATAGGTTAAAACTGGGGGAAACGGAGGAGGCCCTGGTGTTTATTTCTGTTGCAGTACTTCGGATATTAATTTCCGCAGGATGGAAAGATACCGTAGCTCCTTCTTTTCAAATGTGGCTTACCAGATTACTTGGTCTACATAATATAGAGATCTCGCTGTATGCTCAGAAAGGGAAAAAAGTAGGGGACTTTGGGGAAAGTATCTGGGCCCCTATTACAAACTGGAGGAAGGCCAGAATAAGAGAGGAGGAGAGGAGGTAGAAGTGAAGGGAAAGAAGGAACTGAATCATTTGTTGGTCCCGAGGGGACAAAGGATTTGATGTCTATGTTGTAACTTGAAGTTTGAATTCTTATGCTGATTTCATGATTTAATGCGATGTTATTATGTACATACTGCAAATAAAAAAAATAAAAAAGAAAGAAAAAGCAACCTTTTTTCGAGCTCAACTTGAGCGTACTAAAAATAGGACCTGTTTAACATTGTTAGAAAACAAACGTCATCTACCCCTCCTGTGTTGTTGTCCTCAACTGAGAGATGTGAGGAAATTGCGGATTTCCACTCGGACAAATTCGCCAAAATTGACCAATCCTTCCATCTACCTCTTGTCCCAACCAGCCCCCCATTTTCCCTTAACATTACCAATGACACGCCCCCCTCATTAACTCCACCTCAACCACTTAATCCTCCCACTTACCTACCCACCATAAACTCTCCCAATGACAACCCTCCCAACGTCCCTCTGAAAAACAATGCCTCCTGGCATAATTTTTGCCCTATGACTGAGCTCAAAGTGTTCAATATAATTTCTAAACTTAAACCAACCTCACATACTAAAGATCCTCTTCCTTCTAACCTTGTTCACGAGCTTAACCACATCATTGCCCCTGTTTGGACTTATATCATCAACTCCTCCCTTGCCACTGGTTGCGTACCCGACTCCCTTCAACTCGGTCAAATCACACCCATTCTGAAAAACCTCACTGCTGACCCCAATGATCTTAACAATCTCAGCCCTATCTCTAACCTCCCACTTCTATCTAAAGCCCTTGAAAAATGTGCATTGCTCCAGTTGGACAAACGCATTGGTAATTTCAATTTACTTGAATCCCTTCAATCCGGCTTCAGAAAAGGCTGCAGTACAGAAACCGCTATGCTAAACATTGTGGATGACATTCAAAATTCCCTTGACAATGGTGAGACCTGCCTTCTTATACTCCTTGACCTCTCTGCAGCCTTTGATACTGTTAACCATTCTTCATTACTGAATTCACTTAATGCTTGCTTCATCCTTAAAGGTCAGGTCCTCAAATGGTTCGCTTCTTTCCTTCAACATAGAACGCAACAAATCAAAATCAAAGACTGCCTCTCCAATCCTTTCACCTGTCACCCTGGGCATCCCCCAGGGCTCTATTTTCTCCCCATCCCTCTTCAACCTCTTTATGGAACCCCTTACCCTCCTTTAGAAAAAAGCTGGAATAAATTACCACCTTTATGCCGATGATACCCAACTTTGCTATAAGATTAGATCCCACTCAGACATAATTCATCTCAACAACACCCTGAGTAAGATCCAAGCCTGGATCTTCTCTAACCATCTCAAACTTAACCCTAACAAAACAGAAATTATTCTCTTTTCTCCAAAAAACAACCAACTCCCCATCCAAAGCTGGATCTCGGACCTTAACGCCCTCAATTGCTAGCTCTCCTTTTTCAACTCGGCAAAATCACTTGGTTTCACTCTTGGTAAAAACCTTACTCTCAACGACCATATAAAAAATTCGGCTAAAGGAGCTCTTTTTACTCTCCGACACCTCAAGAAAATCAAACCCATCATTCCATTAGATGACTTCAAATGGGTTGTCCAATCTCTAGTTCGCTCTAACTTCGACTATGGCAACGCTATCCTCACCGTAGCCCCTAAAGTATATTTAGCCCCCCTAAGAGCTGTGCTCCACTGGGTGGCTAGGCTCATCACTGACTGTAAAAGATTTGACCACATCTCTTCGACCCTCAAAGCCCTCAGTTGGCTACCCATTGAAGGAAGATGCCTCTACAAGACTGCATGCATTACGCACAAATCTCTTTACCAGCAAACCCCTTCATACCTTACGAACAAACTCAACAAAGCAGGGTGCTCTCCTCCTCGTCCCCCCTCTGTTTAAAAAGAAATCCACCCAATCTCCCTCCTTCTCTGGGAACGGCCTGAACATCTGGAACTCACTCTCTAAGTGCATGCGCTGTAACCCATCCTACTTCAGCTTTAAAAAAGACCTTAAATTTCACCTCCTCAACAAATACTTTGGTCCATAATCCTCCTCTGAACCTACTCTCTACCTCCCCTTTACTGATGATCCTTGGTGTTCCCCCTTGCTCTCTCCTCTCTCCCCACATTATACATCCATCCTCTTAACTGCGACCTGTCCCCCATTCTACCCCCTCCACATGTCCTCTTTCCATTCCCCCCATCAATTCCTTCGATCTCTTCTCCATTGTTTCTCCCCTCTACTCCTTAAAACTGTTCTCCCCCACTTTTATTCTTAAACTGTTCAATTCACGTTACACCGCCCAGATTTTTGTCCCCCCACTTTATTCAATTGGTTGAGCTCCATCTGCATGTTTTTATTACCTTTGTAAAATTTGCTTTACCTTATTCCCTCCTCTCATGTAAATTGCTCTTCCCTGTCCCTCTTTAGCTATAATCCAATTGTTGTGCTTTTAATTGACTGTTCATGTATTACCCTTAGTCCCTTCTCTCATGTAAAAAAAATAAATCCCCGCCCCTTTTTTATTTTCCATTTCAATTGTGGTGTTGTAATTGACTGTTTATGCTTTGCCCAGAGCAAATGTTTGTATTTTTTGTACTGCGTCTGCTCCTGTAAAGCGCTCTGATACCCATGGGTCTAGCCAGCACTATATATAACCTTTCAAATAAATAAATATTGAACCATCGGTTTTTATACCTGACCTGAATTCTTTTAAGTTTAAGAGGGGCTATATTGTCCAATATTTTAGAAATCGTATGATTGTAATGATTTGTCAGCTCGCTGACATCCGTCAGTTCAGAAGGGGGTTGAAGTTCATTCTCGCAGTGTAAAGTTAACCTGTCAGGGTTCAGACCTTTAGTGACTCTAACCCAATGCTTGGGTTTGACTGGTTGTGAGCTTGATTTATTTTTAGTGGATGGAACTTGGAACATGATGATGCGGTGATCAGACCAGTCACAAGGTACGATTGAGACAGAGTGGACCGTGTTTTCTTTGAATATGATTCAATCTAAAGTAGCCCCTTTGGAATGGGATGGCAGGGTACAGGCTTGCACTAGTGTGTGGTCGGTTAGGAATTCTTTAAGAATATTGACCTGATTATCATTACTGTCGTTCCAGTGAAGGTTGAGGTCTCCTAGGAAAATATCATTGCCGTGGGGTTCTGAGTTTGCTGTAATAATTTCCATTAGTTGGTCTATGAACATCAAGATTTACCTGGGGGTGGTAGAATGCGTAAAATTTGTAAAGTTGGTAGTCTGTAAATCGTACAGAGAGCCCCAAGTAGTCACATGATTCAATGGGGTCTGCGATAACTTTGGAAATGGTGATGTCTGATTTGTGGATACAGGCTACACCTCCACCAGTTTTGTTTAACCTGTCTAGTCTAATGATGTTGTAGTTTGGTGGAACAAGTACGTCTAAGCATGGGGAGGAAGATTCCGATAGCCATGATTCTGTTAGAATAGATATGTCAATGTCTTGATTCAGGATTGGTCGGCAATGTCAGTGGCATGTTTTATTGCTGAGCAGCAGTTGATAAGTAAACATGTGATCTTTTTTGTATGGTTATCTGAATTAGAGTCCTGTCCTGAGGGAATTAGCGTTATTTCCTTCAGGTTGTTGGGGTTTAGCTCTCTGTGCTTAGTTTGTGTGATTCTGTTTCTTTTTATTGGGACCACTTGTATTTTCTGTTCATTTACCTTAGCCGGTAGACTGGGTGTCGTCTCGTAGGATAGTAGTAGGATTTGGGTTTCGATGGATTTGAGTTTATATTTTAACAGTCTTTCTAGAAGGGCACGTGTTTTAGCATTGTTCAACAATCCTGGAAAGTGCCTGACTGTAGGCATATGGATAATTACCAGCACATGTATAATTATAGGCATGTAAAATATTATCAGCAACTGACTCCGGAATAACAAACGGTCATTAACCATTACATCATAATTGACAGTAGGTACAAGGCTAGTGCAAGCACGTGGAACAAGAGTATGAGGTTTATTTTTTAAAACAAGTGCAAAAATAACTATAAACACGTGGAACATTACAAACACGGGGACGATGTGAAAGTCAGACACTAAACAACAATTAAATCACCCTAAGTAGAAACACTTAGACTAAGGTGTATTAAATGATGGAATGACTACATGATTTATGGAGCGATGGTTGACGAACATATGGTGCATGCCTGTGTGCAGGAATTAGTGATCATAACAGTTTCCACCCACAAAGGGTATCCCACAGGGTAAGGTTTATGGGGGCTTTGTGCATGGAAGAGTCGAACTAATCATGGGGCGTGAACGTTCCCAGCAGGTTCCCATGATAGGTCATCTGGGCCATAACCTTTCCAATCTATTAAATTGAACATAAAAGACTTTTATACTTCCAAAGCTGGATGGCCAATGAGCTTTAAGGGGTGAGGTGTTGGTAAGGGCTGGGTTTGGGCATGGTAAGGTTTGAGCAGGGAGACATGAAACACTGAGTGACAAGGCATGTCTTCTGGTAATCGTGACTTGACAGAGACTGGATTGATTATTTGCGTAATAGTTTATTCTCCTAATTATCGTGGTTGTAATTTCCATGGTCCCTGAATCCGTAGGTGATTGGTGGCCAGCCATACTTGATCACCCACTTTGTAGTCTGGTTGCTGTATGCAGAGTTTGTTTGCCTGTCTCGTCATACTTATCTTTGTTTGTTGGAGTTGCATGCATACAGCCTGTTGGATTTCAGATAACTGATTCAAAAAGGTCTGCAGTGAAGGAACTGAATTCTTTATCTTGGGCATGTTTTCTGGTAACATACGTGAATTTATGCCAGTCACGCAGTAAAAAGGAGACACCTTAGTAGCAGAGTGTTCTGCGTTATTGTATACAAATTCCACAAAAGGAAACAAGTTTTCCCATTCTGACGAATAAGAGGTTAATAACATTACATTATAGGATTTGTTCCAGTGCATGATTTGTTCATTCCGTTTGACCATCTATTTGTGGATGGTAAGTAGACGAGAGAAGAGCATCAATGTCCAAGGATTTGCACAGGTTTTGCCAAACTTTTGACACAAATTGGGTCTCTATCAGATATAATGATGAAAGGGAGGCCATGTAATGGTAAAATGTGATGGGTAAACAGGACTGCAAGTGTCTTAGCAGTGGGGATGCCTTTTAGTGGTATAAAGTGTGCTATTTTAGAAAATAGATCCACTACAACCCATATGGTAGTATTACCATTGGAGTTTGATAAATCCATTATGAAGTCCATACTGATGGTATGCCAGGGGTTTGGAGGTACTGGCAAAGGGTGTAACAACCCTACAGGCGGAGTATGGACCGACTTATTCTGAACACATATTGGACAGGCTTGTACATACCCGTGCACATCCCTGGATAGATTAGGCCGCCAACACCACCTTTTACAATTTGCAATAGATTTTTTAATTCCAGGATGTCCAGCAAGTGGTTTATCATGACACCAATTTAAAATCTTGTGTCCGAGTTCTTCAGTGGGTACATACAAATTATTGCCATGATAAGGGAGTCCATTTTTTACCAGATTTTTTTTTTATTCAATCATTCATCTAAATTCATCTGTTGTACACCTTGTTTTACCTTGTCCAAAAACTGTTGTACATGCACCTATCACGTGTTAAGCACATAGCATGTTTTGTGTTGGTGTGCGTTCCAGTTCAGGTGGGTCATGACCCCAGCATGATAATATGTCTGCCTTGGTCTGTTGTGTTCCAGGACGGCATGTAATCACAACATTATCTTCACTAAAAACAAGAGCAATCTAATCTGTCTTGGTGTCAAGGCTTTATGGGATCAAAAGAATTGTAAATTTTTATGGTCTGTGTAAACTGTGACCATGTGTTTTGCGCCCAATAAATAGTGGCACCGCTCTTGAAAAATACATTTATGGCGAGCAATTTCCTTTCTGTTATAGTGTAATTTTCTTCAGCAGGCAATAGCATTTTCGAGAAATATGTGATGAGTTGCATGTGCCCTGTGGTGTGATCTCATTGGGAGAGGATGCCTCCCACTACCACCAGCGAGGCATCAGCATCATTGGCGTCCTTGGGCCACACGAAAGGCACCTTTTTTCTTAGCAGTTTAATGATGGGACTATCAATGTCTGAGAAATGTGTGATAAATCGCCTATAAAAGTTAGCAAACTTCAAGAAACTTTGTATTTGTTTAATAGAGTTTGGTGCTGGCCAATTTAAGTTTGCCTGAACCTTTCATTTGTCCATAGTGATTCCCTTTGGAGATAACATGTACCCCAAGAATTCCACAGACTGAGTGCAAAAGGGGCATTTTTCTAATTTCACAAATAAATTATGATCTCTTAGTTGTTGCAACACTGATCTACGTGGGTAACATGCTCAGTCATGTTTTGAGAGTAAATTAAGATGTTGTCTATATATACTGTGACAAAAAGATTGAAGAAATCGTGCAAAACTTTATTGATATAAAACTGGAAAGCTGTGGGGGCGTTACAAAGGCCGAAGGGTATGAAGTTATATTTAAACAGCCCAAACTTAGTTTGGAAAGCCATCTTTCATTTGCCACCTTCTTTTACTCTGATAAAGTGCTAGGCCCCACGGAGGTCTAGTTTTGTGTATACCGTGGACTTTCGCACCTGATCCAAAAGAACAATGATTAAAGGTAAGGGATACCTGTTCTTCACCGTGACCTTAATGAGCGCCCTATAGTCTATGCATGTACGCAAATCACCATTCTTCTTTGGGACAAAGAAAAGGGGGAAGACAGGAGAGATGGAATGATGAATGAAGCCCAAGTCTAACAATTCATCCAGATATTGCTTTAGATGCTCAGTCTCAGTTTCATATAGGGCATAAATGTGACATGGTAAATTAGCTCCTGGAATTAAATCAATGTGACAGTCAAACTCCCTATGAGGGGGTAGTTGAGTGGCGTTCTTCTCATCAAACACATCCTTAAAATCCGAGTATTCTTTTGGAAGAGAATTGGGTGTTCCGGTGCAATAACTGCAGTTTTGGGTGGGATTAGGTCTTGTGCTGTGATATAGCAATTGAAACCTAAAGTCAACCAGTGTAACATCCAGTTATGGGGTTTATGGAGTTGTAGCCAGGTTATTTCTAGGATGGCACCGAAAGCGAGTGTGTCTATTAGGTCAAATGATAAAGTTTCTGTGTGTCCATTTTTACAAACCCAGATATGGGAACTGTCTGATAAGTAATCAATCCTGATCACAGTTCAGAACCATCAACTGCCCTTACTACCCCTGGTTCTCGTTTCTTAACTTCGAGGGATATTTAAAGAGTTGGCCAGGCTCAAATCCAAGAAATTCCCAGTAGCGCCTGAAGCCAGGAGTATAGGCAAGAACTTTCACTGTTGTGGGGGAAATATCATGTTGACTGAAATAGATGACATGGACTTTTACCTAATTTATGAGCCAAATAGTGTGAAGTCAGTGTGTTTGACCTACTCGACCAGTTGATCTCAGAACTGATCGAGCTTGTTAGTTTTCCTGATTATTTTCTGTGATAACTGCTATCTTTGTTTGTGCTTTTTTTGGTTTAGCGACATAATAACAAGCAAAGTGTCCCCCTTTACCACAATTTAGACAAAGGTTCCTTTTCATTACTAGATAATGGCCCCCTTGCTCCCCCAACCTGCATGGATTCAACTGAGTTGTGCGTCCTAATGTCAGCTTCCTTTCGCTCAGAACGAACCATCAAAAGTCTTTTCTCACTTCTAGATCTGTCACGCTTACGCTCTGTGAGTCGATGATCAAGCCTGACTACTAGATCAATAAATTCTGCCCAATCGATAGAGGGGTCAGCAATGTGAGCTAAGAAGTCTTTTAATTTGTCTTTCAGTCCTCTATAGAATAGTGAAGTATGTTTTTCTTTGGACCATTAGGGTTTCAGAGACTAATTTACGAAAAAGCTGTGATATAAATAAGTCTTTCCCATGCCGTAGGTTTAGGAGCTCATTATCACTACCCTGAATAAAGGTGTGTTTGGCAAATAAACATTGCCTGGCTTCTCGAAACCTAGCATAGTCATGCAAAAATGGGTCATTTTCTCAATAAGCTGCATTGCCCAATTTGCAGCATTACCACCTAAGTAAGATATGATAAATGCAATGCTGGCAGTATCAGAGGGGATTGCTCCAGGCTTACATAGGAATTGTAGTTGACACTGGCTTCAGAATGCATCTAATTTGGTACTGTCTCCAAAAAATCATTTGGGTGGTGCAAACGGGATTGGAGTAGGTGTGTGCACAGTAACGTTTACGGGGGGTGTTCCCTCATGCCCTGATGACTGTACAGTTTGAACTGCTGTATTTACAAAAATGTGGCGGTTGAATGACCGGTTGTTCATCCTTGGGAGTGGTCCCTGAATTTAAGCAGGGGAAATGATGCGGGCGATATCGCATCAGTTTTTCCCTGAAAGTTTGATTTTACTTGTGCAAGGCTTAAACCATACTCTGCATTTTTCCAAGAGCCCTAGTTAACTCTGCCATACAGGGGATTTCTTCACCAGAAATGTCTGGGCTAGGTCTAGGGTGTTTATTATATCACGTGGGTCCATATCGTCTGGGCGGAAAAAATTGAAGTGGCTTAGCTTTCTGTCAGGCCACATACTTTGAGAGCTTGTCCGCAGAGATGATATTGGACCCTACGCGCTCCCTAAACAGCACCTGACCAATTGATAATAACCTAAAATAAGGCGCTGTCCCATGAGGAAAGGGGGTCAGGACAAAATAAAAGAGACAATAAATGTGATGTGAAAGTCAGACTCTAAACAACAATGGAATCACGCTAAGTAGAAACACTTAGTCTAAGGTGTATGAAATGAAGGAATGACTACCTGATTTATGGAGCGATGGGTTGATGAACATATGGTGCATGCATGTGCTCAGGAATCCGTGATCATAACAGTGCAGGCCAGATGTCTTCTGGGGAAAGGGGTTGGCAGAGGGGGTGAAGGGGAGGGGCTGTAAGTTTGAATGTTTTTGGTTGCTAGTAGGTGGTCCTCTTTGGGTAAGTACATTCTGGACACAAGGAGTCAAGCTGGTGAGGTGAGACATAGCTAGGTTGGCAAACTTGGCATACATTGATGGTGTTAGGTAAGGTAGGCTAGGCTATGGTGAATAAGAAAGTATTGGAAGCACTGAGGGTCCTACAGGATAAAGTAAGGACCAACTTGATAAAGCAAGGGGTGCTTAAACAAGCATGGGAGCCTCAGCTGGTGAGTCCAGTGAGGTGCACTGCAAAGTGGTGGCCACCGCTGTGCTAGTGAGGTTGCCCCTCCAGAGTCAAAGTTAAGAAAGAGCCCACTGTCAAGAAAGAGCCCATCTCATGAGTGAACATAGAGGAAAGGTGAATAAACTACCTGTGCACCCAATTAGGGCAGATAGGCCCTGTTGGGCGGTAGCGCGGTCAGCAGAGACATTGGCAGCATTACCTAGGAGGCTCCTGGGTGGTCCAAATGTGGGTGAACAATTTGAGGTGGCTGCACTGGACAGCAAGGCCGATATGTCATTATCCATCCTCCAGGAGTTGCTGCGGTGTAGCACAGAGGTGGGCCTGATGCAGACACTTCCATGCTAGTGTGAAGCCCTGCCCCTCCAACAATGGAAATAGATGGAGGACTAGAGAGTCTGGCAGTCATAACGGGCTCCGAAAAGGAAAGGAAGTGCTCAGGGCAACGGAATGTTCTGACCTCATATTTCAAAGAAAACAAGGGGGCAGGGGAGGGGGCGAGGAAGTCCTTCAGCTCACCAAAGTATAGGGGGAAAATTACTGTGAGAAAGTGGGGTTGAGGGGAAAAAGCAGGTATTGGTGGCCTCCCACAGTGGTGGGGGGGGGGGTTAGTTACTTTTGAGGCAGCATCAGGTAGGCAACAGGACTATGAGGAGGGAGTCAGGGTTCCAGATAGAGGAGAAGCAGGAATGTAAGGTGGAGGGAGGTGGGTTTGGGTACCAGAGGTGGATAAAGAGAGTAATAAGGAACCCTGAGGCATTTTCTAGGTGACACAGTGCTACAGGCAGGTGACAGTGAATGTTGCGATGCCGGCTTATGTTGAACGGGCAAGTCTGGTGTGGCTTCATTGCCCCAGAAAGGAGTGAATGCTTGGTCTCGAAGAGCATGCAGGACGTATCTGTTGGACCATCGTCAGGTAGAGCAGGGTGGGCCTAAGACATCCCTGTGGTGTTCTGTATCTAAGGAGTGATTTAGGAATCTAGAATGTGCAGTGTTTCTATGTTAGAATGTGTTATGCTTTAAGATCAATCGCTTGCTGCTACTATATTGGTATGTATTCATTTGGGAACTTCACATTTGGTGACGAGCGACGTGCTGGAAACGTTTTAACCTCATGCTGGACTTTTTTTTTTATTTTTTATATTTTTATTTAAAAAAACTCTGTACCAGATATAACAATACAGCACAGCATAGATTTCATCAATTAATAATCAAAGAAAATATAGAAAAGAAAGTTCAATTATTATGAATAATAAGTAGCTTCAATGAAGCCTCATCAAATTTTCATTTTGATAATGTAGTCCAAGCAATCAAATCATAACAAGACAAGATATTTACACCATTTGATCTTTCCATCTCCGTATTGGATCCCAAATTCTCAAACCCAATTGCTTCCCCCTTCGGCCTTTCCGTTCATAGATCCCTTTTTCTAAGTTGTAGGCTGACAAAAGATTGGACAACCATTGATTCCTTGTAGGAGGAACTTTGTCAAGCCAAGCTCTTGCTATCACCAACCGAAATACTGCCATAGCAACAAAAACAAACTCTTGACTAGTAGCCTCACCCTCTGTTATTATTCCCAAAAGAACCACAGTTGGTGTAATTTTAATTTTAATTCCTACTTGTCTTACCAGAAATCCCTCCACCTCCCTAATCAATGTAGAGAGTTGAGGACAAGTAGCAAAGATATGAATTAAATCCGCCTGTGGATGATTACACCGTGGACAAACTGTCCCTAAGGTACCGCCCCATTGTGCTATTCTAGCTGGTGTATAATACAAACAGTATAAAGTTTTATAATGCTGTGATTGTAATGGTGCCGAACATAACACCGTATGACCCAGGGCCAGTGATTCCTGAAACCAAGCAGCCTCAATACCCAGCTTCGTAGCCCACTTGTTACCATATTTAACAAGATCAACTTTTTTACCAGTTAGAAGGCATGCATAGAAGCTACGTATATTACAGTCTCCCCCCTTCTCAATCTTACCCAATATTTCGTTATTTTTAAACCCTATAATCCCTCCTCGCTTGGTATTCAGAAAACTTCTGACCTGTAAATATTTGAAAAAGCTCCTACTGTCTATTTGAAATTTAGTTACTAAATCCGCAAATTGCACGATTCCCTCCGACCCAACAATATCCCCTATCCTTCTAATCCCATTGTATTCCCAAGATGCAAAGATCGAGTCTGCAAATATGTCCCCTGGCCAGGATTTATTCTTAAACAGTCAAGTATATCTATTATATCTACCCATCCCAGATTTTTTCAGAAAAGCTGTCCAGATATTAACAGCAGCAATAACTGTCTTGAACCTCGTTCTTTTAAAATATGCGAAGTCCGTACAATTTAAAAAACAATTCTTAGCCTCCGCCCCCAAAACTATGGCATAAACCTCAGTTGACATTTTAGAGATTCTAGGATGCTCCCCGCCACCAATTAATCCCTAAATATATTGCAATGCAGTAGCCAGATAGTATAACCTAAAGTCGGGGGGGCCCCCACCCTCCTCTTGCCCTTGGAAGAGTCATAAATCTGTACGCTCTCCTAGTCTTTCCATGGGCCCAAATAAATCTATTTAATATCAATTCCAAAGCCTGAAACCATTTTGCACCAAAAAACAAGGGTATTGCACGAAATAAGTATAGAAATTTGGGCAGTACAATCATTTTAATAACATTTGTGCATCCTAGTAAAGAAAAATGAAGATTATTCATTCTATCTAGATCCAGTTTTACTCTCGCCATTAGAGGAGTTATATTCTGCTCAACTACTTTCTCCAGATCTGCCGATAATTCTATACCTAGATATACTGCCGACCTAATTACCCTGTTATCATTGCATATGACATGTGAATTCTTTACTATCTGTGTTTTTGTTTTATTGAGACTATAGCCTGCCACCTGGCCAAAATCCCGGGCTTCTGATTCTACTGCACTCATAGCGAGAGTGGGGTTAGCTGTAATAATTGCGACGTCATCCGCATATGCCTGTACCTTAATATGCAAATTGTTAACTGTTACCGGTGGGATATTAACATTAACTTCTAATCTGCGCAGAAAAGGATCCATATACAGCGCGAATAAGAGGGGGGAAGATGGGCACCCTTGTCTAGTCCCTCTTTCTATTTGCACTATAGCTGAGTGGCCACTGTTAACTCTAATTCTGGCCGAGGGTTTATTATATAGGGTCTGAATGGCTCTAATGTATTTCTCGCCAAAACCATACCACCTCAAGACAGACCATAAGAACTCCCAGGAGACCCTATCAAACGCTTTTTCGGCGTCCAAAAGCAGCACTGCTATAGGATCTCCTGGGATCTCTACGGCGTCAAAGAGCGTAAATACCTGCCTAATATGCTGTGTCGTGCCCTTACCCGGGATAAAGCCATGCTGTATAGGGCTAACGAGAGACTCGATTATGGATGCCAATCTCTTCGCCAGAACTTTAGAATAGATTTTGACGTCTGAATTCATTAGAGTGATGGGTCTATATGATGAAGCCGCCGATGGATTTTTACCTTTTTTCAAAATAACAACGATATCGGCTCTTCCCCATGAGTTAGGAATAGAAGCCCCTTTCTGCGCCTGGAGCATAATAAATAGAAGTACATCGCCTATTATGTCCTTAAATGCTTTATAAAATTCAACTGGGATCATATCCGGACCCGTGGCTTTACCAGCAGGAAGATCATTTAGTGCGCCCACCATTTCTTCCAGATTGAGTGGCCCTTCTAGTTGCTCCCTATCTTCCTCAGATAGAAGCTTTGGCCTAATATTATTAAGATAATTTGAGATCTGGCCCGAGACTAAATCCTTATCTAATCTGTATAGGTCTTCGTAAAACTGCCTAAACACTTCTCTTACCTCATCAGAGTCCATAACCGTATTGCTCTGAGCATCCGTAATCTTTTTGATCTCAGCCGCTGAAGCTTTTTGTCTAGAACGAATAGCCAAAATGTGCCCCACTCTTTCGCTCATCTCATAAGCGTCCTCTCTCTTTATTAAATATCTAGCAGCTGCCTTGCTGGCAATATTCTCGCTGATCCTAGCTTTTAAGCTGATTATTTTTAAACTCTGCTGCTCCACAGACCTTTGAGCCTGTATTGCTAAATATAATCCCTCCTCTGCTTTAGTTATTTCCATTATTAATTCATTATGCCTTGCCCTCTCCTTTTTCTGTTTGTGCAATGAGTAGCTCAGCGTCTCTCCTCGTATACCTGCCTTAAAAGCATCCCATTCCATCCCAGAGTCTGCCGTCCCCCTATTAAATTCCCAGAAATTCCTAATCCAGGATTTCATATGAAGAATGTATGCTTCCTCCTTTAGAAGAGTCCTTTCGAAAGTCCAAACGAAGACCTTCCCCCGCTGATGACCCATTTTAACAATTAGGATTAGGGGATTATGGTCGGATACAATCCGAGGATGCTTCTCTATTTGTGACCTGTTACGCAATGAATTAGAGATAAAAAAGTAATCTAATCTAACCAAAACCCTATGAGGAGCAGAAAAAAATGTACTGCCATCTTTGAGAGGATGAGCCGCGGCCCAAAGGTCTATCAATGAGTTGTGTTCTAACAGATCCTCTAACGCCCTATAGGATTTTTTCTTTCTACCAGTATATCCCGTAGCCCCACCCTGAGAGTGAATATTAAAATCTCCACAGCAAATAATCGGTTCGGGCCACAAAGCTAATTCTGTATCTAAAAATTGGAGCATTTCAGGATCATCTTCAGTGGAGCCATAAACTGAGGCCAGCGTGAACCTCTCCCCTCTACATACAATTTCCAATACCACCCACCTACCCCACTGATCTTCTTTTTTCTGATTATTATCATGTCTCTATTTTTACCCATCACCGCTACTCCCCTAGTTTTAGTCCCCTGCTTAGTATTAGCCAGTAGAGAGAACCCCAGCTGTTCGAGCAGATATCCCCTAGCCCCCTCTATATGTGTCTCCTGGAGACATACTATATCCAGGTTCATTGTTTTCAGTAGGGCCGATACTCGTAATCTTTTTTGAGCATCACTGAGACCACATATGTTAATTGAAGCTATTTTACAAGTCATTAGCATACTCCATATGTTAATTTTATAATTACCACTAACAAGATAGCTGAACCAAACATAAAGCAACCTATGCTGTGCTGAAAAAATCCAAATATACTATATTTTTCATGTGCCCCCCCTTCCAACCCCCCTATCCCCCCTCCCCCCCCTACAGGCAAATAGATCAATCATGACCTATGTGTGATCGCTTAGGTGTGCAATTGTGCAGGTGTCGCCTCCTCCTCCCTATATAACAATCCTGACCTCCCGACCTAACTTTCTCTCCCCCTTTAGTGACCCCCCCTGTCTTTGTACCCCAACACCTCTACCATGTACTCTTTTGCTTTTATTTCAGAGAAAAACATTTTGATCTGGCCTTTAGTGATTATTTTTAGTTTAGCGGGATAAAGCAGGTAAGCTTCTGAGCCTAAGGCTTGTATTAGTGTTATCAATTGCCTCAGCCTCCATCTTCTTTCTACGGTGACATGACAAAAGTCAGGCCTTGCGAAAAAAGTAATCCCATTGAATGTACGCTTAGAATCTGGCTTAGCTTTGTCCAATATCTGTTGACTTAGAAGAAAATTACCCACAAATAAAAGTATAGCTCTAGGTCTATTGTCCTGTAGTGAATTGCGGTCTTTCCTGAGAACTAAAGGAAATCGATGAGCTCTCTGAATTTCTGTTTCCCATTGCCATGCAGAAAGCTCTGGAAATGCGCCCTTAAGCAAGATGACGACAAACATCCTAACATCTTGGCCTTCAATCCCCTCTTCAACCCCCAGAAGTCTTATGTTATTACGGCGCTGCCTATTTTCATAATCCTCCAGCTTCCACTGCATGTCCTCGGATACCTTACTTTGCTCTTCCTTCAATTTCCGTATACTGCTTAGCTCATCTTCAGGCCTCCCCGTTCTTTCTTCCACCTGCGTAATTCTCTCAGAGGCCTCCTCATACAACTTATTCATTTTTCTTAGTGAATTGTGAATTTTATTCAGCCCTTGCCTCGATCTCCGAGCCTCGGCCCTTGCCTCGTTCTGCATACTTTTAAGAGTACTGAATAATAAATCCATTGAGGTCTCTTGTGGTTTCGATTGAGATAATTCTTCCCCTCCAGAAGGAATAGCCATATTATTAGCCTCCTGGTATGACTGTGAAGTAGCTGAATAGTCCCATGATAATTTCTTCGTGGGGTCAGGTGGGCTTCCTAGGGAGTTCGGCTTCCTACGTGATCTCCGTTTCTTTAGAGTGCATTTTTGGGGGGCAGAACTAGTTTCTGAGGCAGAAGTCTCATCAAAACTATCGTCGCTTTGAGTTATGGGCTCTGAATCCTCATTAAGCGAAAAAAAGTAGTCTGGTGAAGCACACCCCCCGGTTGGCTCCATAGTCAGCGAGAATGCTGAGGTATTCTCTTCCATGGATATCTCAGATTCAGTGCCCGCTTCCTGCCTATTATCTTGTTTAGCCCCCGACTCACCGTGTCTTTGTTTTCCAGGAACCACAACGTCCTCCAGAGGCTGCCTCGCTTTGCAATTATCCTCTGTCATTAGCGCTTCTGAACCCGAATTGAGGATTTCCGAGCGTTCAGTCTCTGCCTGCTCCAAACCGGTCGAGCCGCACACAGCCGTGCGCGTCTGTTCCAATGCTGGCGCTTGGTCTAGTCGCCTAGCAACCTCCGTTTCGCGGGGATTCCGCGACTCAGCACTGCTCTCTTTGAATCGCTTACCGGCGTTTCCTCGTTCCAGGCGGCCCGTACTCTTCACCGGAAAGCTCTCAGATACTGAAGGCTGCCTCAATAGCATTTCTCTCCCCCCCGTCTTATCGGATCTCAGGATTCTTTACTCTCGAGGATCGGTCTGGTCAATCGTCCCGTTGGGATTCCCGAGGAGCCCGCCAGCACTTTTGACCTCGCCAGCTTTTTTCCCAGTTGGTTTCTTCGTGGTAAGTACATTGCTGGCTCACGAAGCTATCCCGGCTGATGTCTTTGGCTCCTGTTTATCCCGGTTAAGCAGTTCTTTCGAGGTGTTATCTTTGATTTCTTTACTTCCATCACCCCCTTTAATGATGCGTGGAGGCATATTATACCACTCCAAGGCTAAAGCTGCCGCTGTCGAAGATTTCGCCCAAAAAAATCGAATTATCCTCCGGGGAAGATCGCGTACAGCAAACTTTTTGAATGAAGCCAAAGTGTTTTTGAGGTCAATTCCTACTAGGCTGTGCCCGTCTTTCATTCCGTAGTTTTGAGAGGATTTGTCACATCTCTGCTGTTATCAGGAGGAGGAGTGGGATGCGACTGCTCACTGCAAACCACCAGCGGCCATCTTGCTGGACTTTTTAATCAATTTTGAATAACCAATTTGTCAAAGGCCTCAAAACTGCATCTGTGACCCTGCGGCATTTTACGAGGATTACAACTTGCACAACCGTGCATTGGAATATTCTGTTGCATCTATGCCTGGATTAATTTGGACTTTGTGCCCCTTGTGAAAATCCTGGTGGCTGTACGGGTGTGCGAAGATACCTTCTTTGAGGACCTACCTGGCAGTTGTGGAGCATGCAGGCAGGTCTTCAAAAGCTGCACTTCACTGCTTAGCAACGATATGGTTATTTAACCCGGAACATTGGGTTACATCAGTTCCTATGACCCTAGCAATGAGCTGCTGTGATATCTTCAACTGCTCTGTACGCTGCCAGGCAACCAGAGTCTCTGAAGACATCATAGCAATTATGACGCGCATTGCTAGGCAACCAAGGTAGGCCCCAGAAAAGGACGCACACTCCACGTACAGAGGAAAAGCCTAGGAAGTTTGTGCTGCAGTGATGGACATGGCGCAAACGCTGGGAAGTCCCAGAAATATTGACAGCTGCAAAATGGGCCAGCATGCAGCTTCAAGAGTTCCTGCAGCCAGCGCTTGTGCTTCAGCTGTCAGAGCGCAGCTTTGCGAGTTCCTTTGGTCAGTGCCTGCAATTTGGCTTTGCTGCCAGCAACTCCACTTAGCATGTTTACGGTGACATGCCCACCTTTAATTCATGGTCTACAAGGGAATCTGAGCACGTTACATTTGTGGTGATATGCTCACCTTTATTACATTTTAACAATGGTGACATTGAGCGCATTCACAGTGATACGCTCACCAGTTATCTTCTCTGTGTACTGTGCGGCATGTGTGTCTGTCTTGCACGTATAATATTGAACTCTTTTTTTTATCCACTTGTATCAAGTCCATCCACAGTGCAGTGCTCCTCTTCCATTACTTACCTTTACTTTTGTAACTTGCGGGTGTGCCATGTGTTACAATTGAATGAGCATATTTACATACTTGAGTTTTGTACCTTGGTAGAGACATAATATTGCCGAAAGGTGTGTAAAGCTTTATAAGCTTTATATGATTTATTGAGTATTGATTGTCACTGCTTACTTGGGCTCATTGCTGTACTGATAGATGTATTTTGAGGTGAGGCTAACACTATGCAGAATGTTCCTTGACCTTCATTCTTTCTATCATCCCCTGGAGAGCCGTCCATTCCGTGGCAGGACATTTTCAGGCCACTATACTGGTGTATGTGGGACTTTTGTTGCATTGTCTGGGATCGGAAGGGCCGGAAGTTTTCGAGCAGGTCCCTGACCTGTTGGATCAAGATACTACAAACTTGAATGAGTATGAGATATGCCTCCAGAAATTAGACTTGCACTATCTTCCCAAGGTGAGTACAGTTCTCGAAAGGTATCACAGAGTTATGCAAACTAGCATCCACTTGTAACTTTGGGGAGTCTCTTGAGGAACGGTTGAGATATCAAATTATATTTGGGTATGTGTCGAGGCAACGAATGGGGCAGAAGGACAACCCCTCCCCTCAGGAGGTTCTTGCCACTGCCAAAACACATGAACAGTCGAAGGTGTGTGTTGATGAGATACGCAAGGATGCTGTGGGTGACAAGAATGAGAAGGGTGACTGAAGCACTGTGAAAGTTATTCATGAGAAAGCACCTAAGAGTAAGATGCCCATAAATGTCACGCCTATTACAAAATTGCTTCAAGGAAAGTGCTTTAGGTGTGGCAACACTGGTCAACTTGCTAGTTACAAAGACTGTCCAGGTTGGAAAATCGTTTGTAAAAGTTGTGGATGCAAAGCTCACTTTACCAAGTGCTGCAGATCAGCAAAAGCCTCAAAGAAGGTGTGAGAAGTTGAATTTGATGAAGTTAGCGAAAAGGATGTAGAAGAGATTAACATTCTTCTGGTGAAATATTCTTCCTCTGAAGGCCCGTTTGAAGTAGTCTTAGTCAATGATGAATCTGTGAAAATGTTATCTGATTCTGGAGCCAAGATCATACTCATTCCGAAAACATTTTATGAGCAGTGCTGACTTGGAAAAGTGAGGCTTCTTAAGCCTGATATCAAACCGAAAGTTTATGTGGGGGAGCCCATTGACTTGTTGAGTTACTTCTGGGGTACCATTGAATTTTGTGAAAGAATTATTCCAGGAAAAGTGTACATTTCTGTTAAAGGAGATTCTCTCATTAGTTGGGTTCATCAATGGGTTCTATATGTGTATTCAGACCCTAAGGAAAATCCTTCTGTGGGTGTTAAGGAAATGCCGTAGTCAGTTCTGTGTCAAAAGAGAGTGAGATGCGGAGAAGAGAATTTCCTGACATTTTCATCGATACATTTGGTTGCTTAAAAGATTGTCACCTTGTAAAGGTAAAATTTAGTGCTCCACCGAAAGTAGCAGAAGTCCGGAGTGTGCCGTTACTTGTGAAAGAGAGTATGAGATTTGAATTCAACAAACTTTGATAGTGGGATCATACAGAAGGTGGAGGCTACAGCTTGGTTACCCCCAGTAGTCATGGCCCGTAATGCCAATGGGGAGGCTAGGCTCTGTGTGGACTTGAGGGAACTTAACAAAGCGGTGGTGGTGGACCACTATCCACTTCCAAATATATGTGAAATGTTGAGTTCTCTTAATGGTGCAAGGATTTTCTCATCTTTAGATCTAACGTCCGCCTACAATTAAGTAAAGTTACATCCCCAGTCCCAGGAACTAACGGCATTCGTCATGCCTTTTGGTACCTTCAAGTTCCTAAGAATGCTGTTTGGGGTAAATTCAGCTGCCTCTGTATTTCAGCAAGCAGTGGAGCGTATTTTTCGGGGAATTGAAGGTGTCAAAATATATCAAGATGATATTATGATATTCGGTGTTGTAGCAAGGAACATGATAGTAGACTGCGGAGGTTGTTAGCTAAGCTGCATGATGCTGGTCTGACCTTGAGAGAGGATAAGTGTAGGTTTTATGTCCAGGAAATTTAGTATTTGGGTCATGCTGTCACTGGGTCTGGAATCAAACCAAAATCAGCCTAAGCAAATAACATATCTAGCCTTCGTGCCCCATAAAATAAAGAAAAACTCATGAAATTCCTGGGAATGGCCCAATTTTACAATAAATTTGTGCCTAATTTTGTGGAGAAAACCATTTACATGAGTGAATTGTTAAAAAAGTGGAAGGAATTTGTGTTGCGTCAGGAGTGTAAGGATACATGTGAAACTGTGTCTGAAAGTAGCCCCAAATCTAGGAAGTTTTTATCCAAGAGATGAGTCATTTATTATGACAGATGTGAGCTCCAAAGGCTGGGCGGTCCTCATGCAGAGGAAGGATGGGAAAGAAAGGACTGTTTTATTAATCTCCAGGGTATTGAGGGGAGTGGAACTTAATTATTCAATGGTGGAGAAGGAGGCTCTTGCTGACTTCTGGGCTATACACAACTTATAGATGTTTCTCTGGGGAAGAAGGTTTGAAGTCAAAACGGACCACAAGCCACT
This sequence comes from Triturus cristatus, assembly GCF_964204655.1. Classification (NCBI taxonomy): domain Eukaryota; kingdom Metazoa; phylum Chordata; class Amphibia; order Caudata; family Salamandridae; genus Triturus; species Triturus cristatus. The sequence continues at coordinate 840,344,622 of NC_140583.1, forward strand.
CAAAGAGGTGTTCACGAAGAAAGGGATTAATTTTGTCTCACACAGGATATGCAAATGGGTAGTGGCTCTTCAAAAATTATAATTTGATGCGTCTTATGTGCTAGATGTTAACATTATTTTGGCAGACTGCTTATCAAAAATTGTTAATGTGAAGAATGAAGATTCTTTTTTTATTAGAAACCGTTGGTACACAATAAAATACAGACAAGGGCCTACAACCACCAGGGCCGGCCGCTATAGAGCCCGAGGGCCCGCAGTGCAACGCCACACATTCAAATGAGCCAGAGGCAAAGCTCCTGGCAGTTCGTGAGCACCTGTAACAGGCCGTGGCCATAGGCCAGGAGCAATCGGACAATACAGTTTCATTTTCTATTAAATATAAAACACACTCAAGGCAATGAGAGTCCAAAATAGCAGCGTGCTCTTCCCGGGACGGGGAACAACGTACAGTGTCCAAAGCAGTTCTTGTCTGGAAGCGGTAAAGGGGGGCAACGGGAAGACAAAGCATGGAACACACCTCACACCATCCCGCAGAATGCGTGGCTAGGGGGACAAAGCAATATCGACCTCTAATGGCAGAGGCGGGGTGCAGATACGTCCACGATATAAATTCCATGGACCCATACCTTAGTCCATTTCCCTGGCTTGCCTCTCGCCACATACACCGTCTTTTCCCTAAACATTCACCAGTCCATAGTCTCCTTCCATACCTCGATCGTGGGTGGCCTCGGGGAGCCCCATAGCTGTGCAATGTTACGCTTAGCCACCATGTACCCCAGAGTCACCCACTGCGTCTGTGCCGCATTATAATCATTCGGTTCCCAGACATTCAACAAACACCTCCTAGCCTCTGGCAACAGAGCGACGTGCGTGACCTCCTCCATTACGGTGTGGATACCATTCCAGAATCGCACAACCTCCGAACACTCCCATAAGATATGAAGAAAGGTACCCGGCAGGCCACATCCACGCTTACACAGTCCATCCATCGAGTAACCCATACGCAGCAAACCGGGCCCCGTAACATACACTCTATGAAGGATCTTCAGCTGTACGAATCGTAAGCGGGCCGGGATCGCCACCTCTTTCGGGGAGGCCACCGCCGATACCCAGTCCTCATCTTCCAGTTCCAAGCCATCGCCCGTCCAGACGGAGCAGCAAGTCCGCGCGATCATTAATGAGTTTCTTATAAATCAGAGAAATAGTGCTGTCGGGCACGTAGCCATCCAACACTCTATCCTCCAGTGGGGAATACTCGGGGATAGCAGCAACGTCCGGAAAAACCGAACACAACGCATGGTAGACTTGGGCATACCGGAAGTACTCTCTATCGTTTAATTTATATTCAGTTTTGAGCATTTCAAACGTTTTGAAAGACCCCTTCGCCCAAAGATCACCCACCTTACAGATACCAATCATATCCCATTTCTCAAAGCCTTTCGATCTCCACAAACAGCCCAACCGCCCAGAGGCATACAACGGCGTCGCCCAAGTCAAGCGATCCCTCCACCCCATTGCAGCATTCGCAGCGTGCCACACATGTACCGCAACCTGCGTGGGTCCTGTCAACCGCGTGTCCGGGGTCACCGAGTACAGCGCCCTATTATAGTCCCCACCCGGGAGCAGAAATTTATCCATCTCAAAGGCCGGATTCACCGCCGCCAACTGAGACGCCCAATAGTATCGTTTAATATCGGGGAGGGCGACCCCCCCCGTCGTACCAAGGGAGCGTCAACTTGGCGAGAGCAATCCGCAGCGGCCCATCCCAAAACAATTGGCGCTGAAGACCCTCCACCTCCCGGAAATAACGGGCCGGCACGACATCTAGAGTATTTTGCAAAGCGTACAAGAAGCGAGGTAGCGACATCATTTTAAACAATGCCGCCCGTCCGAGCGGCGAGAGCGGAAGTCGTCGCCACCTCGCGACGTCGGCCCGTAATCGCTGGAGGGGAGGGAGAAGGTTTCGCTCATAGCGGACCGCGGGATCCAGAGAGATAAAGATTCCCAAATATTTGAACCCCAGTGTAGCAATCTGGATGGGGCAATCCCGTGGTAGGAGGGGGGCCTCACCCGAGAGGACGTAAACACACGACTTGGCCCAGTTGATGACCAGGCCGGAGTTGCGACCAAAAGAATTCAGTACGTCCACCAACACAATTAGCGACTGTCGGGGAGAGGTGAGATACAGAAGGATGTGATCCGCGTAGAGGGAGACACGGTCTTCAAACTCCGGCGTCCATCTAATGCCTCGCAACGACGGCTCCCAACGCAACCAGGCGGCGAGAGGCTCCAAAGAAAGTGCAAAGAGAAGGGGTGATAACGGACATCCCTGCCGCGTACCTCTCCCCAGTATGAAGGGAGCCGACACCCTACCATTCACCACCACCTGAGCCAGTGGGTCAGCATATAGTAATTTTACCCAACCAATAAACTCAGGGCCGAACCCAAATTTCGCCAACACGGCCCAAATATATGGCCACTCCAAAGTGTCGAACGCCATCGTAGCATCTAAAGATGCCAAGATGGCCGACTCACGTATAAATTCCGCTCTAGCAAGCACGCCGTGCAACCGCCTCAAATTTAAAGCGGTATTCCGATGGGGTATAAAACCGGACTGGTCCTGATGAATCAAGTCGCCCACGACCCGAACCAGTCGATTAGCCAATACCTTAGCCAGAATTTTGGGTTCTGCGTTCAACAGCGAAATGGGCCTATAGGAGGCGCAGCGATCTCGCGGCTTCCCCTCTTTGTGTATCACAACTATACTGGCGAGGCGTTGGTCAGGTGGGAGGAAGCCCGCCGCACGTGCCGCGAAAAACATGTCCCGAAGATACGGCGCTATCTTATCGGGACGCAACTTATATAGTTCGATGGGAAGACCATTAGGACCCACAGCTTTAGCGAGTGGCCAGAGCGATCTCATCTGATGAGAACTTCGCCTCCATTAATACTGCATCAGCCTCCGATAGGGTTGGCAATGCAATGTCTCTAAGCAACAGATGAGAATCCTCCTCCGAACGCATAGAAACCGGAGAGTATACCCCGCGGAAATGAGCCGCGAAGCAGTCAATGATCTCCACCGGGTCAGTCACACGCACTCCATCCATCCTCTCCACAACGGGCACCATCCTGCTCGCTCTCTCCTTCTTATCCAACCAAGCAATCAACTTTTCGGCCTTATCCCCCACATCATACAGTCGTCCTTGCTGCTCTCTACTCATCCCTTTAGCGGCTTCCGTGACTAGCGCTCTATAATCTGATTGTTTGAGGCTGAGAACATGCAATTTCTCATCAGTAACTCCCCGCTCCAAGTCCTCCTCCAGTTCAGCTATTTCAGTTTCCAGGCGAACCACCTCTGCTCTCTCACACCTCTTAGCGTGGGAGATAAGGGACAAGGCCTGCCCCCTGATCACCACTTTATAAGCCTCCCATAGGGGACGGCCGACGACACCGACCCCACATTATCATTGAAGTATTGTTCAGTGGACTCGACCAGTTCCGCGCGGATCGTAGGGTTACGTAGATACCAGGGGCTAATGGGTGCGACTCTCCCCTCTGCTCCAAGGACAACCTTCAGTTGCAACCATATAGGGGAATGATCAGAAATACCTCGGGCTAAATGACGCACCTCCCAAATCATCCCGGCCTGGATCGCCGGCATAAGCATGTAATCAAGTCTCGAGAGACTCCCATGGGCCCCCGAGTGAAAGGTATATTGCGCCTGTCCCGGGTGCATCAATCTCCAGCAATCTACAAGTCCCAAAGTGTCCAAAAAGCCACCCAACCAGGCCTGAGCCCTAGGGAGATCCCTGGGGGGGGTGACGGTCCTCCAACCCGGAGACAACGGCATTAAAGTCACCCCCCAACACCAGAACCCCCCCAGGGAGTCCCAGGACCAAATGCCCCAAATCAGCAAATGTAGCCGTTTGTAACCCCGGAGACACATACACAGCCACGAGCGAAATAGTCCTACCCTCCCATCTCCCCACCAGTGCCACATAGCGCCCCCTATCATCGTGAAGCACCTCGTCCACTTCCAATGGGAAAGAGGACCTAACCAAAATGCCCACTCCCCTAGAGCCAGAAGTGAAACCAGAGTGAGCGGCAAGGCGATAGCCCCTCCTATTTAGGGCATGGAAGGAGTTCCCAATCAAATGTGTCTCCTGCAGGAAAACAATGTCGGGCGAAATCCGCTTCAAAAACTGCAACACCACCCCGCGCTTGATCCTGTCCCCCAGTCCATTCACATTCCACGAAAGGATTCTCAATCCCCTACCCCCCATCCCACTCCTGTGCATGATACCCACATCCCGGAAAGCACAACCCGGATAAGTCAGCAAAGAACTTCACATTGCCTTGCGAAACAAACAAACAATCCCCAACAACCCCCCTCCCCCACAATCCCCAAACCACAACTCCCCCCTCCCTGCAACCCTGCTTGAGCCCAAACAGCCCCCCCCAACTCGCAGTGTGCCTGTCGCCCTAACATATACCACAAAAAGAACCCCAGAAGGAGGAAAGGACCCCAATAAGCTCCCCACAACCCCCAGGCATTTGGAGGGCATATTGTGCCAAACTAGGGTCCAGTGAGCCAAGGTGCAAAACTTCGCCAGTCCAGTCCATCACCAGGAACCAAGTTCTAGTCCTGCTCCACCAAATCCCGTCCGCTCTCCGCCATCCGACTGTCTCGATCCCGTCCCCGAGGCAGGGCATCCAGCCAGTCTCCAACCGCCTCCGGCCGGTCGAAAAAGTGGGAACGACCCTGGAACTCAACCCGCAGCCTCGCCGGGAATAACATCGCATATTTCAGCTCCATGTCCCTCAAGCGCCTTTTGACACCCAAAAATCCCAGCCGTTGTTTCTGGACCACTTGCGTGAAGTCCGGGTAAAAGCTGACATTGGAGTTCTCAAACTTCAGCGGCCCGGCCACCCTCGACGCCTGAAGGATAGCATCCCTATCTCGAAAGTTAAAGAGGCGGGCGATTATAGGCCGCGGGGGAGCGCCTACCCTGGGCGCACCACCCGGAATCCTGTAGGCCCGCTCCACCGCAAAGAACTTGCTCAGTCCCTTGGGCGCGAGACGATTGGTCACCAGATCCTCAACAAAAAGATCCGCAGCAGATTCCTCCGATCTTTCCGGCACTCCGATGATACGAACATTGTTCCGTCTAGCCCTGCTTTCGGAGTCCTCAAGTCGACGGTCCGTCAGATCACTGGCTAGCCGCAACCTACGGACCTCCGTCTGCAGGGTGGCCACGTCCACAGTCAGGCTCGACGCCGCTTGACTCAAGGAGTCGACCCGCTCGTTAGTTTTGGACAGGTCTGCCCTGACCAAATTCACATCGATCAGGACCGCGTCCAGTTTATGAGCCAGGGTATCAAACTGCTGACCCACAGCGGTCTTCATCTCCTCAATGGCGCCCATGACGTCCAGCAGGGTCAATTCCGACGATGGGCCTGAGACCTCCTTAGACCTCTCAGGCGATTTATGCGAGTCACCAGGGGATCCCTTTGTCTGCGCATATCGATCCATATTATTGACCTGGGTATAGGCACCCCTCCGGGTTGACTTGGGTTTCGACTTGTCTCCGTCTAATCTCGCCGCCATCGTCCGGAGGCCACCAAGGCCGGCACCCGCCCGCACCAGGAAAAAGGGAACCAGGTAGCTAAGTCAATGGAACACAGCCGTCGCCGACAGTTAGCCCATGTATAGTCTGAGAGTCAGGCCAGACACTTCGCCGTCCGCGCCCCTCTGAAACACCAAAGTCTCTCAGCCGATATCAGAGCACAAGCTTGAAAACGAAAGTGAAAGTGCGGGATCCGTGGCAGGTCGAGCCCAGCCAGCCGCTGTTGTTCACTTCGTGCCCGGGCACTTCACCAGCTCGAGATCGGGACCAAGGCAAGAGCAGGCCGCAAACTTCGGAGTGCAACCATTTCGGGTCCCGGCGTCCGATCTGAATTTGGAAAACGGGTGGCACCTCAGTGCAAGTTCATCTGCAAAAGCCCGTCAAATAAACCAGGATTAAGTCAGGATAGACGTGGGAGGTTGCGGAGGCCCTCGAGAGCCGTAAGCCTACGCGGCCATCTTGGTTGCGTGCTAGGCTCCTCCCCAAGAATGAAGATTCTGACGATGGTGAATGGTTAGGTGATAAGAATTAAGAGGAAGAGGTCAATGTATGCCTGATCTTAGAGGGTATAGTTTCTGAGATAGATTAGAGAGTTAGTTTGGAGGATGATTGGGTGTTGCAAAAAGTTATGGCTATGGTATTGACTAGGTGGTGTGATAAAAAGGAGTGTGATGAAGAAGTGAGGGGCTTTTGGCATGTCAAGGATGAGTTGGCAGTCGTTGATGGTCTGCTCATGAGAGGCAGTAAATTAGTTTCCCCAGTCAAAGTACAGGAAAGGTTGCTTGACAGTGCTCATGCTAGTCATATGGGTATTTCCAAGACTAAAGAAAGGGTCAGAGTAGGGTATTGGTGGCCTGCGATGGACATAAACTTGGGGTTGAAGGCGCAGACGAGTTGTCCCTGGTCTTACATTGCTGTGGATATCATGGGTCCCATCAAAATTAAGTCTTAGGAACGGTATTTGTTAGCGTGCATTGACATGTTTTCACGCTGGCCTGAGATAAAGATTCTGGGTTTGATGGAATCTGATGTTGTGATTGATTTTTTTGAAGACCTGTTTGGTAGAGAGGGTTTTCCCACGTCATTACTCTCAGATGATGCCGTTCAGTTCACCTCGGGTGTAGTAGAAGAAATTCTGAGTGTAAGAGGGATAAAACATAACAAGGCAGCATTATATCACCCAGAAAGTAATGGTGTAGTGGAGAGATTTATCAAGGTTTTGAAAGAAGCGTTACAGCAAACTGTGGTGTCAGGGTTGAATTGGGAAGAAGCGATAAAAAAAAGGGGCAGGAGTATCGTTTCACCCCGCATTCCTCTACAGGTGTATCACCTTTTCAGTTGTTCAAAGGTAGAGTGGCCAATACAGAGCTTATTCCCAGGTGAGTTTCAGACAAATGCATGGTATTGGATGATCAGAGTGTACAAACTGAGGAGTGGAGAGAAAAGGAGAAGATGATGTATGTATGTATGTATAACATATTTGTAAAGCGCTCCAATCACCCAACGGGCATCCTGGCGCTATAATCCAAATAAACCTGTGTAAACAGCAGCAGGCTACTCTATCCTAGGAAACAGATGAGTTTTTAATTGTTTTTTGAAAGGTAGAAAGTCTCCAGCACATCTAAGCGACAGTGGGAGATTGTTCCACAGCTTGGATGCCATGTAGACAAACGAGCGTCCCCCCATCCGCTTCCTCCGGATTTTGGGGACCGTTACCAAGCTAGCTGACGCAGAGCGGAGAAGTCTGGCAGGGCTGTACCAAGTGAACAATTCCTGTAAGGGGAGTGGTCCCAAACCATGTAAGGCCCGGAAGACCAAACACAGAGCTTTGTATTCGACCCGCTGAGCAATAGGCAGCCAATGCAAATCTTTAAGGGCTGCAGATGATGAGTCAAACCGTCGGCGAGAGAGTGCTAGCTTGGCGGCAAAATTCTGGACCCGTTGCAGTTTGCCCAGTGCCGTGATGGGAGCCCCCAGAAGTAGTGCATTGCAGTAATCAAGTCTACTAAGAATGATACTACGCACTACTTCTGGTCTGGCATGGGCAGGGAGCAAAGGAAGAATCTTCCGTAGGGTACGTAGAAGCCCCATACAGGAAGACACTGTTTTGTCAATGAAACCCTCAAGTTGAAGATTGGGTTCCATGATCACACCCAGATTGCGAACCGAGCTTGCTGCTGCTACTGTGCCTTGAACAGAAGGGGGCCAGAAGTCTTGCGGTAGAGGACGTGAAACACGATCCACTGAGCAATGCAACACCTCCGTCTTGGAGCTGTTAAATTGCAGCGAGTTGTTACTTAGCCATGTTGCCGTGGAGACCATACAGTGATGGAAGGCCTCCAATGACACCGCTTTCTCCCCCTCAATGGAGAAGACGAGTTGGGTGTCGTCAGCATAATTGGTAACCGTTATGCCAAAAGATTTAATTAATTGGACCAGGGGGCGGAGGTAAAGATTAAAAAGAATAGGGCTGATGGCAGAACCCTGGGGTACGCCCTGCCCTTCCCTTCTGATGGTAGACTTGAAGGGGGGAAGGGCAACCACCTGATGTCTATTGGTCAAGTATGAAACAAGCCAATCTCGGGCCAGGCCCATCACCCCAGCCTCCTCTAACCTCCTGGTCAAAATGGCATGATTGACCGTATCGAACGCTGCCGACATGTCAAGCAGCACTAAAAAGGCTGCCTGACCATGATCGGCACGCGAACGAAGGTCGCTCAAAACGGATACCAAAGCTGATTCGGTTCCATGGGCTGGTCTGAACCCAAACTGCGCTGCATCTAGATAATCATTAGCTTCCAGGAAATTGGAAAGGTGTCTTGTGACCAATTTCTCCAGGATCTTAATCTGGAACGGGAGCAATGAGATCGGTCTATAGTTAGCAGGAGATAAGGGGTCCAGTGATTCCTTCTTCAGCAGCGGAGAAACTACCGCAAGCTTCCAGCTGTCCGGAACCTGGGCTGAGCCTAAAGATTGACAGCAGATTGCATGGAGAGGAGGAAACAGCTCCCGCCCAAACACCTTCCAGAACTTGTGCGGAAGAACGTCTAAAGGCGAGCCTGAAGACACACTATTAGCTAAAACCACAAATTCTGAAAAGGAAGGGGAGGGAAAACTATCCAGCCTTGCTCTTCCATCCGCCACCTCCAATGTAGGCGAGGAAGTGGTCACCGAGATGTTAGGATTCATTTTACTCAAGATGGTCGCAATCTTGTCTTCGAAGGCCGCCGCCAACGAATCACAAAGTGACTGAGAGGCAGGAATGGCGGTGGACGCACTGGCCGGTCGAGATAACTCATTAACCATTTTAAATAGGGCCTGAGCTTTATTAGAGGCTGACAACAAAGTCTCCTCAAGGAACCTTGCTTTTGCGCCTTTGATCTGGATCTTATATGCTGCCAATTCCCGCCTGAAAAGTAGCAGATCCGATGCCAAATAATGTTTCCGCCACTTTCTCTCTGCCCGTTTACACTGGAGTTTTAGTTGGAGAAGCTCTCTCGAATACCAAGGCATGGCAACCCTTTTCCTGTCTCGTCTTTTTCTTAATGGGGCCAACTTATCTAAAGACGCCGTGATACGCTGAATGAAGATCTCATAGCTTTGCTCCACATTCTCATCCAGGTGGAAGGTGTCCGGGAGCAGACTAGGAAGAGATTCACTCCTCAGGAGCCTAGACCATTGTCTACCGATCTTGACATTTCCCAGGCTACTATACTTTGGGTGGTTTTCCGGAAGGTCGGCCAAGAACAGAACTAAAGCATGGTCCGACCAACATTGTGGTAGGATATTTTCCACCCTTACCTGACCATGATTGGCATAGATCAGGTCCAGTATATGGCCCTTCAGATGGGTTTTTGAGGCCACCAACTGCTCCAGGTTTATGTTACTACACGCCTGAGTAAGGCAAGAGTAAGCTGAGTCTGTTGGACCGCCAGGCCATAGATTAAAATCCCCCAGCACTAATAATCTGGCATGTGAATTAGATAGGTCATAAATCAGGTCTGTAAGTTCGGACACAGCCGACATAGCACCAGCAGGGGGTCTATAGCACACAAGTACCGTAAAAAGTACACCTCCCTGTCCTTTCAATGAACAGCCCATCAGTTCAAGGTCCCTGATTTTCTTAATTTCTAGCGGAGAGAAATCCAATGACTCTCTATAGATAAGCCCTACACCTCCTCCTCTGGCCCCAATACGTGGGTTATGCCTAATCTTGTATCCTGGGGGGCAGGCCTGCCCCAGTTCAACCCCACTATCTGGCCGTGTCCATGTTTCAGTCATGAACAAGGCATCTAGGTTGTATTGTTCTATGAGGAGCGCGATCTCTACATGATGCCTACCTAAAGATCTCACGTTCATGATGAAGAGGAAAATGTGGTATGATGAGGGAAAGGCAGTAAAGAACACAGTGGTGCAGGTAGGCGACTGGGTAAAGATAACATCTCCCAAGAAAGGGGATGGAGTTTCTAAATTTAGCCAACCCTTCAAAGTGATCAAAGTGTTCAGAAATGCAATAAAAACAAATGATCACCATGTTTGGAACTTGAATAGAATGACTTTAATACTTCCCTGCTGTGGAAAATGTGCCAACCCTTAAGAGATCTCAAAATGACCATGTAGGCGGATTAAGGCCTCAACGTATAAAAAGGGTACCACTCCAGTTACAAGATTGTGTGAAGTAATATTCTTTGTTAAAGAATGCACTTTATTTTAGGGTAGTAGTTCTTTTTTGTTTATTTTCTATGTTTTCTTTCCTTTACTTTCTCCTGGGTGGTCTTTCCTTCTTTTGTGGTGTTGGGTGAGGGAGGTGATGTGGTGTTCTATATCTAAGGGGTGATTTAGGAATCTAGAATTTGCAGTGTTTCTATGTTAGAATGTGTTATGCTTCAAGCTCAGTCGGTTGCTGGGACTTGAATGTGAATGAGGTCTCTGCTGCGGCTGTACTTATTAAACAGAAGCCAAACTACTATACTTGTCTGTATTCATTTGAGAACTTCACAAGCCCCCATGCAGCAACTTATATATTTGAATGAACAGGAATTTGACGTATGGGGTGATGAGGGAGTCAGAGATGGGGAGAGGCCCAACCACATTGTGGTTGGGTCAATAGGGCATGTTCTAGATGAGACTGCATTGAATTACGAAGAGGATACCAAAGAACTAAAGGAAGCAAAAATTGTGGATTAAGACAGGGGAGAGTGATGGAGAGAGCAAGAATGGTGTGATGATTCTAACAAGAGGAAGGTAGGTATTTTCCAGGATACACTGGTACAGTAGTAACAACTGAAGGCAGTAGCAAAAACCATGGATGAACGGAGGGTTTCGGAGCGGGTCCCAATACTATGGCCAGGTAAGAGAGTGCTGGGAAAAGACAACAGAGCCGTACTTTCAGTGGGGTTTCAGTGGAGGTGGCAGGAGTTCCCTGCTCTTCTAGTAGGAGAGCCGGGCACTGCACATTTGTGGAAAGAGATTATATTGTGGATCAATGGACAAGGATGGAGGACACAAAGAACACCAAGGTAGGAGTAACTGGTACATTGCTAGATAAAGAAGGTGAGGATGAGAAAGGTATAGAGGGTGGTTTGAAGGACCGAGAGGTACGGAAGGATAAACCGGAGAGTAAAGAGATAAAATATAAGAATTTTCCCTATATGGGTATTTTCAAACCTTTGGGATCCCATTTGATGACTGTCACAGAGGAAAGGATGTGGAAGGGGAGTACATGGAAGTTTTTAAGATTTTGCTTACAGAGGTGTGAGTGAAAGAAGAACATGAGCGGGCAAGGATGGAGAGGGTGTCAGTAACTATAGAGAACTGGATACCTGCTTTTCTTTTTTATGCCACTGTGTACTGTGAATAATATCCGAAACACTGTGTTGCCCTTTTCAAATACATGGATGTGATATGTAAAGCACAAATCATGTTTTAAGTGTTAGCTTGGGTATGGTATGATGAGGAATTTAGGGGCAGGATATCAGCGGATTCTGGAGGTGAATTGGGGGAGTTAGACAATGATTTATGGCTGCATACCATGTCTCCTAGCAGGCCAGCCTCCACAACCTATACAGCCATCAGATTTCCTTTGATATATCTGCCCTTTCAGGGATGCCCTATTCAGGCAGGGGTTAGTGTCGCAAACAGAGTAGTCAGGGCAACAGAGGGACAGGGAGTGTGTTGGGAGTTATAACAGAGGATACTGTATTAGTGAGTACAGCAGCTTCCGACACGTATGTTCCAGGTGAAATATTAGACACCCACTTACCCTCTTGCAGATGCATAAGGCTCCTTCACAAAGTGGATAGAGAGATGGCCCAGGGATAGTCCTCTACCAAGTTTGAGTACCAGGGGAGTCAGGAGGCCCCTTTCTGCAGTGGCAAAAGACGCATACTCCAATTAAGTTGGAGAGACTGCAACACTGATTGCAGGACTATGACAACAGAGGTGATGAGGAATTGCTCTGGCAGGGTTTTTTAAGTGGTTTTAAATTGAGTTACAGTGGTCCATAGGAGGTTAGGTGGGCGGAGAACTTGTGCTCTGTTAAGGCATTACTTGATGGGGTTTGGTCCAAGCTGATGACGGAGGTGAGGGACAGGCACATGGAGGGACCATTCAAGAATGGCCTTTTCAAAACATGATTCTCTTCTCGATCGAAGTTGTTCCCAAAAAGAAAGAGTTGAGTACTGGTTAATTCTTCATCTGTCATGGCCAAAAGGTAGCTTTGTCAAAGATCACATTGCGCAGGAGCTGACAAAGTTGTCTTACACACCTATTGAGATGACCTTCCAGTTGGTGGTGGAGGCAGGGGCTGGGGCTTACATGGCTAAGTCTGACATCAAATCAGCCTTTTGGTTACTACTGGTACACCCAGGGGACTTTCAGCTCAGCTACTGAGGATTCAATTCCAGGGGCAGTGTTTTGTGGATAAGGTGCTGCCTATGAGGTGTTCCATTTCATGTGCACTGCTTGAGAAATGTAGCTCCTTTTTACGATGGGCCTTTGAAAGATATATGCGACATAGGAATGTGACTCACTATTTGGATGATTTTCTGTTGGTAGCGCTCCAGAATCCAGAGATATATGCCAAAATGCTGTGTGATTTTCAGGAGATAATGACACACATTTGAATTCCCTTAGCACCGGAGAAGAGAGTGGTGCCGGAAAAGGTTGCTGGAAGAAAAAAGGAGGGCTCTGCTTCAGCTGTTGGATCACATGTTGGTAAGAAGGAAGCCTGTGGTGAGGGAGATACAGGTGCTGTTAAGTCTCTTGAATATTGTCTGTCAGGTTGTAAAGGTGGGGTGCACATTTTGTAGGTGCTTAGGTTTGTCATTTGCAGGTTTTCAGTTGCCTCACCACAGGAAGCGACTAGCTGCAGGAGTAAAGGCTGATCTGCCAGTTTGGAAGGTATTCCTGGACAGGTTTAATGATATAGCATTAGCTGACATTGAAGAGAAGATTGAATGGTCCATTCAGATTTTCTAGGCAACAACATGAGGGCAAGTTTTTGGCCTATATTGGAAAGAACTGTGGTGTGCGGAGGAATGGCCGGAAGCATGGTGGGCGCCATGTAATGTTTCTCGATTTTTTTCCCCTGATGGTGGCGGTTGCATTGTGGGGTGGCCATTTTCAGAATAAGAAAGTTTATTTTAATTGGATAACAAGGCAGTGGTAGGCATTGTGGAAAACTTACTGTAGGGAAAGGCAACATTCATCACGTAATTTCTGCAAACGTCCATAGTGTTAAAGCTGTAATCACTTGTAATCAGATGATCATAAACCAAAGTCTATTTCTGTTGGAAAGAATGTATTCTCCAGGTGCTGGATTTTTCAAATATTTTTTATTTTCATAGAAGTTTTCGCAATTTTGGATAGACCCAGCCAATGCATTTTGTCCCAATGAAGGGACTTCAACAGGGCCTGGAAAATACATATATACAATAATCAAAGTATAAACAGACATTTAAAAATGTTTTTTTTTACTTGTTGTTCCCAATTCTTTAGTTTAAAAAAAAAATCTTTTTTATATAAAATTAAGTATATGCCTTCAGTACATATATTTTCTAAATCAAATTTCGCCCATTGCCCCAATTCTAGCACAAATTCACCCTGTGACCATAATTTAGTGACCATCCTGCCCTCAACAGTTTACCAACAGTGATTACAACTCAAACAATACACCAATAATCCATTCATTATATACAGTTGGGTAGGTAGTAGTATTTTTCCGGTCACACCACTTACAGCAAATATAAGTAGAAGTATCTATCAATTAAACAATGACAAGTTCAATAATGTTGGTGCTATTATGGTACCCGGCACCCAACTACTAGGGATGCCAACACACATTGGTCCAAAAGTTCCTCCACGTAAACAATGTAGACAAAGATAACAAAGCACTTAATAGAGGTCCAAACAAAGTCAGTCCATAAAATGATGATTCCTATAGCTACATTAAGTCTGCGATTTATAGAAGACAAAACCCAGGTAACTGTGTAATCTGTACATGCGTGAACAGCAGAAAACAGCTGACAAGTGTTTTGGCACAAAGTGACTTCTTCAAGGCTGTGGATCTGTACAACCATACAGTCATTCACATATATCTATACTATATAAACGTTTCAGAAAATATAAACATTGCGACTGTGTTCAGATGCCATAAGAAGGATGAATTCATGTGCTCCAAAAAGTTGAGAATTGTAGGAAATTTAATGTATACGGTAAGTAATATCCTCATCAGAAATGTGTCAAGACAGTAAGTTATAAGGCAGCCCTATAGATAGCCATAAGTGAAGTGAATAACGTGGTCTAAATTTTAAGATCCACGATCGTAAAAAATAGTAACCAAGGATAGAAATCCCCATCCGGTGCATTGGTCAGAGTAAAAGATGCCCAATTGCTCACAAACGAAGAAAGAAGAACACAGATGAAGGTAATGACATAGATAAGTAATGATATTCTGGTAAGGAGCAAGCAAGTGGAAAAGTATGAGGAGCCAAAATCTGGTTGTCAGACAGAACCTGAAGAGTAATAAAAAAAGGTTAATCTACCGCATGAGAAAATCAGAAAAGACATTGTCGAATTCTAATGAAACCATTGCCAGACTTACTGAATTAGCACAAGAAAATTTCCCTGTCCGTCAGAAATCAATAGATGGGTTCTTGTGTTTAAATGTTGACAATTCGTCCAGACAATGTGTCTGCTGGGAGCGTAGTTTAATGTTAATAGAAGGTCAAAGATATTAAGGTAGTGAAAGTGAGCGATAACAAGAAATTAAAGTCCTTCTAAACAATACTGTATATTGACATACAGCAAAAACATTTATGTGTCGTGGAACCAATCTGTGGTCCAGAAATGCAGAAATGGAACAACCTCTGTAGTGATTGAGCACAGTACAGTCATGCAGCTAGAGTTCAAAGGCAAATGATAGAAAAGAGAAAGAAGGGGGTGAAATATATGTGCATATGTGAAATTACCACATAATATTCTTTAAATTCTCACCTGTGGACCATGAATATCACCGCAGTTTATATAGAAAAATGTATGCTCTGTAGCTGATTGTAAGTTAGATTGCTCCTGGAGTAAGTAAAACTAACATTAGATAATGCTAATATATGAAAAAGGAGAGAGGTAAGCTGCATATACTGCATTGTGAGTGTCATTGTAACATAGGTCTTACCTATGTATTCTTGAGGAGTGTGCATGTGTCGAACCTTGAGTATTAGTCAAACAAATCAGGCAGAAACCTTGATAAGTTCCTGCCTATGAGATAAAATGTATAATTGTCTCCTCCAAATATAAATATTTAAGGATAGGATAGGATATATGTTTATAAAGCGCTCGAATGCCGAGGCGTCTTGGCACTGGTGTAAATGGAAGTGTTGCAGCCTATATCAAGAGCCTATGTTAAGGCGAACAGCCGGGTCTTTAGTTCTTTCCTAAAGGATTGTCTATTTGATTGAAACCGCATGGCTGTTGGCAGTTTATTCCACAGCTTTGCTGCACAGTTAGAGAAGGTTCTTCCACCCCATCTCACTCTCCTTATCCTATCAATGTGGAGAAGACCCAACATGCTAGATCTTAAAGAGCGGACTAGGATATAGGGCCTAAACATTTTTTGAATATCTTTAGCTCCCCCACCATAGAATGCTTTGTGGACCAGACACAACACCTTAAATTCCACCCGTTGCTGAATGGGAAGCCAATGGAGAGGTCTGATTCCAGCAGAGGTTGGTTGACCTCTCGGTATGTTTATTAGTAACCTCGCGGCGGCATTCTGCAATGACTGCAACCTACTCACCTGGAGTTTATTAATTCCCAGCAGCAAGCCATTGCAGTAATCCAGCTTAGATAGTAGGAGAGCCACTACCACTGTCTTTTGTAATTCCTTCCCAATGAAAGGAAAGATCTTTTTCAAAGTTTTGATTATCTTAATTATAACTTCTAAAATATAAATAGAGAGTCAATGCAGCCTATATGTCATGTTTGAGAAAGAAACAATTGTCACGGTTTCTTGGTCTGATGTGCTAGAATAGGTAATGGGGTATTGAAAATAGCTCTAACAGCATTGAAAATAGCTCTAACAGCAGGACACTGCTGCCATAATCAATATTATAAGAATGTATGAGTATACATGGAATACACACCAAGCAAACACACAAATGAATACTGTCCTAAATATCTAGGACCGTGGTATGCATACAAACAGTAAAGCAGCATGATAGTTGCACATATTCCAAGATAGGGAAAGAGCTGACATAACATGTAAAATATAAGTCCTTTTGCAGGTGACGTAATAAACACAGTCTAACCTCCTTTCAATTTTTAAGGTTGCAGGTACCGTCTGTAGAAATATGGTTATAAACCAAATAAACATGAAGTAAAAACGGCAGTGGTCAGTTACCTGAGGTTGAGCAAACATCATGGTCAGTCTCGGCATCCAGGAGGTCAGTAGCGGGCATTATGGGAGTCCGGTGTATTTGAGTAAAAAGACTTTTGAAAGTAAAGAAGGACAAAAGCACCCATTGAGGTGCTTTAGGTTAGGGTCTGCCATGTTAGCCTTACAAGAGTTAATCACAATAATTCATTATTGGAGTCCCCAGCGTCTATGAGCGTCTTACGAGGTGACTAAATAAAGTCAAACGGAAAGAGAAAAAAAAGTCAAATTAGCTGTCGAGTCACATCCAAAGTAAAATGATCGTCCACGAATAGAAAAAATATATGAATAAATAAAAATATGCCAAATCCATGGCGGTGTTCATGGGGGTTATCTAAAAAATGATTAGGTCGAAAATAACAAAGCAAGCCTCCATAGTAAAAACCATCATTCACAAATTATATAATTGAAATATACAAAAATACGCCTAAATCGTGGGGGTGTTCACAGGGCTCATTTCATAAGTGGTTTGGAAGAAATAGTTCAGAAACAAAACCAAACTTGCAAATAATATCATGTATGGTAAGGTGATGTTTAGGATATGCAAATTAATAAATGTTTTTCTGTTTTTATCAGCGAGTATAAATATATTAGATTTGAGGACCTCAAAATTGACAGAATTGTATATGAGATAACGCTGTGTAAGTAATAAATTTTGTGTTTCTTTATAAACAAAATGTATTGATATACTTACCATTGAGTGATAAGAATATAAAGAATTGATTATTGGTGTATTGTATGAGTTGTAATCACTGTTGGTTAACTGTTGGGTGCAAGGAGGGTCACTAAACGATGGTCACAGAGTGAATTTTTGCTAGTTTTGGGGTGTTGGATGAAATTTGATTCATAAAATATATGTACTAAAGGCATATACTTAATTTTTTATAAAAAAAGAAAAAAACTGTTTTTTTTTTTTAAACCTAGTGTTGGGAACAACAAGTATAAAAAAATTAAATGACTTTACATGTTGATTATTGTATATATGTATTTTATAGGGCCTGAAGAAGTCCCTTCATTAGGAAAAAAACTCGTTGGATGGGTCTGCCCAAAATTCGAAAACTGATTTAGAAATATAGAATATTTGAAAATTCCAGCGCTAGGAGAATAAATTCTTTCCAACTGAAATAGACTTTGGTTTATGACCATCTGATTGCAAGTGATTACAGCTTTAATTCCATGGATGTTTGCAGAATTTACGTGATGAGTTTTGCTCTCCCTACAGTTAGTTTTCTACAGGTTGATTAGGTTTTTTGGCAGTCAAAACTGCGTGATTTTGCACAAAGGTAGAAAAATTGGGAATACTGACCTGTGAAGTCTTTGAGAATCACTACTGACATTGATGTGTGTATTATTGCAGTGGTAGACATTGTGAACAGGCCGTCTGTGAGAGATACTAGAGTGTTAAAGATGTTGAAGGTGTTTGTGCCTTGTTGCTTGACTTACAGTGTGAATTTTTGTGTGAGGCATGTCCCCGGAGTCAACAATGACATTGAAAGTGTTTTATCTTGTTCGCAGTGGAGGAAATTACATGGGCTCTCACTGAAGCTTCTTGGAATGGTGGTATAATCAATAGGGTATAGGCGCCAAAAACGGTTATTTCACTTAAATATATATGGTTTTAATCAAAGTAGTGACGGTACTGTAGGGTTGAGAGAACCACCTGCCTCCCTAGAATTTGCGGCCTAAGCAACAAGAAAACATGATAAAAGCATTCCCCAGCACACATGATATCAAGTAATGACAGTTTCAGATGTTATTCACATATAATTCAGAACACGAAAAATGGGTCATAGTTGTATCTTTCGTCTTTTATTCTTTCGTCAAGCTTTTTAATGAGTGAACTGTTTCCAAGCCAACACGTGTTTCGTCGCCTCAGTATGGTTGTACAGGCGACTTGTTCACAGCTAGGTAAAAGATAAGGTCTACCATTATTAATTCTCAACATCCATTTGTTCGCAAAACAAATGTGACCACAGGGATATCCCAAGTGACTGTGTTCAATATGTATATCAGCAATTTCACTATCTGTGTCTGTTCATGCAGAGAAGTACATAGTGACAATATAACTACTTACAGTAGAGAGAAATTGATTGTAACTTGTGTCAATCATAGCAACCAACCACACGGTACCGATGACATTGTGAAGATATGTGTTAGAATCTAATTCTATATGGACAATATAACCAATAGCCACCAAGAGCACCACAGTGTAACACAGTGACAAACGTGAAAACATAACCAAATTTACCAAGCGAAAACACCTCCAGTGTCCAAAGCCAAATTTATATTCCATAAGTGGAAACACCAACCTTACTAAAGTCACTTAGTAGCAGTCTGTGAATAAACAAACAAGACATATAGAGACGTTAATGTCTGTCAAGACCTTTGTGTTATCGACAGATAACGCCACACAGTCGTCTATAGTCTGCTAAAATTCCAAGTTTTATACCTACATCAAATGTGTCGATAATTCCGGGTCACACTAATCCTGTGGCGCAAGGTGATATAAATTCTGCTGGGCTTAAAATCCCGTACTCACCGATTCTCCGGTGCTCTTAATCCCAAATCTAAAGATACAAAACGTGCAAAACACATTTTCAGATGGGGGTTCCAGAATAACAACACCTTTCATCTACTACCAGAGACCGGAGTACAGTCCTGCTTTAATGATTAGAGTTTCTATGTTCCCACTAAACCTTGCTAACGAGTTGTCGATCCGCGTCCTCACTCCTCACGCCGCGTCTCCTTGAGTGCGAGAGCCGGCATTCCACAATTACACGTACTTAAGCTGCCAAATGACCACGTGATTACGTCTGTTATACGAAATCTCGTATGTAGTTATAATCGACGCCATCTTAAAGAGAGCAAACACTGCATCAGATATATGCAGCGCCTCCTTCAACAGCCTGTATATTGACTCCAACATTTTTTTCTTCAGTCAACTCCTTATGTTTGGCCATAGATGCTGGGCAAGCTTTATCTTGCGACTACCGTATATTGCGCTAGAGTATTCCCTCTGTGACCACTCCAAGTACTAGTAGACACGTCAGTTGTTGTCAGAGACGCCATCTTTAAGAGAGTCTTACCACGTTTGTTATGTGCTATTACTCGTAAGGAATATACGTAATGTGTAAATCTTTAACACAAAATATCCTCTTTTATCAGTATCCACCAAGTCTATAGGTTCCAGAAACCAATATTTTTATTTAAATCCCACTCACTATGCATCATGGCACTCGTGGCTGTAGACCACATTCAAGTCATTCTGGTTTCAGAATGATATGCATGCTTAAATTTGATAGATCAGATATTCATGTCAAATGTATTAAATGCAAACGATACACACAACCCAACGTCAAAAATTATACTTGGTGATCCACACTTTTTCTCATATTCTACTACATATTCTATGTAGTGTTACATCAGATTACTGAAAACATCAAGTTGATTACCGAACTTGTGCTGGAATCAGTCTCTCAATCCACAGTTCTCATCTTCCCAAAAAGTAGTGCATCTCATGGTCCACATTCATCCCAAGGTCAGTTGTACGTAATTTTAGGTTCCATGATGCCTCATTCCTGCGTAGTCTCAACTCTCTATTTCCTCCTCTGGGATGTCTCAAAGTCTGTTCTATCCCATAGAATGAGAAGTCTTTGTTCTTTCCTTGTGCGGGGCATTCTGTAATGTGTGTCACGATAGGGTATCTAAGTTCGCCCTGTTTGACTGCCCTCATATGTTCCCCAATCCTCTCACGCAATGTTCTTATCGTAATACCCACATATTTTTTGTTGCATCTACACTCAATTATGTATACAACAAATTTTGTATTGCAATTGATGTTTGTAGTGATCCTTTAAAGTCTGTTATCAGGACCTGTAATATCCAGTTACTTATTGTTGGCCCATTTGCATGCTGTGCAGTGCCCACGTCCATAGTAAACCACCATATGGGGTGTCAGCCAGTTAGTGTCTGTCCTAGGTGTAGGATAACATGGCTCAACAAGTTTCTAAGACACAATCCTCTTCTATAGGTTATTTCTGGTCTACTGTTAATAGATCTGGCTAATGTTAAATCCTATCTCAAGATGTGCCAATGTCTGTTGAGACTCTTAGTCAGTACACTAGACAGGCTATTGTAATTGGTGACCATTCTTATTTTGTCATCTTTTTTCTTTCGGTTTGTCTTCTCTTTTAAGGTTTCCTGTCTTTCAATTTTCCTGATTCTTGTCTCAGCCTTCTCTAGAGTGTGTCTATCATATCCTCTCTGTTTAAACCGTTTCATCATTGTGTCTGTACATGCTTCAAATTCAGGCTCAGAACTACAGTTACGTCTTGCTCTCACAAGCTCTCCATATGGGATAGCATTAATCTGGTGCGTGGGGTGTGAGCTGCATGCGTGTAGGATAGAGTTGCATGCCGTGCCCTTACGGTATAGCCTGCTATGAATCTGATTGTTCCTTACACATAGATCTGTGTCTAAAAATGCAATTTTCTCTTTACTGTATTCATAAGTGAATCTGATGTTCAAGATGTTACTGTTCAAATGTTCTACAAACTCAACCAGTTTACAAGTGTCTTCGGTCCAAACCATCAGACAGTCATCAATATAGCGACCCCAGAATAGAATGGAGTCATTCCATTTCTTGCCCACGGGGCCCAAGATCCACATCTCCTCCAGCCAACCCATGAAGAGGTTGGCATACGAGGGAGAGAACCTAGAACCCATGGCCACTCCCTGCTTTTGGCGATACCATTTGTCTTTAAATAAAAAGACATTATTGTCTAAAATCAGTTCTATCATGGCGACAAGCATCTCTGTATGTTCCCACGTGCTTGCCGACCGTGTACTCAGGATCTTTCTGATCGCTCTCAGTGCACAATCTCTCCTGATGCTCGTGTATAGAGCCGTTACATCCAAAGTCACTAGTATCATATCCTTCTCCCATGTTAGATCTGACAAGATCCCTAGGACATGCTTTGTGTCTCGTATGAAGGATGGTAAGTTATTCACCATCGGTTTGAGGAAAATGTCCACATATTCCGATATTCTTTCTGTGGGGTCTTCATTTCCTGAGATTATGGGCCTCCCTTGTGTAAAAGGTAGTTTCTTGTGTATTTTGGGGATCGTATAGATACACGGGTATCTAGGCCTATCTACCCATAAATAACTGTACTCTTCTTGGTCCAGAATACCCATCCCATGCCACTGTTTCAAGTGTCGGTTTATGTGATCTGTTAATTTCCAAATTGGATTTATAGCTAAGGGTTCGTAACTGTCCTTGTCGCCCAATTGGGACAACATTTGATTGTCATAGTCTGTGCTGGACATGATGACAATATTTCCCCCTTTGTCCGCCTCCTTAATCGTTATACTCTCATCACTTCTCATATTTCTCAACGATAACCTCTACCCATGTGTAAGGTTGTCATTCACTACATGCGGTCGTTGTTTTTTTTTTTAAATCAAATGTATCTAGATCTGTAAGTACTAGTTTGTGGAAAATGTCAATGTTGTTGCCTGTGTGTAATGTGGGTGCCCATTTCGATTTTTCTTTTAGGCCACTTGCAATCTATATATCACTCATTACATTCAGATCTCTCATAATAATATCAGCAGTAATCACTTCATCCTCACAATCAGTAAGTGATAGTAGCAATCTAGTGTCTATTATCTCCTGAATAGTGATTTCACTCAAGGGATGCAATTGCTGCTCAACATCCGTTCTTTTATTCATTTCATTGTACATCATGAAGTGTTTTTTGATCTTAATTCTTCTTACAAACTTGTAGAGATCAGTTTTTAAATCACATACATTGCCATTACTTTTCGGGCAAAAGCTTAATCCTTTCTTTAGGAGAGACACATCATCATCCGAAAGAGTTTTTGTTGACAAATTGACTATACTGACATCATCTATTTGTTCTTGTTCCAAGACCTTGTTCTCATTCCTTGTTTCTCTTCTCCTACTGCCCCTCTTTTCCCCCTTCTTGTCTTGGGCTTGGTGTAGGGCGCCGATTTTGCTCCCTGTTGCCTCTCTTTATTCTTAAAACCTCCTTTAAAAAACGATTCTCACTACCTGTCGTCTCTACTGAGCTGTCTCCCTGCAATGATTCCCCTCCACTGGCAACTGGTGTATTAAGCGATGTGGTGCTTGGGCTCACAGAACCTGCTGCTTTGGGTGTGTTTATATGATCTTTCATTATCAGATAATCGTACTTCTTTGCGAATGTGAAGATTCTACCATTAAGGTAGTCCACTTCGTCCCGTTTTAGTTTTTTGGTTTTACGCATTTTGATCTCTGAGAGATGGCGTTTCATAATATCACTAAGGATATTATATTTTTTTTCGGTGGCTTCTGGAAGATTCAACAATTTTATTTCCAGTTCTAAAGTCTCTATCTCTTCCTGAAGTTTAGCTGTCTTCCTGTCACAATTTTCTATTAGTATTCTCATTAGTCTGTTGGAATTGTCGGTGAGTTCTTGTTCCCAGGTAACCAACAGATCTGGGTCTAAGTCGTCATAGGTGGGTATGATCTGAGAACGGAGCCCCCTAGGTATTCTTTGGACCTTGATATACTGGCATAGGGTGGCTCCGTCCCACCATTTTGACATTTCATTCCTGCGCAACCTTTCTAAGAGCATGAATTTGTACTTAAGGCCCTCATTTTTTTTCTGGTGTTTGCCCCTGAGGTCGTGGATGTGAACGGCATATTGTTAGTCCTATTATTAAAAAGGTAATCTGCCTCTTTGTCCCTGTTGCTCCTCATATCTTTAAAAGTAGTCATTGTGTAACCTGGCTGTCCTCTATTCTAATGAAGCAAAAGACACACAATTGATGGACAGAATGCAGAACAAATCAAAACATTCACGCCAGTCAAGAGATCTGGGTTAAATCCATCATTCTTTTGCTCACCATGCCACCCCAGTTTAGACCTGGATATATGCAAATCAGTCTTGACCCTGTGCCTCATGGGAACAGTCCAGCCCGAACTGCCACCCCAGCTTTGCAGTTCGGGCTGGACTGTTCCCATTGGGCACAGGGTCAAGACTGATTTGCATATGGCTGGGTCCTAACTGGAATGGCATGGTGAGCAAAAAAAGATGGATTTAGGCCCAGATCTCTGTACTGGGGTGAATGTATGACATTGTTCTGCATTCTGTCCATCAATAGTTCTTTTTGCATTTGTCACCCTGAGTGGGACGGATATGCTCAGCCGTGAGTCCCGTGCTCTCCATGCCACTGGAATCAAGCTATCCTGGCTGAAGAGGGGTGAAACCCCGAACCTGGTCCTAGGATGCTTGTTTCCAGTCCAGGGAGGACCTGGCCTGGCAGTTCGGGCTGGACTGTGCCCATTGGGCACAGGGTCAAGACTGATTTGCATATGGCTGGGTCCAAACTGGAATGGCATGGTGAGCAAAAAAAGATGGATTTAGGCCCAGATCTCTGTATTGGGGTGAATGTATGACATTGTTCTGCATTCTGTCCATCTATAGTTCTTTTTGCTCTATTCAAATGAACATAGTGCTTCTTGGAATGGTGGTATAATCAATAGGGTATAGGCGCCAAAAAGGGTTATTTCACTTAAATATATATGGTTTTAATCAAAGTAGTGACGGTGCTGTAGGGTTGAGAGAACCACCTGCCTCCCTAGAATTTGCGGCCTAAGCAACAAGAAAATATGATAAGCATTCCCCAGCACACGTGATATCAAGTAATGTGAGTTTCAAATGTTATTCACATATAAATCAGAACACGAAAAATGGGTCATGGTCGTATCTTTCGGCTTTTATTCTTTCTTCAAGCTTTTTAATGAGTGAACTGTTCCCATGCCAACACGTGTTTCGTCGCCTCAGTATGGTTGTACATACGACTTGTTCAGGACTAGGTAAAAGATAAGGTCTACCATTATTAATTCTCTACATCCATTTGTTCGCAAAACAAATGTGACCACAGGGATATCCCAACTGACTGTGCTCAATATGTATATCTACAATCTCACTATCTGTGTCTGTTCATACAGAGAAGTACATAGTGACAATATAATTACATACAGTAGAGAGAAATTGATTGTAACTTGTGTTAATCATAGCAACCAACCACACGGTACCGATGACATTGTGAAGATATGTGTTAGAATCTAATTCTATATGGACATTCTGGAAGATTCAACAATTTTATTTCCACTTCTAAAGTCTCTATCTCTTCCTCAAGTTTAGCTGTCTTCCTGTCACAATTTTCTATTAGTATTCTCATTAGTCTGTTGGAATTGTTGGTGAGTTCTTGTTCCCAGGTAACCAACAGATCTGGGTCTAAGTCGTCATAGGTGGGTATGATCTGAGAACGGAGCCCCCTAGGTATTCTTTGGACCTTGATATACTGGCGTAGGGTGGCTCCGTCCCACCATTTTGACATTTCATTCCGGCGCAACCTTTCTAAGAGCATGAATTTGTCCTTAAGGCCCTCATTTTTTGTGGTGTTTGCCCCTGAGGTCGTGGATGTGAACGGCATATTGTTAGTCCTATTTTTAAAAAGGTCATCTGCCTCTTTGTCCCTGTTGCTCCTCGTATCTTTAAAAGTAGGCATTGTGTACCCTGGCTGTCCTCTATTCTAATGGACACAGTGCTTCTTGGATGGATTGTTCTATATGGACAATATAACCAATAGCCACCAAGAGCACCACAGTGTCACACAGTGACAAACGTGAAAACACAACCAAATTTACCGCAGCAAGGAGCAAAGGTAGGCAGACAGGGACAGTTGAGGTAGTGCAGGGGCAGCAGCCTGAGTGTGAGGCCGCAGTCACTAGGTGCCACTAGACCACAAGGTATGAGAGGTATCAAGCCGGTTGCCTAATGTGGCCCATGGGCAAATGAGGAGGGCGCCTGCAGAGCAGAGAGGGAGTCCAGGGAAGTAAAGTATTAGGGG
Source organism: Triturus cristatus (assembly GCF_964204655.1). Taxonomy (NCBI): domain Eukaryota; kingdom Metazoa; phylum Chordata; class Amphibia; order Caudata; family Salamandridae; genus Triturus; species Triturus cristatus. Next base: position 840,370,104 of record NC_140583.1, read on the forward strand.
ACAATATAGGTGAGGTTAAGGGTGAGGATGCTGACCATTTTCAGGTGTGGGAGTTGGTGGAAAGGACTGGGGTTAAGCTAAGGGGATGAATGCCTCCAAGTGGGGAAATGGAGGAAGTGTGCCATGATGGAGGCTTAGAAGGTTAGGAGGGTGTTGGGGAAAGTGGGAAAGGATCTAATGGGGGAAAAGTAAGTACTGGAAGATGGGTTATGGTGGCGGATTTAGGGGGTGGGATCAGCAGCTTCCATTGATGAGATGGGACGCATGATAGGAAGCTGGAATGGAGTTCTATCAGATTCATGCGGTATAGTGGAACGAAAGCATGAGTCACCAGTAAAATGGACTCGGAACATACAGAATACAGTAATACAAGCTCGAGGACTCAAAATGTGTGTTCCGTCACCCGTTACAGATTGATTCAGACAGGTTAGAGATGGACAGAGACAGAAGAGAAGAGCAGAAGTTCCCAGGGAGCTATGTGAAATGACTTGCATACCACTTATGGGGGAAAGAGTTAACTTTGGGTTGCACTTTTATCCTGGCAGGGATGCAACTTGGTTTCCTTTACTCTAAGGTTATTTTCAGGAACAAACTTAAAGCCTGGTTATTTGCACTGGTTTACTTGTCCTCTCAGTTAGTCATTAGCCCAGGACACTCCTAGGAGCATCTATGCGCTTCATAAAATCTTTATATTCATTCATTCATACTGGAATGTGTTTATCAGGCTTGGGTGGGATAGTAGGGGCCTCAAAGTCAGAGATGCGCTGGCAATTTGAAATTAGCAAAGGTGAATCTGGGCATAGTGAGACAACCCCAGCAAAAGGAAGTAGTGCAGGGTAGAATGGTAGGCTTCTTTCACATTTGGCCTCGATACCTGGTTATTTTGCCCTATAGGGTGGTTTCACAGACAGAAGAGAGTGAGCTTAATTTAATACAGCATTTGACTTCGCCAGAGGGTTCTTCGATGAATGAATTGATTCCCAGTAAGTCGTAATTGGTGCAGTATGAGACTGGAGATAATTAAGTGAAACTAGGGAGAAAGGCGTAGGTCCAGAAATGGAGATAAGCATTCCAGCCTCTTCTTAAGAGCTGTGAGTGAACTTCCCACAAGGGAGCCAAGTACTAATTAGCACATGGAAAGTTGTATCGGTGTCTTTGCACCTCCCCTGTGCCACTCATAAAAAGTAGTAGTAGGGAGGTAGACACAAAAAAACGACTATGGAAAAGGCTAAGGGGTCCTTCATGTAAGTACTGGGCAAGGTGGGCTTGAGGAAGTAATGAGGGACACACTACCAGCTTACAATAGAGAATTAGAATCCACTTCACCACATGCTTTATAAATAAAATGTGGCTTTACACGCAGAAGAGTTCTGCTGCTCTACAAGCCATTTTACGCTTATTTGCAACTATTCAAAGAAAGCAGATTCTCAAAAAGGCCTATTTTTGGGCAACTAACTATACTAATTTAAAATAAAGAGAGATGTTATTCTGGTTTGTAAAGTTTAGGAATAGCCTAAACCCAAATTTCAAGTGACAATTGCACCAAAAATGATCAAACATTACGGTCCACGTGTCTGCTATCCATTGGCCATAAATTAGTTCTGAGTTTATTCCACAGTCAAGGGTCCATGCGGTCAAACTACGACCAAAAATAGGCCTGGGCACCAAAATAAAAGTAACCACTATTAATGAATCAAACAGCTCAAATACATGCCCACATTCTGCAAATCTGGGCGGTTTTGAAATTGTAAAGAGATCCTGTATAGGTTTTGCAAACAATGGGAGACTGCATGCATGTGTGTTTTTGCAGGTAATGTGTGTGATAATATCAGGGAAATCAACAGTAAAACCTGCGTACCTGTCCAAGAAACAGGCCGCTAAACAGTCCCAAAAACATCCCACACACTGCCCTGTTACACCAGCCCTCCTAGATTGCCCTATAGGCCAGTCCAACCCTAGGATTCAATAGAGTTGACTAAAGATGTGGAAAAGGAGGGAAATTGTATAATCCATTCTAAAACAAAATGTGTGACACAAAAGGATATTTTTGTACTTTGGATTTTTCTTTTCTAATTTTGTGCCGATTTTAAATAGCCAATGTACCACATGTGCCCTCTTTCATCTCAGTGCCTGTGGCATTGCAGGTGCATAAACAGGGTGATGGAAAAGTAGTCTGTTTTTTCACTTTCCATAACCTATATTTCGCTCAATGATTGAAATGTGTGCTCTGTCTCAAAAGAAGAAAGATGATCATTGTGAAAGGTCATGCGAATCTTTGTATGGTGCTTAAAGATTCATCAGTAGTTTCCCCATCCACAGTCTTACAGACACTGTATTTATTCTCACTTTTGTATCTTCAACTGAAAAGAGAGGCAGTGGATAAGAACTTGTTCTGTTTCTAAGCACTCTAAATAAAGGTGTTTTACTATTGTCCAATTATTGGTACTCCATTTAAAGGATACAAAGGTAAGTCAGCATTGTCAGGAGCGAACTGTGACCTTCAAATCCCCTCATACATATGTTGGTGGCCACGCCTTAGCCGTACCTGGAGCTAGGGGTGCAGGGGTGGGGGTAGCTACAGGACCCCCTCCCACAAAGTTTCTCACACCCTGTGACATGGCCGCACCCCCACTCTGAAAATTGTTTCAGCACACTGCTTGTTTTACATTGCTCCTCAGTTTATCATTATGAAATTCTACTAGACGGCATTTCCATTACTGCATGTTTACCAATAAATGGCGCCTTTCTGTATTGTGAACCCCTGAAAAAGTATTGCTAAAAGGAATAAGCACGTGAGTAAACCGTTCAGAGCGGTAAGAAAAAGATCTCACAAACGCGCTGCAATTATATTGACATTTCTGCCGGTAACTTTCGCCAGGTCAATGTACTCATAATAGGAAGTAACAACATCTGGCCTTGCATTGGCTGGCATGACATATGTCGTCATTTCACTTCCTGTGCGGTCTCATCAATCCTTTCTTGTTAAGAGATTCCGCCATTATTAAGCCATGACTTAATTAATGCAATATAACAATTACTGTGATAATGTTGGCCCCCTGGGAAAGTGAGGGTCGCAGACCAGTCTTCCCCCGGGGTGCTTCGTGCAGGGACCAGAATGACAAGGCAGGGATAGGGCTAGTTAAGGGAAGGGAAGGGTGTTAGATAGGCTATGTAGGTGTCAGGAGAGGAGGATCCAGCCTCTTCCTGACATCGAACACCACTGGGTGGGGCTGTGTCATAGAACAAAGTGAGTTCCATCGATTAATCTTAGATAGTGCTATAGGCTATTAATATCTGGTTTAAATATATATCAGTTTCATAATCAGTTAGCCCAGCGAGCTGCAACAGGTGTACAGTAGTAGCCAGGGAAAAGTGAGGCCTACCCCCATGTCGGTGGGAATAGACGCTGGAAGGGCTGGGCCGGACAGCGATGCAGTCCGGGCGGCGCTGATCACCCTTGGCGAGGCAGGTAGGGCCAATTTGCTGTGACTACGTGTCTTCGACCAGGCCTGGGTCGGGATGCGCTGCGCGACGCACTCTGCGACGAGCAGCGTCACAGCTGCAGTGGCGGCTTGTCAGCCCGAGCTGCTGCCTCAGGGAAAAACTGTTGCAGGCCGAAGGCGGGGCACAAAGTAGGAGACTGGAAGAGCAAAGTGCGGCGGCAGGAGGAAAAGCCTCCCTGCGTGGCTCCTGTCTCTGACAAATTCAAAGGACTGCCAGGGGGCGGGACCAGCACGTGAGGAGCAGGTGCAGCCTGCAGCCGTGTATGCCAATGTCTCAGCGGGTAATGAAGCGGCAGAAGAGCCACACGCTGAGGGACACAGGCCGATAGATCTATCGGAAAGGCCCCAGAGAATGGAAACAAGGCAGTGAAAGTAAGGTGGGGGTGAGTCCTTTGGGCCAGCCAGTAAATAGCTGAAATGGGCCAAGTGTGCAAGGTCCATGGGAGGGGAGGCCCTATGAGGTGCTGGGAGACTGAGCGTACAACCCCACTAGGGGAAGGAGGGGGAGTGGGGTAGGGGAGAATGGTGGGGAGGGCCCTGAACGCCCAGAAGAACATGGGGCAAAAATAAGGGAGCTACGCCTCATTCAACAGATGGAAGAGGGATGGGAACGCATGTGAGAAGGCAGGAAGAGGGCGGAGGCTCTCTCACTTGAGAGGGAGGCCACCTCCGTGCAGGTTACCTGGGCAGCTGGGCCAGGGGTAGGCAGGCCCCCCAAGAAAGGGCAACTGCAGGCAGAGGAGAGGTGGACACGCTTGTGTGAGGGCAGGGAGAGGGCCGTGACTCACTTGTGTGAGAGTGAAGCCACCCACCCACTAGAATCCTGGGCAGGAGGGTCTGGGGTAGGTGGGCTTCACAGGAAGAGGCAATGGGTATGGGTCCCAGAGGAGCAGGACACAGAGGTGAGCTCAGGGACAGCCAGGATGGCTGGTGGGCCCAGTGGTGTTCAGGACCCCCCAGGTTGGAGCAGCCTGGGGGTGGGGGGCAGGGGAACAAGACTGGCAGGAGGGGCTGGTAGAAAGGTGGTGATGCCAGCGGGGCGCAAGACATCTCCAGGACGCTGGCCCGAAGCAGTAGGGGGGTCTGCGGTGGCCTGCCCTCTGTCGAGGGCTCACACACAGGGACTTGCAGCCAAGGATGGCCCTGTGAGGACAGAAGCGGTGGCGCAAGGGAGAGTGAAGGTGTGTGCAGTGCTGGAAGGGGATACAGAGCTGGTGCTGGATTATGACCATGAGAGTGACGAATGGGAGGAAGGAGAGTTGCATGATGATGAGGAAGAGACAGTGGGGAGATACGAGAGGACAACAAGAGATGTTGGTGTTTTACAGGGGAACACCGCAGACACAGGGACCACCAAACACAAGCGGCTTCGGAACAGCGGATCACGACGCAAGGACAAGGCAGTCTGCGGCAGAGTGCTGCCAGGTAAAAACAACTAGTGGGCTGCATAGGAAGGGTGGGACGTAGGTGCAAAAAAGAAAATGAATGGTCAGTGGGGGTAGGCGATGGAGTGGTGGATGACCCAAAACCTGGGCGGGCAGGTGCAATAGCGGCACCTGCGGAACACAAGAAAGGGGATGATGGTAAGCAAATGGTGGGTGCAGGTGTGTCCAGACGGATAGTGCTGTGGGGTTAGAAGGGAAGGACGACAAGTCTTAGGATAAGTATAACAAGAAACTGCCATACATGGGTTTAGTGATACCTCTGGGATCTCATATATCGGAAAAGACAAAAAATTGGATATGGAAACACGAATATACGTTGATGCTTTCAAGCTACTACACAGGGATATACAGTCCAAAGAGGGATCTAAGGAAGAGAAGTGGGAAATAACCAGATGGCCGAGGGTGCCCATTATAAAGGAAAACTGAACATTGGCTACCCCGGAGGAACAGTGGAAGGCCTCTAGAGGTCGGGCAGTCTGGACAAAAAGACCATGACTCCAGTTAGAGTTGAGGCCAGGGTCCCATTGCTCTCGGTTTACCCAGAGAAGGAAGCTGTGTTGAGGTTACAGTCGGGTTTTACCGAGGGAGTCTGGGTTGGGTATCAAAGTCCAAGGGGATGCAGATGGGCCGACAGTTTGAAGTCAGCAGAACAGTTCCCGCAGATGGTACATGTATAGCTAGCGAAAGAAGTTTCGGAGGGTAGGACTGCAGGGCCACTTTTCGATTGGCCTTTGGCGAATTTAATCATTTCTACCCTGGGAGTGGTGCCGAAAAAGGAGGCGGGAGAATAGAGGATGATTCACCACCTATCTTGGCTGGTAGGCGTTTCAGTAAATGATTTCATTGCAGAGGAAGATTTTAGGATACTGTATGCCTCGGTTGATGATGCCATCCGCCTGGTGCAAGGATGTAGGCGGGAAGCAGAGATGGCAAAATGTGATGTTAAATCGGCTTTTTGGCTGCTGCCTATTCACCTGGTGGAATTCCCTCAACTCTGGATGCAATCCGGGGGTGCCATTTATGTAGACTAAGTCTTGCCAATGGGGTGTGCCCTCTCCTGTGCTCTATTTGAGTTGTTCAATACCTTTCTGCAATGGGTGTTCACCAAGAGTTCTGGTCACCGGGGAGTGTCACATTACCTGGATGATTTTTGTTTGTGGGGTCCAAAGGGACAGGAGAGTGTGGGCAAGCCCTAAACCAATTTGAGGAACTGATGCAGTAATTTGGGGTGCCATTGTCATAGGAAAAAACAGCTGGGCCCAGATGTGTGCTGACTTTCTTGGGCATCGTATTGGACTCGGTGCGTTGGTTGGCCTGTTTGCCAAGGGCAAAAGTGGAAGAAATACAGAAGTTCTAGTTGCAAGTGATGGGCAAATGTAGGATTGAAATGAGAGTGGTACAGACGTTGCTGGGATTTCTGTAGAGGGGTGAGCGCAGGTAGGACTTTTGCAGAAGGCTCGGCTTGGCCATGTCCGGAGCGGTACAGCCACACTACAGGGTGTGAATTTCTCTGGGAGTCATGGCAGATTTAGGGGGTGTGGTAGACATTTCTTGACAATTTCAATGGGGTGCCTTTGGAATATTTGGAAGAGAATACAGTGTGGCAAGTTCAAATGTTTTCAGATGCAGCTGAGGCCAAGGGTTTCGGGCTTATCTGGGATGGGAGATGGTGTGCGGAGAAGTGGCCAGCGCACTGGCTGAGACAGGGGCGGAGCATTGCCTTTTTGGAGTTTTTCCCATTATTAGTAGCGTTGGTGGTATTGGGAGATGAGCTGAAGAACAGGACGGTGCTTTTCCATTTTGACATAATGACTGGTAGAGCTGGTGAACAGGCAGAGAGCAAGGGATCTGAGGGTGTTGCGGTTGCTGCGAAGATTCATGCAGGTGTGTCTGCGTCTCAATGTGGTTTTTAGGGTCAGGCATCAATGATATCGCCGATTCCTTATCTCGTTTGTAGTGGCACCGCTTCTGGAGCCTGGCGCCAGGAGCAGAAGAATGCAAGACAGAGCTGCCGGAGGATATCTGGGCCTGGGGGAATGAGACTGATTTGTCTGGTCAGATCTCTGGCTGAGTCTACCAGGAAGAGCTACAGGCTGGCATGGAGTGAGTATGGGGAATTCATTGGCATTTCACTGGAGGGGACACGGAGCAGGGAGTGTTGAGTTTTGTTCTTGGTGGTATTGATAAAGGTTTGTCACACACGACTATTGCGGACAAGTTAGCTGGGATCTCATTCTATGGTAAGCTGTACTTGAGTTTTGACCCCACCAAGGACGAGATTTTGAGAAGAATTTTGAAGGGATGGGGTAGGAAGCGGGGGAGGTTGCGCCGTGATATGCAATCATGTTTGAACTACTGTAGGAATTGTTGGGGGTGTTGCCGTTGTGTTGTTATGACCTGTTTGAGGTCGCGCTGTTTAGACTGTGTATGAGTTGGATGTTTCTTGGGGCTTTCTGAGTCTCGGAGCTGGTGGGGACAGCTCGACAGCAATGGGTTCTGTATGAGGAGGTACCTTTGGAGCAAGGGTGGCTGGGGATATGGTTGAGGTGATCCAAGACGGATCAGACAGGTGAGGGTCACTGGGTATGGCTGGCCGAGAATGGTTGTAGTGAGGGCTGTCCGGTAACCTCTTCGATGCAGGGAGCGGCTCTGTCTTTGAACAAAGTTAGTCCGCCCACCCACCCTACAGGTTGTATGAGTTGGGGTAGGGTTAAGGACAGTTACAACGTTGCCAGTTTAGGACGGGTTGCAGGCTAGGCAGTACTTTGGAGGGGAGGTGAGTCACAGGCAGGCAGATCCACCTCCCTCGGTGGGGGGGAAGGGTGCACAGGTGACTGATGGCAGAAGGAACTTCAAGGGAGAATGATTGGAGGACGGTGAAGATGAGATTGGGTATATGGAATAAGGTCAGGGTGTGAAATGGGGAGGAGTGAAGCAAATGAGATGGTGAGTTGCGAATGGCAAGGGGAGAGTGAGATAGTAGTTTATGCTAAGGTGTAGAGTTGAATTGTTGTTCAGATTAATAAAGTTAATTTAGTATGTTGCAACCTTGTCCTAATAAATGGCTTTTTACACACTATATGGCTTGGAGTTATGTTATGTTATGTTAATTTATTTCTTCTATAGCGCACGGCTACTCCCAGGAGCGTCCCGGCGCTTTGCTGAAGAACATTGGCAGACAAAACAAAACATAGCGACTGCAAAGAAGAGACAGAAAAGAGACTCAGGATATCTAGAAAAACTTAATTAGTGAAGAGCCACGTTTTAAGCTCCTTTCTAAAGGCAAGGAGACTCGGGCCTGTTTAAGAGAGAGTGGTAATTCATTCCACTCCTTCGGGACTAGGTAGCGGAAGGATCGACCACCCATCCTTGCACGCTTAATGACCGGGACTGTCATTTTAGATAGGAAAGATGATCTCAGGGCCCTGCCCGGTACATATTGGGAAAGACGTTTCCTTATGTACTTGGGGCAAGAGCCTTGTAGAGCCTTGAAGGCAAAAGTCAGGCACTTAAAAAGAATTCTTTTAGTGATCGGCAGCCAGTGTAAGTCTCTCAAAAGGGCCGTGGCGCCGGCTCTTCTTGGGAGCCCGTAAATAGCACGGGCTGCCGAATTCTGGACCACTTGCAAACGGGTCAGAAGATATTTTGGTAAGCCCAAAAAGAGTGCGTTTGCGTAGTCCAGTCGCGATCCAATCAAGGCCTGAACAATAGTCTTCCTATGCTGAACAGACAAGAGAGGAAGGAACTTTCTCAGCATCCGTAAAATGCCGAAGCATTTACCTGAGAGGCACGAAATATGTGGCCCAAAAGACAGTTCACTGTCCACAATTACTCCCAGGTTTTTTGCCTTGAGCGACACACTGTCAGGTGGAAACAAATCTTGAGGCCACCAGGCTTTCCAGTCTGGTTCAGAGGTGCAACCAAAAAAGAGCAACTCCGACTTGTCGGGATTACACTTTAACCCATTACACCTAAACCACTCGAAAACCGCCCCCAAACAGTCCTTGATCTGTACGCCATCGAAAGTTCCGCCCCTGTTACAAGTGAACAGGAGCTGGGTATCATCGGCGTAGGATATGACCTGGGCGCCAAAAGATTCCGCGACTGCCGCCAGAGGAGCCATGAAGATATTAAATAGCGTGGGGCTAAGGATGGAACCCTGCGGTACCCCTACCTCTAATGGAGACATATCCACGGAGAAAGGAGGCGCCCAGATCGTTTGTCGGCGGCCGGCTAGAAAAGATTTAAGCCAACTCCACACCGTTCCCTGAATGCCGCACTCCCAGAGTCTTTTAAGGAGGCGATCATGAGGGACGGTGTCGAACGCCGCCGATAGATCTAACATTATCAGCATAGCCCTTCCTCCAGAGTCGAGTACTTCCCTGATGGCATCCGTGACCTCTAAGAGGGCCGACTCAGTGCTGAAATTTGCACGAAACCCAGATTGCGTGTCGTGCAGCAGATCGTGCTCCTCAATGAAATTAGAAATCGTCCGATGAACAAATTTCTCGGCCACCTTCGCCAGGGCGGGGAGAAGGGAGATAGGTCTATAGTTGGCATGGATGAGGGGGTCCAAGGTAGGCTTCTTGATCAATGGCAGGATCAAGGCATGTTTCCATGCTTGTGGGACCGCTCCTGTTATCAATGAAGAATTCAAGAGTGGATTCAGTAAAGCATTTAAAGCAGGTGCTACCTTTCCCAGATGTTTAGCTGGGCACGGGTCAAGTGGAGAACCAGATTTCAAACCAGACAGAAGCTCCAGGGAGGTATCAAGACAAAGATGAGGAAAAAGTGAAAGAGAAGGGCCTGAACTCTCCCTAAATACAGGGAGGGATGAGGAACCTGCGGCCAAGTGTGAGCTAGGGTCGAGAAGAGAGGCTTGAATAGTTGTAATTTTGGTCGTAAAGAAAGTTGCAAGCTGTTTTAACCATTCTTCAGAATGAATATGAGATGGAGTGCTAACAGCAGGGGACATAAAATCCAAAACAACTTTAAAAATTTCCTTACAGCCATTTTCAGCCTCATCAATTCGACGCTCAAAGTATGCTTTTTTTTCCTTCCAAATTGACTGATGGTAAGCTTTAGTTAATCCTCGAAATTTTGCTTTCTCAGTCAGGTCATAGGCCCGTCGCCAAACCCTCTCTGCCCTTTTACAGCCCTGCCGCTGCTCCCTTAACTGGGGAGTGAACCATGGGGCAGACACTCTGCGCTCGCCACATTTATGCTTCTTTTCGGGAGCTAAGGTCTGAAGTCTTGCTGTCAGCCAACTCTGAAAGAGACTGAGATTCTCCTCCAGCGTACCCGAAAGAGGACATGGAAAGATATTAAGGGCCTCAGATAGCATCTCCGCCGAAAGCAGATGGAAAGGGCGCGAAGATCGCGAGGTCTGTATAGATTCTCTCACCCGGGGGAGTATGGTTTATTGCACGGTTTATTGCACGATACGACATGGGCATCCATGCCTCTGTTGTTATAATTTGGAGGTATTTTGTATTCGAATCTTGGGTGTTGTTGCTGCACAAACTGCTTTAAAATATTCTATTGGGGTGGACTATTCTCTCTCATGAGTAAAAATACACGATTTCCAGATCAGTTTTCTTTCCTAAATGCTGAGGATTTTAAAACACAATAAAATATATTTTTCAATCAAGGGATGACACAAGAGAAGCAATGGCGGAAGGTGGGATGATTATTTCCTTAAACGCCTTTACTTTCTTGCTCTTAAAACAGCTATTCCTTCGATTCAAGCAAATGCAAGAATAAAATGCCCCTATGTCTGCAAAAAAATCGCCCTCGTGAACGTCCCAGATGTTGGAACTGTCCTGCGGCTGGAGGTTACCAGTGGTATAATGAGGTGCACTGACTCGTGGATGACCCACAGGTATCTGGCAGCGCTGTGCTCCACTCAGGTGTGACTACTGTCAGTAGCATTTGGTTTGCGCGCTCCTCCAAGGGCAAAGATCACCTGCCAGCAGTGTTTCATTTTAGCCGATGGTTGCAGGTGAGTATCTCCAGCAGTGCTAAATGTGTACCAGTGCTTACAGGTGGGGCCACCAGCGCTCATTTTTGGAGACAGGCATTTATTTTCTCATCATCAGACTTTGATTCTGAGCAAGAGCGAGAAGCATATCAGCTGAGAAAAAAAGGAGGAAGAGGAAGATGGAAAACTAGAGACCAAGAAAGCAAGCAGAGATGAAAAAGCCTGCAACAGTGATGTAAGGGGGCAATAAGTGTCTGTTGGAGGATGAAAGAGGCATGAGGTGAAATCAAGACTCTGCAGCCTTAGTGTCAAATGTTTGTAAATCTGGTCGCAATTGCTAGGCCCAAAGATTTTCTAAGAAACACCGCTATCAAATCTCAGGGCCCAGCATTTGCGACCAGATGTACTAACATTTGACACAACGCAGCTAGAAAACTTACTGTGCTGCATCAAATGAACAGGACAGGAATGCACCGTATTTACTAACATATGGCACGTTACTCCTCTCTCTCTCTCTCTCTGCGCTGGTGCATGGAGTGCTGCCAAGCACCAATGGAGGCACCCTTGAGCCATGGTGCAAGGGTGCCTGCGTTACAGGCAGGATTGTTTTTGTGCAGGAAGGGAAGCCCTAGTGAGAATTGAATTTCTGTCGATAAAGAGGATTATGAACTGAGCTTAGCTAACAGACCGTGTTTACACTGTTCTCCATCTTGCCTCAACGTCACTGTATACCACCTGATGAATAACATCATCTTCTGTGCTAAAGTATTGTTAGTGTTTACATAACCAAGCATACAGTGTTCTCAGGAAAGTTTTCTCATTTTACTGAATCAAGGACGCTTCTTGTCATCCCAGGCTCAAGCTAAAACAATGTATCGGCTTAACTGTATAGCTAAGAGATTGCGAGAATGACTGAATCTCAATGTATTGCTGTCCTGAGAGAAACCTCAAATGTACTCTATAGTAAAATGTTTCTTCTAGCTTGTCTCCTGTTGGTCATGCCCTGAGAACTATGTATTCAAAAAGATTGTATGAAAGCCTTTGTCTAAAGCCCTATACAATTATGTGGATTTCTGTGACTAGGGATACCCCCTTCTCCCCACCTTAGAAAGAGAATCTATGCTGTATTTTATTTAGAACTGTACTGAGTTCTTTGTACTTATGATTGATACGCGTTGCTGCTTAACTTGCTCATGGCATCTTCATTGTAATCTGCCAAATAATTCTCTCTATAAATCATCGCAACAAGAATCCTCATCTATAATTCTTATGAGAATGTTTCTGCTTGGCTACAGGGGTGCCAGGTTTGGAAAACCGGTACCCGGCTGACGGGAGCGCTCATCATGAAAACCGTCCTGTTTTCTTTTCTAGATTTCAAGAGTCCATTAAAGATACTTTCCAATAAATTCCAAGTCATCCATGATTCATTAGTCCCTTTTATTCATTGATTTGGAAAATTCTTGTGTACCAATTGCGTCTTGGTAATTATTACAGTTTAGACTGTAAAATATTTTAAACCCAATGCATTTCGGGTCATTTGCGACCCTTCCTCAGGGGTCTCAACATGACAGTCTGCAAACGAAAAATGAAATAAGACTACTCAATTCAACCTCAACTATCACAAATATCGAGAAATTCGTCACATTACTACAGTGTTAAGATTGTGACCTAATCCATTGAAAACACCCAAAATAAACGATGACAGATAACTGAAACATGAAACGGCAGAGCTCACCACACCAGCTTCCACAATGTGCCCAAGCTAGGATGAATTCTTGCTTACAGTGTGGAACCCTGATCGTAAATTCAAATATGTGTGTGACCGTAATCATAAAATGAAAGTAAAAGAGTGACCCGCCTGCTCTCAACGCGCGCCGATATGCTTACCCAACCAACTTGCACGGTGTGCGTTCTCGTTAAGGAGACTGGAAATGCTCTTGAACGAGCCTTCCCGTCAGTTACTTGAATAACTGTGACGTCTTCCCTTACGTGCAAAATATGTACTCAAAGGGATAGCGATCAGAAAGATCTGGGAGTGAATGGTGTTAGCACAGGCAAGTTCATAAAGTTAAACTGAGTCAAAACAAGATTTTTAAACAAGCATTGGCATAGCCAATAGGTCTCGCCTTTGGGACCTTTTAAGTGTTTAGCCATGCAACAGTTGATGCTGTTGTACCAATGATATTGTGCTGCATAACTAAATACTTATAAGGTCCCAAAGGCGAGACCTATTAACTATGCCAATGCTTGTTGGTTTAGGCCTGGCTGTCAAGGCGCATCATTAATGTTTTAAGTTCCTGTTTTTCAGTTATTTCTCAATGGATTATCTGATTTGAGTATCTTTACTATTGAAACACTCCATGTGGACTTTGAACACCACATTAATCCTTAGGCATTAACAGGCATATCATACCCATCGATTTTAAGAAAGTTTTTTTTTAAGGGACTGAGAAAGGAAGTGCAGATTCAAGCCCAGTTTCAGAACGATGACTGTGGGTGAAAATGTCTCTTTTTCGTCCCGAAAAACCGGCCTTTCCCAAACTGTAATTTCTGTGCATTTGTGAACGAAAAGCACCAAAATGCAAAGTCCACTGCTTTGGCATTAAGGAATAGGCAACTTGGGAGGGAAACACATACTTCGTGTTTGCTTTCTTTCTGATTAGGTTGCGATTTTCTGTGTTTATGTTATCATGGCAGGAGTAACCTTCTGAAACACAAAACAATAATGCTGTGGCAACAGCTCTTGCCAGCATGTTCGGTGTATCAAAAATCGGTTTTAGGATTGTGCTGGGTATGTTTTTTAACGTTTAAGGGACAGACAACCGTGTTGCTCTGTAACACACATTTTGAAAATCCATTTTTTTTAATGTTTTAAAGCCAGCGTTGACATGTTATCCCGATGTGTTTTGGATCTTTTAGTACGTTTCTAATCGGTAAACTTTTATCTCCGTGTCAATTTCTAAAGATGTCTCCTTTTTTGCAGCAGATCATGTATATGTGTACCTGTAAAGCATGAGGATTGCCATTTATTTAAGATGTATTTAGTTTCTTCATTCAGGAGGTGAGGTTTCTGCCTCCTGAACATCATTGACCCAAACATGGACATTGTTTACCATCTGCCTTCTAGTGATAAGCATGCTCCTTTGCAGATCATTCTTAATAGAGTTCAGATGTTTTGTAGCATGCTGCAACGTCACCGTTGTGAACACTTCGAGACCTAGATTGCAAAACAGATAAAAACCAGTTAGGAGTTCTGCTGGAGCTGCTGAGCATTCTCTCATTCGAGGAAGCTGGTACATCACCGCATGGTGGGGGAAAGGGTGGCTCAGGGAGTGGCCTAAGTCCACTATAAAAACATGTGAAATGTGGTAGGAGATGCAAAGCTGTGGCGTGGGGGTGGAAGACAACTGCTGTGGGATCAGCGAGGGTGATGTGAATAGAAGGAGTCCTGAGCCTCCGTATTTACTGATAGCTGTAACATAAAAAAATATATATACAAATTCCAGAGTGAAAATTTCTACTAGCGAAAGATCTAAGCCGGGGTTACATGTCATTGGTGACATGAGTCCTTCTGTCAGCTTATCTTGGTTTTGTATTAGGATGGGAGGAAGAAGTGAGGTTGCCAGAAAGGTGCTCGCTGAGAATCACACTCACCCATTTGTTCTAACTGGAATGCAGTATGAGAAAGGCTGGGACAAAGCTAAACACTTACTTCTTTGCAGCGGTATCACACCTGCTGGTAGCTGGTGCACACAACTCGGACTCTCCCGGGCGGCCCCACCCACTGAAACACCGCTGTCGGGCATGATGTAAGCTAGTACGGCTGCTGGTGTGCTCTGGACAGGCTGAGGCTGCAGGTGAGGAACCATTCCAGCGGCTTGTTTTTAGGGCAGTCTGAAAGGAGGACAACGGCGGCCGCGAGCACCGAGAACCCACGCTAACGACTGAGGAGCGCCGTCACGTAATCGGTAACACAGGTGTGGCGCACGCGTGGGCAGACGGAAGTGCTTGAAACAGGCGGCCTCATTAGCAGCAACATTGATGTGGCACAGTAAATAGAGCTGCTGACTATAGTCCTGGAGACCCGCGTTCGAGCCTCGACGTAGGCTCTATAAAAAGTAGATAAAGCACGGTGTCGCTTGTGAAAGAGTAACGCACTAAACTAAATATTGTTATTACAAACAATCCCGGGAGTTGTGTTCGCATGCGGGCTAGAAAGGAAATAAAAAAACGTTGTTTGTTCTTATCCATCGCGAAAGTGAATGTGATCGCGTGTGATCAAAGACAGATGGCGGCTGCGCGCGTGCACGCTCTTGTGAACGCAAGCGCTAGGCCACCAAAAGCCTGTGGCAGCCCTTTGAAAACCCACACACTAAACGTCTCGCCAGACCAGCGCATACGCTGAGTCAGGCGAGATCTAAAAATGTCTCAGCTTGACCATATGTACTTCCCTAACAAAAGTGAGAGACGGTTCCAGTTGGGGAGCACTAAAGTCCGTATCTGGGGTACGTCTCGGGTACGCTGTTCCCAGTCCTAGCAATCGGAGCACCCAATGAGATAGAATTTAAGACTGATTCGTGCGTCAACACCTTACTGCACAAAAATAATCATCAGAGGCATTTTTCTGTTTTTGCCTGTACTGCAGGATGCAGCACACATAGAAAGAGGAAATATCGAAAAGGAATAAGCATATTTCTTCTTGTTACGCCTCTGTTGGGATGGGTAACATTTTGACAGATTTCCAGGTTTACTAACCTTAGTACATCTGGGAATGTGCTAAAATCCATGGGTGGATGCATGGGGACGCCCAGACTCCACCCATGGAACACCTTTCCAATGCAGAAGAAGGCAAGGACGGCAGCGATTTCCATTACTAGATGTTTCCTCTCTCAGAAGCAAAAATCCATGGGTGGATGCATGGGGACGCCCAGACTCCACCCATGGAACACCTTTCCAATGCAGAAGAAGGCAAGGACGGCTGCGATTTCCATTACTAGATGTTTCCTCTCTCAGAAGCAAAAATCCATGGGTGGATGCATGGGGACGCCCAGACTCCACCCATGGAACCCCTTTCCAATGCAGAAGAAGGCAAGGACGGCTGCGATTTCCATTACTAGATGTTTCCTCTCTCAGAAGCAAAAATCCATGGGTGGATGCATGGGGACGCCCAGACTCCACCCATGGAACCCCTTTCCAATGCAGAAGAAGGCAAGGACGGCTGCGATTTCCATTACTAGATGTTTCCTCTCTCAGAAGCAAAAATCCATGGGTGGATGCATGGGGACGCCCAGACTCCACCCATGGAACACCTTTCCAATGCAGAAGAAGGCAAGGACGGCAGCGATTTCCATTACTAGATGTTTCCTCTCTCAGAAGCAAAAATCCATGGGTGGATGCATGGGGACGCCCAGACTCCACCCATGGAACACCTTTCCAATGCAGAAGAAGGCAAGGACGGCAGCGATTTCCATTACTAGATGTTTCCTCTCTCAGAAGCTAAAATCCATGGGTGGATGCATGGGGACGCCCAGACTCCGCCCATGGAACACCTTTCCAATGCAGAAGAAGGCAAGGACGGCAGCGATTTCCATTACTAGATGTGTCCTCTCTCAGAAGCCCTGGTGTCTGCCAGACCTCTGAGACCTTAGGAATGTTCAGTACTCCCCGGTATTAACCAGATGCACCCCAGGCCCTAGGTGTCTGCCAAGTGCTCTGTTGGACTCAGAGAGACACCTAATGCCAACTGGGGTTAGGCTCACCCTCTCATGGGTGGGGTGATGGGCGTTTGCCAGGCTCTGCTGGGAACAGAAGAGCCAGTGCCGTCTGGTATAACAAAGTGTACCTGGGCCTAGAGGGCCGTGAGCGTCTGCGGTGCTCTCTTGGACTCAGGAGAGCCTGTGACGTCTAGTGTGAAGGGTGCCCCCTTCTATACCACCCCTCTCCGTCAGATGTCTGCCATAGCTCTTCTGGGAACAGCAGTCACCACAATCAGTGGTGCTGTGATGTATACTCACTGCTAGCGAACTGGGGTGTCTGCCAGCAGGATGCTGGGCTCTCCCGGCTCAGAGGCACCCACTGCAGTCTGGACTTCAGTCCAGTAGACAGTGTTCTCTGTTACAACTCGGTGTAGCCCGTTCCAGAGGACAGTGGTATCCAGGGCTTTAAGTAGCATGAAAAAACGGATGTCTCTCAAAGGGGCGTGGCCGATGTAAATAAGAGCGTGCATTGAAAGCACCTAAGCTGAAAATCTATGCTTAACTTAGTGTGCCACCCGAATGGCATTTTGCTACTTCTGTCATTACAACCAGATATAAAATCCAGCAAGTAACATTACACTTACAACAAACCAGTACTATCGGTTTTGTCAATGGGCGTTAGTTGCATAGCATGAATAAGCAACAACCATGGCTTTGAAGTATTAGAATACTGAAAATGCTTCATTTCTTAAATGGCGGGATGTGAAAGACTGTAACGAGACTTTAAAGTTACACCAAAGGCAGTGAAGGGTGGTCCTGCTGCAGAGCTAAGATTATTTTTTTCAACCTGATGGTGAGGGCAAAAATGGAGAGCCCGATAGTGTCCTGTCTCGGCACCTGCTTTTTATAACTGCGGGTGCTGAGCACCGGCAAGACCTGGCCCACTTAAAGCCATGGGGTACACATGACGCCATACTGCACAAACACTCCTGAGCACGAGAGCGCCGGCTGGCAGGCTCCTACGGCCCTCTGGGAAGAGATAGGCATAACACCGCACTGGGAGGGAAGAAAGACACCGTACTACGCAAGCACAGTGTGAGGTAGGGGTCATGCGTGTGCTTGTGTAGTGCACGGTCATGCGAATGCTTATGTAGTGAGGGGTAATGCGTGTGCTTGTGTAGTATGGCGTCATGCGTGTGCTTGTATAGTATGGCGTCATGCGTACCTCTCGGAACCTGTGGGAGTCTGCCAGCGCTCTGCAGGGCTCACGAGAGGTCTCCGTAATATACCTAGGCGTGGTACTTTCCAGCGGCCACTGGCAGTCAGCGGGTGCATATAGGTTCTCCCTCAGATTCCCCCGGATGTCTGCCAGCGCCCTACCGGCCCAGCGATAGCCAGAGTGTCGGGGGCGTCTACAAGAGCTTAAGAGCCCCCGTGTCGTCTGGTGGGAGGCGTGCCCCTCCAGAGGGTCCTGGGTGCCCGCCAGCACTCTGCTGTACTCACGGCCTCCCCGCCATGCTCCGCTGTGCCGAGGTAAACTTCGGTTTCAGCCTGTGGTCTCTGGCCGGCTCCCAGCTGGCCCAGCTCTGGGCGGGAGGAGGGGCCGCCGTGGAGTGTACGTTGTGTGATTAATGAACTACCAACAGATCCGCACCGACAGCCCTGCTCCCTGCAAGGGCCACACAGTCTTCACTGCAGCCGCTGAAGTATTGCCGGATTTATGGCTGGTATAAGAGAAGCTGTTCTCTGCTCATTCGAACTTTTCAGGCTATGTTATCTGCCCTGCTCACTTGGGGGGGGGGGGGGGGGGGGCGCCATGAGCGCCAGGCCTTCTTGGCGCTACAGGAGAGTAGAGGAGTGTTTTTTGTTCCTCGAGCGGTTAGAAGCCTGTCACGTTCCTCAGACAGAAGGCCACACAACAACACACACTGACTGACATATTATCCAAGCTCTCCAGCTTGTGTCTTTATATCTATCCTTTTTAAAACCGGAAGGGAGTATAAGTTGTGTGTACAGCGTTCCTTCACCACCAGTCACCGCTGCGCTCTGAATCATGAATTGTTTTTCACGCGGTAGGAAACGAGGGGAGTACAAAAGAACAGCCTTTCAACCCATTGTGTTGTCCTGAGCTCTTGCAGCTGTTTTTATTGTCATTTTTTGCAGGGTTGTTGTTTACGCCAAGGAGAGCTGTTTACTTCTCAGTCCACATCATACATAGCCTTGCTGCCACTGTATAGTGTACCAGCGCAAGTTTTTTTTAAAAACTCGCGTGCCTACCATCTTTTCCGCGCATCATTGCTCAACACCTTAAGACAATAATTGTCGTTGGCCCCTGGCAGCTGGCACGGCTCACTGTGTTGGCTCGGCTGAGCGGCCCATTTCCAAGCAGTGCTCGTGTTTCCAGAGAGATGCTGCTGTGTACAAGGCCTGCTGCTGGTCTCTGTACAAGGCTTCCTCTGGTTTATGGCCGAGTCCAGCGCCAGGCTCGCGGGGGCTTCTGGGTCGACAGAAATTAATTCAGAAACACTTAACGCCAGGCTGGCCTCCACAGAGCCCAGGCAAGGAGGCGCGGCCATGAGCCAACATGAAGGCAAAGAAGGAAACCAACAAAGAGCCACGGCCTGGAACCAACATGGAGCCACAGCATGGACCCAGCGTGGAGGCACAGTGCAAACACTACATGGAGGCATAGGGTGCACCCAAGATGGAGACATAGAGGGTAGCATAGAGGCAAAGGGTGGTGTCATCTTGGAGCAGAGATCTTCAAACTGGGGGGCCTCAGCTGACCAGGGGGGGGGGGGGGTGGTGCTCCAGCCTCTGGCCAAAAAAAGCATCAAGCTTTGTAATGGGCCATTACTAACATCTTGTGTCATTTATATCTTAGCTGGGAGTATATGTGTCAAAAGGGAAGGGACCTTCAAATTCGCAAGCCACATACCGTGGACACTTTTAATAAATATAATTGAATAGAATGACAGAAAAGTTCTGAGGGGGGCTGATGATTTTTTTTCTTCTGCTGGTGGGGTGGTTCCAGGCTTTGCTGCCGGGCCGTAAGGGGGGGGGGCTACCGACGAAATCCAGTGTTTGCCACCCCGCGCAGCCGCCGGTAAGAGCTGGAGGGTGATGCTACTGCCCCCAAAACTCGTGCCGCCTGGGGCACACGGCCGCCCCTCTCCCACCCCTCCGCTACGCCACTGAGAGGTGGACCAACACGAGAGCATTCCATGGAATTAAAATGAACACACAGAATAGAATCAATATGGAGGCACAGAGTGAAACTTACATGAAGGTACAATTTGGAATCAACATGCAGGCACTGCGTAGAACCGTCATGGAGGCCGGGAGAAGCATGGAGTGAAACCGATATGAAGGAATCAAGTGTAACCGATATGAAGAGAGCGTGGGACCAACGAAGAGGCCTATAGAGAACCCACCATAAAGGCACTGGGAAAAAAAACATATAGAGGTGCAGGTTGGAACGAACTGGAGAGCAACAAGGAGCAAATATTGTTGCACGATTTCAAACTAAAATGGAGACATGGACAACAAACAACATGGGGTACAGAGCAAAACCAATATGGAGGCACTAGACAGTACCGTAAAGAAAAAACCCATTTAACAGAACACCCTCACCTGCACAGCTCCAGATTCTTATCTACACCAGAGCCAGGGCTCAGGTCCTAAAAAATAGAAGTGGGTGGACTCACCAAGTTAGGCAAAATGGGTGTGACATCACTGCATGTGACATCACAGGAAGGCACATCACGGTGTGTGACATCACACATAGCAACACAGGAAGTGGCATCACAACCCATAACCTCACAGGACGCGACATCAGATCTTAAGACCGCACATATGTTTAGCAGGTCTATCATAAGTATATTTGAGTGCATTAGATTTTTTTGCATTGGGGTTGTGCGAAAATATTGATGCAACCCAGAAGCAAACTCTGGGCTTCAACGTATACATTTATTTCTTTTAAACCCTGCCACTAAGAAATTGGCAACAAGGAGAAATGTGGCAGTAAATCTTTTCTGCTTAATTGGTTGCCATGTCTGTATTTTAAAATATCTTATGGGGTTAAGGCACCTGCTGCAGAGATCTTAGTATGCCAGCTAAATCTCAGGGAATAATAGTAATGGTAAGATAGCTCTGGGGGATAACGTATTTCAGGTACACTGTATATTATTGCGTCAAATAAATGCATTCGATAGTTGTTTGGAATTCTGTAAGCCTTATTATTGGTTTAGAAAATGTGACTTCATTCACGCTTTATTCTTATTTTACTTAGCCCTTCCAGGGATATTCAGTAATTTTCTGCAAATATGAAACCACCAACACCGGTCAATATGAATTGAGGTTTCAGCAGTTCATGCTGCTTTAATGACCAGAATTGCTCCTTGCCTTTACGTGCACTGTTCTGTCTCCATGTGATGCAATCAGTGCATGTTTCTAGGGCGGTTAAATGTGTTCTTATATACGTTCAATAAGGATATTTGATAACAAAATTATCAAGTGTCAGCTTTGTTCAGCAGATTCGCCTACTCCCTTTCCTCAAAACATGCACACACACAAGCATGAGACATGGAAGCTTGACGTTGTAACAATATTATTATTTTTTTAAATGCAAATGTTTTCGCAACGGCAAGAATTCTTTACAACCAATACGGATGAAATCTAGTCGGTAACCTTGTGGTACATGTGTGCAGTGTCACTGTGGAGGGTTTAACCCCAGCGTTACACAACAGAACTATTTGTATGAAGAGATGGTGATGTCTCTCTCCGCTTCTGTCTCTCCATCATTCGTCTCACATATCAATCCACTCATTCCTCTACCAATCACTGGTTCATGCTCCTTTATCCATTCATTCATTCAACACACCTGCATTGATCCATCCAGCCAAATAACTATTGGCTGCTGCAACTCACCACTCATGCATGCACTCATTATGTGAGCACTCACATCCATCGATATATCCATGCTTCCATACATAAACTTGCCGCTCCACATCTCTCACAATCCACAGTCAACCTTCCAAGTACTCACTCACCAAGTCATCCATTTAGCCGTCCATCTACCTAACGTCAAGTACTCATCTAACACTAATGGGCTGAAAGACTTATTAGCACTGCTCGGGAATAATCCCATTTTTATTTCGTTTTAGCTGCATGCAGTAGGTGTGCACGCATGGCGCCCTTAAACATTTGTTGTCCCATGTGCATTAGATCCAACCGTGGCTCCTCGGTGTAGTGGAGTATATCGAACTACAGTGCCTGCCCCGTTAAAAAAGACACGGCGCTGCGCTCTGTGGAGAGTGCGAGCGTGTGCCAGGAACCCACCGCTGCGCTCGATACCACAGCCCAGATCCATCACTGTGAAGGCGGAGCGAGCCTGCGGGTAGGGCAGAGGGAATGGAGGGAAACGGCTCGTTAGCATATTCTGCCCCATTCACCGCTTACCCACACATTGCCTCTTTCCTCGCAAGCACCAAGGTTAGGATAAAGCCCCTCCCCTCTTTCCTTATCGCTGCACAAACACTGGGCCGCTGGGATTCATCCGCCGCGGAACACGAGAGGCAGCAGCAGGACAATAGGCCGCGCTGACAAAATGGCGGCGGAGCCGAGGCAGGCGCAGGGGTCTTTGTCTTCCGTCTGCTTCAAGGGGCTGGGGCCAAGAAGGCATAGACACGCACAGGCACACTCCACAAGGCGCACGGGCGAGCGCACACGCAGCCACAAAAATACACGCAAGGGTTCACGCAGTCACAAACACAAAGATAGGCGCGTGCAGTCACAAACATAAAAAGACGTACAGGCACACGCATGGGTTCACGCAGTCACAAACACACATAGATGCACACAGTCACGTACATACAAAGACTTGAAACACATACGGGTTAACGAAATAATAAAAACGCACATGGGAGCATGTTGTCACAAACACATAGAGGCGCGCGTACACAAGGGGGTTCATTTATTGACAATCACGTCGATTCACGCGCAAAAGCGCACACAGGCGCCAGCAGTCACAGGTACACATATAGGGGTGCAAACAGGGACACACACACACCAAAACCCTTGAGAACAAAGGAGCAGGCCCAGTGGTGTAGCGAAACTTGAGGGGTCTCTGCAAATTGCACGAAGATCCTCCCCCCCCCCCCCCCCCCTCGCTCAGGCCCAGCCAGGAGCTTTCAGGCCAGGGTCCCGCCGCCCGTACATAGTGCCTGAGGCGCCCTCAGGAGCTCGCCCCCTCTCAAGCGGAGGCTATTATGCCACTGAACAGGCCTCGTTTTATTTTTATTTTTGGAGGGGTTTGAATACACATCTCCAGCCGGCTCCGTTTTAGAAGGCTTACTTGACCGACCATAGGATCACGAATCTTCTGTGGTGATGCCACATACGGACTGAAGTCTCACACAGAAGGCTGGTACCCTAGGACCTTGCAGACATGGATTGATCCTAGTTTTGTACTTAACCGATTTCCCATTAGGCATTGTATTTGCTGCACCCTTGGTCGCACCTTCAACTTTCACAATGTTCATGCGCCTCACCCCAACACCTTAGTGAAACACAATGAAAACAATCTGATTTGTGGTGGGCCCCATGGCTGAACGTGTTCCCTGGGCCTCTCACACTGGGTGCCGAGTACTGCAGTGGGGCCCTGTTGTGGTGGGCTGTGATCCTGAACGTGCTGTTAACCTTTCTAAGCAGTCTGTTTAGGAAGCATGCACTGCCCAGCCGTCTGCGGTTGTTGAATAGCGGCATTACTAGTCTGTGTGAGAGAGGAATAGAAGGTACCAGAAGCGGTTGTATCTGTTCTCTCAGTATTTCTCCCACCCCCTGCCCCTCCCCTCTTCTCTGGTGTCTTCTCCCACCCCCTCCTACCCTTTCTCTTCCGGGGATAGGGATATACTTACAGAGATTACACCACTTAAAGAGTGAAGAATACATGTTAACCCTCGGCCTCTTGTGTCCTTACCAGCTCTGGAGAGGGCAAGAAAACCGGGACCTGTGCGGGGACCCTCCATACTCCCTCCTATAGTTCTTTGTCTAGTTTTCGCTCCCCTTTTCGTCTCTATTTGGCAAACCACTTTTTATTTTATTTGTATGTGCACATGGGCGCGTGGAGGTTTTTTTGTGCTAGTGAGTTATATGTGTTTGGTTGTGTGGAGTTGGTGAGCGTGATGTGTGCATGCTGTTCTGTGGTGTTGGACTGCGTGCCTGCCGTGGCGTGATACTGACGTTTGTGATGTTAGTGTAAGGAGGGCTGGTGACGTCTGCATCTCCGATTATGTGTCTGCATGCGTGCCTTCGCTTCTGTGCAGTTCAAGTGTTGTTGGGGGGTGGGGTGCCTGTGTGCAGTTCGCGTTCGTGTGTTGTTGATGTCTTTGTATGCCTGCCTCATTGCGTCAGAGCGTGTTTGCGCGCTCTGATTTCCAATGCATCCCACGTGTGTGTGCTCGCGTATTTCAGTATGTATTGTAAACATGCGTGCGCACTACACTATTTTCATGCATTCTTTCTCACTGATGAAAACAAAAAAAAACAAAAAAAACGAGTGTACGCCCCACAGCATTTGAACCCAATGGCTAGTACGCGGGAATGGTCTGTGCATGTCCTTTACATATTGTAGAGCAAAGCGAAGTGACATGCAAGCACCTGAAAAAGGCAGGGTTGTAGAAGAATCAACTTATACAAAATGCAGTAATAGGCGACTAAGTTCCAATCGCTCCGATACCAGCGCTATACAATGTATTGACAACAACACGTGCTATTTGCGCCGGTCTCCATATAATAAACATAATATTTAGAAACAAATGTAATTTATTGTTGTATGATCAGAACTAAACATAAACTGCTCATCTGGAACTTTTGTAAAAGAGGAAATGTTAATATTCCTAGATTCAGGTGGGTACCACAGGCTGGAATCAGTGTGCACGTTACAGGCTTTCAGATGTTAATATTCCTAGATTCAGATTGGTAACACAGGCTGGAATCAGTGTGCACGTTACAGGCTTTCAGATGTTAATATTCCTAGATTCAGATTGGTAACACAGGCTGGAATCAGTGTGCACGTTACAGGCTTTCAGATGTTAATATTCATAGATTCAGATTGGTAACACAGGCTGGAATCAGTGTGCACGTTACAGGCTTTCAGATGTTAATATTCCTAGATTCAGATTGGTAAAACAGGCTGGAATCAGTGTGCACGTTACAGGCTTTCAGATGTTAATATTCCTAGATTCAGGTGGGTAACACAGGCTGGAATCAGTGTGCACGTTACAGGCTTTCAGATGTTAATATTCCTAGATTCTGATTGGTAACACAGGCTGGAATCAGTGTGCACGTTACAGGCTTTCAGATGTTAATATTCCTAGATTCAGATTGGTAACACAGGCTGGAATCAGTGTGCACGTTACAGGCTTTCAGATGTTAATATTCCTAGATTCAGATTGGTAACACAGGCTGGAATCAGTGTGCACGTTACAGGCTTTCAGATGTAAATATTCCTAGATTCAGATTGGTAAAACAGGCTGGAATCAGTGTGCATGTTACAGGCTTTCAAGCGCATTAGACTCGGGCGCTTTTCGTTTCCCGGGACCATTCGGGGTCACATTTTTCGCTCGCAGGAATCCGGGCTCCTTTCATCGCCGTGTGTAGGAGGGATGTTAGTTCTCGAAGTCCAACACGGATGCGTAGGAGTGCTCAGTTTTGAACACAAAGGAATGAACCTTATCTCTGTTGAGAACACCCCTCCTCGCTCATTTCAAAACTCTGTGCCGCCGCAGAAGGCAGCTATGCCGGCTCCGAGGCCACGCACTGTGCGTTAACGCATAACATATCTAGCCGTGGACCTGGGCTGAGAGCTCCATTCCTCGTCCCCACCTCCGAAAATACCACAATTGCAGTCCGAGAAGCTTTTACGTGGACTGCTAACCATAAAACACATTTGTATTATAGTAGGTCGTGTTTATATTTGTACGAATATCGAATAATTGTGTCTCCCGACCTTAGCTAACAGTTAAATTATGTTGAACAAAGTGTTCCCCATTGGATACACTTGATTGTCAAATGTCTTTCAAAATATGTATCTAAAAATTAACCCTGCCTTCCAAAATTGAAGAAAAGTGTACAAAATGGATCAGTGTATAGAATTAGCTGTGACAATATAAATAACAAAAGCGACATGCAATCTAAACTGTGAATTAATATACAGAGCACAATTAAAACCGTTCATTTGACACGCTTTCCTAGGTTTGCATTCGAAATTTTCATTCGCCCATATGCGGGGTTCAGTAAAAAATAGTTCAAAAGTATTTGTGACATATATTTACAAGTATACAAAGTCAATAAAATAAATATGGCCCTGTGCTTCTGGCATCTGTGCGGGTAGCTGCTTGGCACAAGAAAACAAAATGGCTGAGTGGTCTGCTTCTAGTTTGCATTATTACAACAGATGCACTTTAGCATAATATATTTTATTCTAAATAGCTGTTTCTTCAAATACCAGACAACTTGAAAAATAACACACTTTTCGACTGTGTAATGTCACATGTTCAATTACTCCGCGGATGACGTACAACGTGTCGTTTTAAATAACCCCTTACATGAAATACAAATACCAGCAACTGTCACAATTGTGCAAAAAAACTACTCTCTCTCAAACTATGTGGGACAAAGTATACTAAATAGGTGGAACTGAAGTCCCCGTGGGCCTGAATCAAATCCCCCCTCCCCTCAAAAAGTTATGCGGAATAAATGCTACAATTAGCCACATAAATACAACAAGACCAGGATAAATAATTGGTGATACAAAATGCCTTACTCAAATAATAAATACGTACCGTGTCGGTCAATGCAATTCGTACATTACTGAGTGAACCATAAATTAACTGCTCGTGAAATAAGTTCATATGCAGGCTACAAAGATCCGATCGCGCTGCCCTGGTCCACAAAGACGCTTGCTGAGGCCGCTGTGACTTGCCTCCGATAGGCAGCAGTTCAGCAGTCGTGGTTTGCAGTGTATATTGCACTGTCATGCTTTTTACAGCTGGGAGGGTCCTCTCCCTGACGCACAGCGAGGACCCCCAACCCTAATACCCTTGGCACTCAGAATAAGTAACACTGTAGGTCAGCAACAAAGTGAGGTAATTCGATGTGAGTCCGCAAGCCGAGCCCACTACAGGTGCGTGAGCTTGGGCGCCTCCTGGATGCGCCCCTGCGAGGGGTGGTGCGAGCTGAGGTCCGTGTAGGTTGGGTGCGGGTCGCACGGTCCGTGGTGGTGGCTGCCCGGGATCTGGGCAGCGCAGCTGTAGTCCGCGCTGGCCGAGGACGGGTGCGAGAGGTGGCCCAGGTTGAACATGGGGCCCGAGGCCGGCATGGAGTCCACAAAATTACCGGCACCCACGTAGACGGGGCTGCCCTGCAGGCCGGGGCTGCCGAAGGCGCCGCCCCCGCCCCCCTGCTGCAGGCCGTGGTGCTCGTACTCGCCCGGGTAGCGCTTCTGCTGGGGCAGGCTGAGCGGCGCTGTGTATGCGGCCAGGCCGTACATGCTCTGCTGCGACTTGGCGAAGGAGGTGGGCGAGGGCGCGTCGTAGCCCAGGGCGCCCACGCCCGACAGCTGGCCCGGGTAGGCCATGTGGCCGCCGGGCCCGCTCAGCGGCGGGCTGCGCTCGGGGGACTGGCCGGCCGGGGAGTGCATGATGCCCTTGGCCTTCTGGTCCTTCTTGTACTTCATGCGCCGGTTCTGGAACCAGATCTTGATCTGGCGCTCGGTCAGGTTCAGCAGGTTGGCCATCTCGACGCGGCGCGGCCGGCACAGGTAGCGGTTGAAGTGGAACTCCTTCTCCAGCTCCACCAACTGCGCGCTGGTGTAGGCCGTACGTACTCGCTTGGAGGCCGGGCCCGGGGGGCTCTTCTCCTCGCAGGTATCCCCTAAGGAGGCAAGACAGTACACACTTACTTCAGAGCCGAGGATACAACAGACTGCGTGCTGCGCACCCCACCCCACATGCCTGCAGCTGTACTTACTTCTGAACAGGGGACACACCAGGCTGCCTGCTCCTGCCCCCACATGCCTGCAGCTGCAGTACTTCTGAACAGAGGACACAACATGCTGCCTGCTCCCTGCAGCTGCTCTTACTTCAGAGCTGGGGACACCACAGGCTGTCTGCTCCCCACCCCACATGCCTGCAGCTGCACTTACTTCTGAGCTGGGGACACCACAGGCTGCCTGCTCCCTGCAGCTACACTTACTTCAGAGCTGCGGACACCACAGGCTGCCTGCTCCCTGCAGCTACACTTACTTCACAGCTGGGGACACCCCACATGCCTGCAGCTGCACTTACTTCATAGCTGGGGACACCACAGACTGCCTGCTCCCTGCAGCTACACTTACTTCACAGCTGGGGACACCACCGCCTGCCTGCTCCCTGCAGCTACACTTACTTCACAGCTGGGGATACCACAGGTTGCCTGCTCCCTGCAGCTACACTTACTTCAGAGCTAAGGACACCACAGGCTGCCTGCTCCCCAACCCACATGCCTGCAGCTGCACTTACTTCAGAGCTGAGGACACCGCCGCCTGCCTGCTCCCTGCAGCTACACTTACCTCACAGCTGAGGACACCGCCACCTACCTGCTCCCTGCAGCTACACTTACTTCAGAGCTGAAGACACCACAGGCTGCCTGCTCCCTCCACCTCCACTTACTTCAGAGCTGAAGACACCACAAACTGCCTGCTCCCCACCACACATGCCTGCAGCTACACTTACTTCAGAGCTGAGGACACCACAAACTGCCTGCTCCCCACCTCTCAACCCTGCAGCTACACTTACTTCAGAGCTAAGGACACCACAGGCTGCCTGCTCCCCACTTCTCATCCTTACAGCTACACTTACTTCAGAGCTGGGGACATCACAGGCTGCCTGCCTGCTCCACATCCCATATGCCTGCAGCTACACCTACTTCCGAGCTGAGGACACCATAGGCTGCCTCTCCCCAACCCACATGCCTGCAGCTGCACTTACTTCCGAGCTGAGGACACCACAGGCTGCCTGCTCCCCGCACCCCTTCAGCTGACCCACGGCGGGTGTGAGTGATTAACTCAGCCAAACCATTTTCTTTGCATTCTGTGTCCTTTAGCTTTAATTGCTGACTGAATTCGGGACTACAAGTCCCAGAATGCAAAGTGACTGAGGACTGTGTGCACTGCTGACACTGCACAAGGCATGGCAGCACTCTCAGATATGCTGTGCTCGGTGTAAGGTACACTAATACTGTCTTGCACTCAAGTTGCCTTTGGAGGTAACAGAGGTTCTTGTGTGTGCCAGTAATGGACACACTAGGCACGCTTCTTTCCTTTGCTGCCTGGTGCTTTCCAATGTTCCTTCTCTAAACGGAAACAACTCGAAACTACAGTATCCGGCATGCACAGAAAAACGGAATGGGTGGTTTATTCGCACCTGAAAATGGTTTACTGTAAAGTGAACATATTCTAGACATGTTTTGTGAAGAAGAGCCACGCTACACGTACTTCCAGTCACAAAGACACATTGCATTTATGCAAAACAGACTCATACATCGCACACTTGAAAACAGGCTTACTGTGACTTGCCCCATACCAAGTAGTAGTAGCCCATCCAGGCGTGTCCTTCTTGCAGCCTGCTTTTAATGGGGCAATTCAATACTAGAAGCTCCTGGGGAGAAGGCCAAAACCAGCAGATGAGCTGCTTAGACCTGCCAGGAGACACTTTGAGGTCTGTGCTCTTTGCTAACGTGTTTCATTGACTTCCCCGTGTGTTGCTGGTTGGCTGCACCGCTCAGGCACACCACACCACCGTTACCCAGAGTTTAGAGTAGTGTGATGGCTCTGCAGTAATGTCCTGCATGTTGGACATGTGCACTTGTTTATTTCATCAATTCCCCTACAGTCTACTTATTGGCATACATCACCCTGAATGCACGTGACTACACGTAAATACACGTGCTGCAGGTCTTGCCTCAGCTCAATTAGACAGACTCGGAGCACTAAAAAGGCTGCCACAGATGCAACCATCCGAAATAGCAAAACAATTGTTTCTTTTAACAAGCTACTGAATTAAAAGAAAATGCACGATCTTTCATGGCGCTGTCATGTATTAAAAGCATAATTAAACAAAAAAAGAGTGTATCCATCCAAGACTGAAAAAATGACAAAGAAGTGATAAAGAAGTGAATCACTGTGTTTTAAAAGAACCCTCACTCACCAACCTGGTTGGTGACATGCTTCATCATTGGGTTCCCACCGGAGAGACCGAATGCCTCTCCGGTGTGCTGCGACGCCTGATTTACAGCGGAGCTGGTTTTGGTAGAGACAGTGCAAATTGTGAAGGTGCAGGTTTAAAAAGGTGTCACAATTTTAACCAAAAAATAACTTTAATAGTGGCAAACTGGACACAGTTAAAAGGGGTGAGGTGGACGTGTAGGCTCTGGTGACTATTGGACCAGCTACGTCCTAATCAAAGTGAAAGGTGGTTAAAAGCAGCCTTAATTAAAATTAACCGGCTAATATTTATTCTAAAATACTATCCCAGTCACAATTGCTGGTCGTGTAGTGTTTTAACCCTAGGTTCTATTTCTACCTGTCGGGGTGTAGCTGGGGGTGTCACTCTTAAATGTTTCCTGGCCTCCTATATGTATTAAAGTGGGAAACGTGTACACTTAATGGTGTGGCCTTTCTGTGTGGTGCTACAAATGATGGGGAGTAAGCCTGCGCTTCATGGGTGCCAGCTGCTTTCATACATAGAGGTTGGGGGTTTCAGTGAGCACATAAAATAGACGGGGTACCTCATTTTGTTATTTACTAGAAAATGATTGACACAGAAAGATTGGGCGGGGTTTACACTCCTGTGGTCTGTTACCCACACAGGGGGAAATCCTTCTGAGGCTATGGCATGGACCCTATGCTTTATATAGTACAGTTGAGTTGTATGGGGAAGTTTGGTGGACTACAGCTTTAAATGTTTTGCAGAATATTATGTCATTCAGATACGTATCAACTAGCACCAATTGTATTTGACAGAAAATGGCTGCTTAATGGTAAACACTCCTACATACATACGTGAGGCTGCTGTTAGAAACCTTCTCCTAGACTTGTCTAGAACTTGCACCTTATACATGTATGTTTGTGTATACTGTACACTTGTCTGGAAGTTTCGCCTTACACATGGGTGTTTGTGTATACTGTACACTTGTCTAGAAGTTTCACCTTACACATAGGTGTTTGTGTATACTGCAGACTTGTCTAGAACTTTCACCTTACACATGGGTGTCTGTGTATACTGCAGACTTGTCTAGAACGTTCCCCATATACATGGGTGTCTGTGTATACTGCAGACCTGTCTAGAAGTTTCAACTTACACATGGGTGTCTGCGTTTACTGCAGACTTGTCTAGAACTTTCACGTTACTCATACGTGATTGTGTATACTGCAGACTTGTCTAGAAGTTTTACCTTACACATGGGTGTCTGCGTTTACTGCAGACCTGTCTAGAAGTTTCACCTTACACATGGGTATTTGTGTATACAACAGACTTGTCTAGAACTTTCACCTTACACATGGGTGTCTGAGTATACTGCAGACCTGTCTAGAACTTTCACCTTACACGTGGGTGTTTGTGTATACTACAGACTTGTCTAGAACCTTCACCTTACACATGGGTGTCTGAGTATACAGCAGACTTGTCTAGAACTTTCACCCAACACCTGGGTGTTTGTGTATACGACAGACTTGTCTAGAAGATTCACCTTACACATGGATGTTTGTGAATACTGTACACTTGTCTAGAAGTTTCACCTTACACATGGATGTTTGTGTATACTGCAGGCTTGTCTAGAACTTTCACCTTACATATGGATGTCTGTGTATACATGGATGTTTGTGTATACTGCAGACTTGTCTAGAACTTTCATCTTACACATGGGTGTTTGTGTATACTGCAGACTTGTCCAGAATGTTCGCCTTACAGATGGGTGTTTGTGTATTCTGCAGACCTGTCTTGAACTTTCACCTTACACATGGGTGTTTGTGTATACTGCAGATTTGTCTAGAAGATGCACCTTACACATGAATGTTTGTGTGTACTGTAAACTTGTCTAGAACTTTCTCCTTACACATGGATGTTTGTGTATACTGTACACTTGTCTAGAACTTTCACCTTACACATGCATGATTGTCTATACTGTACACTTGTCTAGAAGTTTCACCTTACCCATGGATGTTTGTGTATACTGCAGATGTGTCTAGAAGTGTCACCTTACACATGGATATTTGTGTACACTGCAGATTTTTCATGAAATGTCACCTTACACATGGATGTTTGTGTATACTGCAGATTTGTCTAGAACTTTCATCTTACACATGGATGTTTGTGTAAATTGTACACTTGTCTAGAAGTTTTGCCTTATGTAGGGAAGGACTTTGCCTACACTGACCCTTTCTTTAGAAAGGTGTTTGCATAGACTGCACACTTGTTTAGAGATTTCACCCCACACACTTGTTTTTAATACACTGCACACTTGTTTAGTGGTTAGTGGTTTCACCTGACAAATGGGCGTTTGCCTTCCTTGCACACTTCTTTTGAAGTTCAGACACCTCATAGGCAACATTCGGGCATTTGAGTGTACCCCAGGTCAGTGTAGAAATGTTCACGTAATGGATGTCTTTGAGTACACTAACACTTCTCTAGGTGTTACACACTACATATGACTATACTGCATGCTAGTATAGAATGTTCACTTTACACAAAAGTGATTGTCCTCACTACACACTTGTTTAGAAATTTCATGAAATAGTGGTGTTTGTCAGCACTTAAACACTTACCCAGAGGTGTCCGTTACACACAGTGTTTGTTTATGCTGCATATCTGTTACAAAGATTTGCCCACACAGGCAAGTTTGTATGCATCATTCAAGATGATGGGGCGACCCTGTGTCCCTCAGAACCTGGGTATTGGTAATATAGAGAACAGTTGGTTGTGTTGGGTGATACAGTTGTTGTGATTTCTATATTGAATACAAGGGTAATGATGTCTCACAATTCCTTTTTGCAATAAACGGGAAACAATTGAGATAAAAACACACCAAGAAAAGGAACTATTCAAAAGCGGAGTTAATTTACTCTTATATTTTTCAATAAAGCATTGAAATAAATGGCTGTCACCGACACAAGTAAATTGTGACACTACAAAGGTGACTATTGTGAGAAAGTGACATATGGTGATTGGTGAAGTAAACGGATGTTTTTAAGCTTCTGTCCTGTCTCCTGATTTGTCACATGTAATGCAAGACCCAAAATTGATTTATTTTAGGTCAAGAAAACTGTATAAACATTTGTGATAGTAATGTCAATGTTTCGACCCTGGAAACCCGCAGAATGATATGCGTCACAACGGGTCTTCCTCAGGACAGTCGAAGGAGGGGTGGACAGCCAAAAGGTCAGGACGTAGTGGAGATCCAGAGGTATAAATACGATTAATTAGGGTTCTGTTGGGGTGGGAAAGTACATCATCCGGTAGGTTTCTTCCTGTGCGTTAAAACACTCAAATACTCTGAAGATCTCCACCAGCAGGTTGGAGTCTTCATCGTGGGCAACGCCACAGAAACACTTAACATCCACCAGCCGGTTGGAGTCTTGTGATACAGCCTTTTGTCTTTAATTACAGCCACCCAAAAAGGTCGAATACTTAAAGTTTTATGCATACGTCTGTATTCCTCAGTAAGGTTTTCTTGAGATCGAAACTCCAACCTGCTGGTGGAGATCATTCTGCGCTGTTTCCAGGGTCGAAACGTTGACATTACTATCACACATGTCTATACAGTTTTCTTGACCTAAAATTAAATCATTATTGGGTCTTTCATTATGTGTGACAAATCAGGAGACAGGACAAACGTTTAAAAAATATATTTTTATATTATTTTATGTCACTTGTGTATGTCATGTATATAGTGTACCGTTTACTTCAGTCACCATATGTCACTTTCTCACAATAGTCCTTTGTATTGTCGCAATTTACTTGTGTCTATGACAGCCATTTATATTCAATGCTTTTTTGAAAAATATAAGAGTAAATTAACTCCGCTTTTGATTAGTTCCTTTTCTTGGTGTGTTCTTATCTCAATTGTTTTCCATTTATTAGAATAAGGAATTGTGCAACATCATTAAGCTTGTATTCAATAAAGATATCACAGCAATTGTATCACCCAACACAACCAACTGTTCAAGTTTGTATGCATGGCACACTTAGTTAGAAGTAGATTTGTAAGTACTGAAGGCTCGAGCTACGGGCTTGGTTCAGCCCAGGGTCTTCTTGGCCCTCTAACCCAGGCCAGCTGAGCTATGTGGCTTCTGCCTTCTAACCTTGTGCGCCAAGAATTAAAGACAAACCATAAGCCCGTGTTGTCAAAAAGGAGAGAAAGGGAGAGTCTAGTTGTGGTTGAGCAGTGTAACTTGAAACCAGAAAGCCTGGAATCCATCTTGGTTCCCTGCTTTACCAAAATATTTCAGCCTTGACAAATATTTTATTTCACAAACCTTTTTCCTTATCTTCTATGATATTTTCGAATATGCACTGCATCTGATGTGTACAAAAACCTTGTGTTTGATTTAATAACTAGAATGTTGCTTCATATACAACAGTCTAGGCTACATATAGGATACAGAGGACAACCTACTTGCCTGTTAATTCACGAATATTGTCATCATGGAGGGAATGTTTCTAAGTCTATTTTTAAAATTATCACTTTTTAGGAGAAATTCTCTCAAGGAATTGATATATTATGACTTCCAAGGTGAAATGCTTCTTCATGTTAAACAAATACATCTTTTTAAACTTTGAAGAGCTTTTATTATCTTTCTACACGTTTGTTGCACGAGTTACATGCCAACCCATTGGCTCACTTTGGCTGGCTGCCTCTCTTTAGAAGTTTCACAGCACACATGGGTGTTCGTCTGGACTGAAGGAGTGTTGGTTTCATATTACACAAGGGTTTAGGCGTTTCACATTAAACAATGCTGCACACTTGTTCAGAAGTTTACACTACATTCGGGTGTTTGTCTACACTGTACACTCGTTGATAGACTTCATGGAGAACAAGGTGGTGCTTTTACACTGCACACTTGTGTAGAGGTTTCATTTTACACACTGTTGTTTGGCCACGCTACACATTAGTTGAAAGGTTTCACAATACACAACGCGGCCCGTCTACGTTGTACACTGGTTTGGAGATTCACATTAGACACGGATCTTTAGAAGCTGCCCTTTACACAAGGAAGCGGCTCTGCACTGCACATCTTTGTAGAAGTTTCACATTGCATAAGGAATCTTCTCTACACTGCCTGCTTCTTTACACTACCCAGATTTTAGAAGTTTCCTATTACAGAATGGTGTTGCATCCATCCAGCAATTGTTTACAAGTTTCAAATTACACAGGGAGAGTGTCTACACTGCACCCGTGTTGCGATAGTTCACATTAAATTGTACCGTTTGTATACATTACAAACGTTTGCAAAAGGTTCGCATTATATTGGGGTGTCTATTTACACTGCACACTAGTTTAAGGCTTCACGTTAATATGTTTGAAGTGTCATATTAACTACGTGTGTCTGTGTGTACTGCACAATACTGTGGATGTTTCTCGTTAGATACTTGAGTTGGTTTGCACTGCTCACTTTTTTAGAAGTTTCTCATTTTAGAAGTTCCTCATTATTTGCACGTGTTTGTCAACACTCTACACTGTTGTGAAGTTTCACGTCCCGAAGGGTGTCTGTCTGCACTGTGCAGTCGTTGTGATGTTTCACATTACACACGGATGCCTCTCTCCGTGCACACTCGTTTAGAGGCCTTGCCTCACACACCTCTCTTGATGCACACACACTGTAACGTGCTGCACACCTGCCGGGGCACTGTTGGGGTGCTTGTCCGAACTTCTCACTCGTGATGGTTCACATTACACACGGGTGCATCTCTAGTCCATGCACACTCCTTAAGAGGCCTCGCCTCTTACACACACACACACACCTCTCTTGATGCACACACACCCTGGCGTGCCGTATATCTGCAGGGCCACAGCTGGGGTCCTTGTCTGCCCTGCACACTCGTGATGCGTCACATTACACACGGATGCATCTCTAGTCCATGCACACTCCTTAAGAGGGCTCGCCTCTCACACACACACACACCTCTCTTGATGCACACACACCCTGGCGTGCCGTATACCTGCAGGGCCACAGCTGGGGTCCTTGTCTGCCCTGCACACTCGTGATGCGTCACATTACGCAGGGATGCATCTCTAGTCCATGCACACTCATTTAGAGGCCTCGTCTCTCTCACACACACACACCTCTCTTGATGCACACACACCCTGGCGTGCCGCATACCTGCAGGGGCACAGCTGGGGTCCTTGTCTGCCCTGCACACTCGTGATGCGTCACATTACACACGGGTGCATCTCTAGTCCATGCACACTCCTTTAGAGGCCTCGCCTCTCACACACACACACCTCTCTTGATGCACACACACCCTGGCGTGCCGCATACCTGCAGGGGCACAGCTGGGGTCCTTGTCTGCCCTGCACACTCGTGATGCGTCACATTACGCAGGGATGCATCTCTAGTCCATGCACACTCATTTAGAGTCCTCGTCTCTCTCACACACACACCTCTCTTGATACACACACACCCTGGCGTGCCGCATACCTGCAGGGGCACAGCTGGGGTCCTTGTCTGCCCTGCACACTCGTGATGCGTCACCTTACACACGGATGCATATCTAGTCCATGCACACTCCTTTAGAGGCCTCGCCTCTCACACACACACACACCTCTCTTGATGCACACACACCCTGGCGTGCCGCATACCTGCAGGGGCACAGCTGGGGTCCTTGTCTGCCCTGCACACTCGTGATGCGTCACATTACGCAGGGTTGCATCTCTAGTCCATGCACACTCATTTAGTCCTCGTCTCTCTCACACACACACCTCTCTTGATACACACACACCCTGGCGTGCCGCATACCTGCAGGGGCACAGCTGGGGTACTTGTCTGCCCTGCACACTTGTGATGCGTCATATTACGCAGGGATGCATCTCTAGTCCATGCACACTCCTTTAGAGGCCTCGTTTCTCTCTCACACACACACCTCTTGATGCACACACACCCTGGCGTGCCGCATACCTGCCGGGGCACAGCTGCTCTTCTGCTTGGAGTTCTGCCGCGACTCTTTCATCCAGGGGAAGATCTGCTTGCTGATAGTGGCCGAGGCCGGGCCCGAGGAGCCGCCGGCCGCCTTGGGCTTCTTCTGGGCCGGGGTACTGTTCACGGGGGGCGGGGAGGGGGACAGCGAGGGGGGCTGCGGCTCGCCCAGGCTGGGGGGCTGCCCGCTGCTCTGACTGCCGCTGGTCCGCATGCAGCTCCCGCTGATGTCGCCGGATTTGTGGCTGGGGGGCCGCACCGCGGAAGTCTGTATGGAGCAGGCCGAGCTCTGGTAATCATTGTCCAGGCTGGGCTGCCCGTAGGGCTGGTGGCCGGCGCTGTAGCTGTAGGCATCGGCCTTGGTGTAGGCGTAGCCGCCGAACAGGCCCGAGTTGTCGTAGTAGGCAGTTTTCTGCATTGTGCTTTCTTGGAGCGGCAGGACCTGGGGGCCCTTATCAAATAACATGGGCCTCAGGCTCACGTCGTCACGTCAAGCCGAGTGCAGGTGGACAATTCACCTATGGACAAAAGCACCAAACAGTATTAAACCAAAAAAAGCACAAGGACCAAAAAAACACAAACATGTTTCATAGCCGCCACAAGCAGCACGTGGACACCAAGGGCACCATTTTACTTGCACAACAAGGCAGAGGCAGCGGTAATGCAAACAGTTAATAAATACAACAAAATAGAGCCTTTTGTACCTGAACAGCTTAAAACACGGTTCCTTATAGGTCTCCTTTTAAGTTTTAGGCTGTGCTAGCAGCCTATAACTTACAACATTTTAAAACTAAATGTTGTTTTATTGTCTCAGTATGGGCCACTTCTTACATGGGTCAGTATTCTGTGGCTTTCTTCAGAAACATGCATTTTTGTTATATAACTGTATTTGCTAACTTTATGTCGGGGGTAAGGGCGCTTTAAAGACGGCTTGCATTAGGACTAGCTCCGTAAATACGTAAGGCCTGCAGACTTTGGACAACACTGCATGTGGGAAACCACACATCGTGGAAAGATATGTCTATTTCCACCAGATGAATTCTACATTAATGTAGCTCATCTCATTCGCATTTTCATGTCATTTCTGTCTTTCTCCGTACACACGTTTCTGCTCTCCTCCTCTTTAAATACGAACGTGCTGATATAATATGGCCGCCTATACGTCCACAATAATTTCCATTTTGAATTGAACACTAATGCATTTGGCTTAATTTAACAGATCGGGCTGGCACTGATAGAGTCGCTCGGTTCAGATGCTCGGGGTTGCATACCCCTGGCATTTTGTAATTTTGTTTAAAGATTAACCACATCCCCTCCCCTCCAGTGTGTGAGCTGCGCAGGGGCATGATGGATTGAACTGAAGTCAGAACCTGAAAAACCGGAGAAAATTCCATCCCTTTTGTAAGGCCTGTCTCGGATTTTTTTCCGATCTCTTGTAGTTAAAATATAACTACGCTCTTTCAGCAACTTTTCTTTACCCCACAAAGAAAGTCAACGGGTCAGCGTTTCTTTCTCTAATACTTTGATCCCCCTAGCTGTCAAAATAATGGTAAATCAACATTATTATATGGCTATATTTCAAACAAACGTTATCGAAACAAAAAGTAATTATCTGCTTTTTCACGATAATTCCTATATCACCCTCTTGAAAACACATGTAAGCGATAGCGTGGATTGCAGAGTGTGTGTAATCTTGGAGGTACCCTAGATGTTATCTTGTTTCTTCGTTACCTCAGAGGGTGTCTTTGATGCAGCCACAGCCACAGGCGCACACAACTCTCACGCCGTGGACTCGAGGGCTGGCCTGAGCGGCTCCGGTGAAGTTCGTGCTGCCCTGTCCGTCTGCGAGGGCTGTGTCTTCAGAGGCCAGAGACTGCGTGGGTGGAACTGCCAGCACTCCCCGCAGTCCGAGTCAGTCACCCATCTTATATTGCACTTATCACACCCGTAATATTGGGACGCGGAGGCTGATTTACACCAAG
This sequence comes from Triturus cristatus, assembly GCF_964204655.1. Taxonomy (NCBI): domain Eukaryota; kingdom Metazoa; phylum Chordata; class Amphibia; order Caudata; family Salamandridae; genus Triturus; species Triturus cristatus. The sequence continues at coordinate 840,408,940 of NC_140583.1, forward strand.
TGCAGCCGGTACCTGCCGCTGCATGAACCTCACTGCCGAGAATCCGCCTTCTAACGAGGAAACCTTTCCCCTAGATAATGAATCTACACTTCTATACGTAAAAGACACTCGAGAGCTCTTGGTCTTACATGGTGTGGTGTGTGTGTGTTCGATGATGTGCTGTTTTGTGTGAACATCGAAATGTCCATACCCGGCCTGCTGTTGATTTATTGGCACCTTGATGGTTTTCGGGGTTCACCTTTGTGAGGTGTTCGTCTGGGGGACACTGTAAGCAGTGACCGGCCCTTAATGAGCAGGGAAGCAGTGCGCCACGGACCCCTCTCCGCCCCATACTCTGGATCCTGGGGTAATTAGGGCTGACATGAAGACAGAACAAGAGTGAGTGTAGCTCCTAAAATGGAGACGGGGCAAGCTGGCCCCGTGACCGGCACAGGGACTGGCCATTGGCGAGCCTCTGCTGAGACAGCATAAGAGATGCGACCTATAGGACGCTATGGGATGGCTACACAGTGGAATTCTAGGGTTTAGCAGTACTTGCGGAAGGGTGTTTATCCACCAGTTTTCGTCATCATAGTGAGACATCCTGGGTGGGAGGGGAGTGCCAACTCTGCCTTGCCGAGTACTTCAAGAAAGCAACACATCAAGAAAGACACACACAAAGGCACCAAATTGTCAAGAGGAATACGCCATATTGTATTCATTTGGCACTTATATCAGAAAGGAAGCTGTTTCAGTGAGCAAGGGCTCACTGTGGCTATCTGCAGGTCAAGTTTGACTCCTCTTTTTTTTTTTAATTCAGCCTCTTATCCTTCCTAGGCTAGTAAATTGAGCACCAAAGGGACTGTAATAGGGCAACACCTGTTGTTAAGAGTACTTAGAAACCACACGTCTTGTATGAACTGCTGTGTAAAATAATAAGGTATTATCACTTACACGTTCTACGAACATTATGTTACTGGCATCTTGAGGTCCCTTATCACCAGTATTATGGCATCACCGTGTTTTCTCAATCTGGGTGCCCTGTTGTGCGATTCTGGAAGTGCCATGAATATTTTGTGTCCCTTACCTTTTGATGTTTAGTCGTCAGCGGTCAGTCGAGATTTTGCTCAATGTTTAGTTTAAAAGGTCTCTGTTTACTTTAGTGTGAGAGTAAGATGAGTCTGGTAAGATATTTGTTGAGTGTGATGACTACGGATAGCTGTGCCAAAATACTTCTCCTTTTTTGTGTCTACAGCTTAGCTGTCAAACAGACTTATTGCTAACAATATGGGTTCTATACACCTCATCAGGGGTAATGAGTGCTATATAAATGCAATTGCAATACAATATACCTAGAGTGGAACTTGCCTCCTCCAATTCCAATCACTGGCTTCCTTTGCTCAGTCTCTCCCAGCCACTAGGTTACGACTCTGTAAATCACATCTTGGTTGAGCCCAGTGGACTATCCATCCCTGACCTAGCGCTATTGGGTGTTAGCCTGTATCCTGCCACTCGCGTGCTTTCATTGAACTGAATGATTGACTACTTCACAACTGTCGCCCTCCCTGTCCACTTCTGCCACTCCCTACTGTGAGTCTTGTTCTAACCTGCATTATCTCATTAAACCCAGCTCTGTTGGCTTTGCCAATGCTCCTTTAGTTTGGAGTGCTTTCTGGTTGTCTGTTGGTGTGGCATGAATAGAGGGCTCTGTTCTAGCGTGTCAGAGGTATCGCAAACCAGGAAGGGTCTTGTTGAGTATTCTCTGGCATAAGACCCTCCTGCTGTATCAAGTGCTCCCTGTTCATTCCCCAGACATCAGTGAGGTGGGCCCGGCCGCAGGGAGGAGGGTGGAATACAGGTATGGAAAGTTCTTCTCTCTTGATAACCCTATCCATTAATTCCCACAAAGGCAATGATTACTACCCATAGTTTGCAATATCTTCTGTCTGTAAGTTCTCACTTTAAGATCAGGACTTTCGTGAGTTTTTTAATCTGTTTAGTGAAAAGAGTCATAATCCATCTAGTTTAATTAGGAGGAAAACAGTTTTAAAGTTAACTTGTGAGAAAATGGCACATCCAGCTTCAGCACCCGCGTACATTCAAAAGTGTCTCCAGTTTGCCTGGTAAAAATATGCCTGTAGGAGAGATGTTGGAAAAGCGGAAATCTCCCTGAACTAGGGGCAGCCAATAATGAGAATTTACGGCACACTTGACTCAAGTAATAACAACTTTTCACACCCCTACTGTGAAATCTTTGGGCAGTGATGGGGAAAGCTCTTCTGAAGTAGCTGGTGTTATATGATATGATCTTTGCTTGTAATGCACACACATAATTGGAAGGCTTCATGGAGAGGCACAGTGGGTGGGATATTGGAACGAATAAAAGTAGTATTTTTTTTGGCAGATGTCGGCTAAAACTCTTCCAGATATCATTGTGTGCGCAGAGGGTGGCAGGGGGAGTGGGGGTCGTCAAAAGTGCAGACTCTACACTGAAGTAGGGTCAATCGCTTGTTAGGAGAATGGATATCTTAACAGTGGTGGCAGATTCTTTCCATTTTCGTAAATCTTGGCCCCTTCATATTCAGAAGTGGCACCCTGTGGCATCCATATTCATCCATATTTGAATTCAGATCCCCATTTTGAGCTTGGCACATTTTTCAGCCGGCTGCAATAACACAGGCTGTACTGGCAGCACAATGTATAATGGAATAAAGGAAAAAATAGCTTCAGATGTGTTGAACCTGCGCTTACAATCATTGTAAAGTTCCAGTTCTCTTCTCAGCATTCTAGATGCACCTAACCCTAAAGGTGGGGCAACCCGGGGCAGGGGAACCCCACCAATCTATCGTTGTGATTAAAGATGCAAAGTACACAAACCTTTTTCTCTTCACCTGAAAATGTTTTCCAGTTAAAGAAATTCCTTCAGTTACAAGAGAAAATATGGGGTGTTTGCTTACTTTACAAAGTTCCATGTTTACTTCAGGACTTTTTGGCACTAAAGTTAAATTCACTAATTCGGTGTCAAAACCATTTGAAATAATAAATAAATACTCTTAAAGGAGTGCATTTATTGTTTTTCCCAACATTCCTAATAGACTCTTCCGTTTTCTACCATAGGAGTATTTTCCCCACAAGAACATTTAATTCCCACCCAAACCTGAGCCAAGGCCTGGTCTAGATCCTCAATTCTTGAAGATATTCTTGAAAATCAGCCATTTGCACGTGCAGACAGCACATTTGTGCATCTAAGACCAAATTAAATGCATACATTGTGAACTGGACCCTACTTCATTAGTTATCTTTACTCTCACCCTCCCCTATTGTCCCAGATATGTTACTACTTTTCCTCAACTCCCCCCTTGCTGGAGGGCATATCATGCTTGAACTACACTGTCCTGTTAAGAACTTAATGGTATGGCTCTACAGCCTTCTGTTCAATCTTACTTTCATTTTTACAGATTTACACTTCAGTTGCATTATTCCCACTCTCTCCACATTGCCTACACTCTTGCATTTACCTGCGTGTCTCTGTACCATATTGCCACTTGTCTGATGCGGCTATACTTTTTTCAGTGCTTGCACCTTAAGACCTACAAGGTCTCCATCCTCGGTAGCTGTCCCCTGGAGTGACTCTAACCTGTTGCCTTTTTCTCTGGGATGTACTCCAGCACTTATTTTCAGCCTATCCCACCCTGATACTTTTATACAATGGCATCATATGTTTCTGCTGCATACATTTGGGGACATTAAGGTCGCTGGAGAAAATGATTCAAAGACTGCCTCCTATTTAATGCTCTCTAAGCCTTCACCAAAGACTATTGACCTCAAAGGTTTTTCCTCCAAATGCAACCTTTTTGCATGAATTGTCTGAAGAAAGAGTTTCGGGGTAATAGTGGAAAGACATTGGAAAAGTGCGTACTTTTTGAAGCGCGCCATTAGGGCACCGAACCCCGGTATCCCGGCTACGCCCCCTTGTACTTTCTCATGGCTGGATTGGCCTCTGCGACTGTCGAGGAATGCTTCCGGGGTGAAGAGGCAGGTCGTGACGTCACTTCCGGGCAGCACAGGTGCTGGAGGGGGAGGAGTGGTTGGGGGCCTATTTAGGCCGAGTTGCCCGGGCACTCGTCCTCTTCTCCTTCCAGTGCCGGCCCCGGAGTCTACTGACCTCACGAAGAATCCCACCCACCCATTCCTTAGAGCTATGTGTAGGTCTAGCTCGATGCAGTGGCAGTAAGGAGGCCACATAGTGTCTTGCATTGTTAAGGGGAGTCCCCCGGCATACTCCCTAGGCCATCACTGAGGGGGAGAGATGGTAAGTTCACCCCAGAGGGAATGGCTACACCAGCTGGGGGCAAGGGCGCCCCGTTACACACTAGGGCATGGGGCTATGGCCCATGGTTACACCCTATGAACCCCCCCTTGGGCAGCCTGGTAGTGGATGGGTGGGTCCCTAGGGTTGCGGATAAGGACCAGGTGGCAGGGTCCAACTTCTTAAGGACGCAGGTGGGTTGCGCCTGCGTGGTTCTCATTTGGGGGGGTAGGAGACAGAAGGCCCCTTGGTGCCGGAGCCTTAGATAACATCTTTTTACACAACATGCTGATGGTTTATGATATTAGGTTGAGCAGATATATAAATATCAAGGTGTGACGACATTTTTATAAAGTTTGATACGTTTTGAATTATAGAATTGTTAGTTATAAATTGTTGTGCTTATTTGGATGTTTTATGGTGATAAACATGGCGTTTTTTCACCCAAAATAATGGTTGTCGAATCACTAATTTTGTGGGATGGATGGGAGCGGGGCCGGGGGCAACCTGGGGGGTCCGGGTCCTATGAGTGAGTATCAGGGAGGAAACGAGTCCCTCAAGCTACTTTTGAGGTATTTTAGTGTTTTTATGTGGAGCCTGCAGGCTGTATCAATCCATGCCTCAGTGTGCTCCTTTCTTTCAGCTTCCACACGAGAGACACCACAAGTGCCACCTATCTTAAAAGTGATGAGGGACGTTTTAATTGTCACATGTATTAAGTAAGGTGGGACAGCTCGGTGTCATCCTGGGCTTTTTTCTCTCTCTCAGGCATGGACCGTGAACATGGGTTGCCAAACGCAAACGGCACCCGAAGTATAAGCAATAGCCGGAAGCTAACTAATTAAAAAAAACTTGAGTGATCTTTATTCTGGAGATGCAGTGGTAAAGAAGCACGTAGACATGCTTTTTGAAAGGTTTCTCAGACAGAACCTGTGAGGCATTACCTTCTTTTATCATTAAATCAGCCCTCATTAGCCAGCTCAATAATCCCACTGCTGGCTGAAGCTCTTAGGACTGGTGGCATTCCTATGCTAGCTCTTCTGTACCGTTACAGAAGGGGACCGAGTGTAATAACAAGGGCCTTAGTCCTGTGGGGAGAAGCAGTCCACAATGTATGCTTGGGCTGTGCCAACTCTGCTCAGCAACACAAGTAAAATAGGCACAGTCAGCCATATTAGGCCTTATTTGTGAAGTGAAGTTTGAGCCCCAAGGCACATTGGGTACCCATGTGCGCAAAGATGTTTCAGCCTACATGTCATAGCTTCTGGGAATTCCTCTGGGTAGCATTCCATTCCATATTCCTTGTCTCTTCTAGCTATCACAGAAGAAGAAACCAAACTGAAGCCGAAGATGTCTACATGCAATAGCGCATGAGCAACCAAATACACTTGTTGCCTTTTGTGTGCCTTATCAACGATGTGCTGCTTGAAGCACCAGGCAATGCAAACTTGGCACCTATGGCAAACTTGGCACGTCCAGGTGGGAAAACTCCTCCCACCTTGGAAGGCTCATTATGACAATGAAAAGTCATGGATAAACATTCTTGAGCCAATATGAACTACTATGAATTCCATGTGGTAGCATTCAATCCTACATGGTGCTGCTGTTCTACTGTACCACAGAAGTGACTTGACGGCCCACCTACACACACAGGCATCCACAAATGTGTCGCAGGCTTCCTGGGCCTTACTGGTGATGTCCAGCTTGAGCTGTAGGCAATCAGGAGCCACATCTGAGCATTGACCTTCCTGGGGGAGCCTCACCAAACCCTTGGAAACTAGTGGGTGAAAACTGCTTGCGCCAACACTTAGTGCCACTGGGAGCTGACACTCACCTGGAACACCCAAGCTTTGTGAACTGACTACTAATGTATGACCGTCTCATCATATGCACAGTTTACTTGGGTGTTAGTTGACATGGGCAAGCCTAACATTACCATGAAGGACAACAAGTGCAAAACTCCTACCAGCAAGCCAATGCTTGAATAAGAAATGCTGCTGGAACTGCACCATGGGAGAAAACAGTGCATTTTAGCACCAAGTGGTCCTTGAAGGGTTTCCATGTAATATAGGAAGAAGATGGTATGCAAATCCAGGAGAATTATGATGCTGCTGCACTCATCTGAGGCAAGTGTACCCCCCCCCCCCCCCCGCAAACCTTAAAAGATACCAGCATTGCATTAACTAGATGAGCAGGTTGCAGGCCTACCTTAAATGAATCAGCAGAATATGTATTCTTCATTACTAATGTTTACCTACAACAGCCCAAACTAGTACTAGACTTCCCTACGCTTTATTGCATTGTATTACAGCATTGGCACATCCCAGACCAGGACCCAAATCGTTTGAGGATTGACTTGGAAGAGCTGCTCCTTTTGTTATGGAATGAATTAATAAATTACTGGGGTTTATAAAACGCAGCTGCCCCAAGGGGGAGATCAAAAGTATTGACCATCTAACAAGATGAAAGAATGGAAAATAACCACGTTTTCAGTTGCTTCCTGCAATGACCCCGTAACTAGTAAATCAGAGGGGAGAGAGAATTCACTCCACCCTTTGCTTCCAGAAAGGAAAAAAAGGCCTTCCTCCTTTCCTAACTAGATGGATTTTGGGGACTTTGCAAGCTTAGAATTTACAGATCTTAGATTCCTAGTTGGGTGATAATGTTGAAATCTTTCCACAACATATTTAGGACCGATATCACGAAATGCTCTATGGGCCTAAAATAGTGCTTTAACTTGGGTATACTGATAACCAATGAAGATTTTTTAAATGATGGGACATTGCGAGCGGCGATGGTTGACAGGGTATAGGTTTATGCAGTGGCCTATATGAGAAGAGCTTGGTTATCTAGCACCAAAGGGAGGGGATACTGTGTGGGACATAGTATCCATGTAGTGCCCACAGGGAAATGTATTTCCTCAAGTTACTTTTCCTTTATCACGTGTGGGATGTCCCTGGAGCCTCTGCCCTTGATGACAGCAGTGACCCTCTCTCACTGTCTGTGGATCCAGTGATAACCTGTGTGTGTGGGTGAAAAGATACTGGAAGGGACTCTTACAAAGAGAATAGATTGCACCCTCTCATGCCCATGAACACAAAGGTTGTAAATAAGAGATCCATGCCATGTTCCTAGGTACCCTGTTGTTTTTGCATGTTCCTAGGATAGGCACACAGAACAGTTGTAAATACCATTAATCCAAATGGGAATAATTTACATGCTCGGTATCGCTCATGAAAACCAGGCCTTAACCGCATCGCTGCTCATGACGGAACCACTCCGTCATGAGCCACGGGCACCGTGTGCTTATGACGGAGTGGTTCCGTCATGCTGCGGCCGTTGGCGGCCGCTCCGCCCACGCGGCGCTGATTCCCCGCTGTGCGGGCGATTAGCACGAGTGGGCGGAGTCGTGACGGAACCACTCCGTCATGAGCACAGCGCGCCCGTGGCTCATGGCGGAGTGGTTCCGTCACGAGCATGGCAGCACCGCGCTGCCCCCAAACCCCCCCAGCGCCGCGGCAAAATTTGTGCCGCGGCGAAGGGGTTAATCTGACCAATGTGGACCAACAATGAACACATCGACTTGGGTAAAACACTTCTCCAGTCTTTATTCCTCTTCCTCAAATGACATGGACTATTGCCCGTTAGATTATGAAATTACCCCAATTGTAGCCCCATTATTTTTTAGTTTGAAGGAAACAATGGCAGCTATAGACACACCAGGAAAGGCTCCTGGCCCTGACAAAATACCTGGAGACTTATGGAAGCATGATAAAGGTGTTTGGGGCCCTTACATTAATCTGTTGTGCAACTCTGTTGCCTCGGGCGCACCCCTACCAGAAACTTGGAAAGGGGCAGAGATTACAACTATTTTCAAGAAGGGCGATCGCCACAACCCCTCACACTATCGACCAATTAATCTCATTGACGTTTTACAGAAGATATATGCTAGGCAAATTTTAAATAAACTGACAAATTGGATTGAGGAATATAATATTTTATCACAATATCAGGCAGGTTTTAGATCAAAGACTAGCATGACTGACCAGGTTTTTAGATTTCTTTGTATTGCCTGGATACATATATTATTTAGGAAGGGCCATTTGTATATCGCCTTTGTGGACTTAAATTAAAGGCAGCGTTCGACCTTACCCCCAGAAACCTCCTTTGGAAGTCTTTAAAAAATCAGGGGGTTCCGGGGGAAATTCTTCTACAGATAATAAGACTACATGAAGACGGATGGGGTCCACTAGGTGAACTAACTGAACCGATTAGAGTTAACAGGGGTGTAAGACAGGGGTGCGTTTTAGCTCCCATTTTATTTTCACTATGTGTCAATGACATCCCTGAATACCTTCTGGGTTGCGATCATGATTCTCCCAAGCTAGGGGGGCGCCTGTACCGGCACTCCTCTTTGCTGACGATACGATTTTAATCTCCCAAACTCCGAAAGGCTTGCAAAATTTAATAAATCTATTTGGGGTATACTGCAAAGCTAAGGGGCTAGAAATAAACTTTAGCAAAACTAAATATATGGCAGTTAACCCACATAAAACCTTCAGGAAAAATGTAACCGTGAACAACCAGAAGATCGAGCATGTGCATGATTTTAACTACCTAGGTATTACGTTGGATTCAAAAATGTCTTGGAGATCACAGCTAGAAAAAATCAAAACTATACTACTCCAAAACACTTTCCCATTAATAAGAAAAATAGAAAGTAGTTTATCCAAAGCAGTCGCACCCGCTCTCGAAGTATACAAATACAAGGCGCAATCGGCTTCATTGTATGGGGCGGAGCTGTGGGGCCCCCTGACGAATGATACATTCAAGGTGGGTGAAAACAAGTTTCTCAGGAAAGTCCTAAGCCTTCTGAAACGCACACCACTGACCCCCGTTTTGATGGATTTAAATTTTCACCGTGTGGACGACCAGGCTAACCTAAGACAATTGTTATTTTGGGTTCGCCTGTGGTGCACTGAGGAGCTTATTCATTATAGAGAGGTGCTTGAGGAAATTCTAGAACTTAATAAAGGTATAGGTTTGACTTGGCTAAAGCATATACACAACTGTTTTTTTAAATTGGGGCTTAAGCATTTTTGGGAGGAGCCCTCTGGCTTGACCACAACCTCAAAAAAGCTTTTAAAGATGACCTATTGGTCTTTTATACATGGTTTTTCGTCCCATTCTTCTAATGTGGGATCATTGACATCGCGGTTCCTTCAAATAAAAACAGTTTGGAAGTTTGAGTCCTTTCTGGATGAGATACAGCCACAGTTAGCTAAATCTTTATACCTTAAATACCGCTATGGTGTCCTACAGATAAAGGCAAATACTGTGAAATGGGCGCCTGGTGAAACAGAGGAGAGCAGATGTGTACTATGTGATTTAGGTGCAATAGAGAACGAAACACACCTACTGTTCTTCTGACCAGCCTATTTGCAATGTAGGAAGAAATGGATTAAACCCATTTGTCGTCTTCTTGGTAGTAGATCCTGCCATGAAGCAGAAAGATTATTACGTTCTGATACCACGCAAACAGTGGTTTTTAGTATTAGCAGGTATTTGTTTGCCGTAAGCTTGGTAAGGAAAAGGGAAGGCCTGAAACTCTAGGCTGACAAGAATTAATAGTATAATGAACTTGGCACGTGCATTTTATAATTATAAAATGAAATGTATAATGATTTATAGACTATTCTTAGTATTTATTAATGAAGCAATTGTTTTTATTTTATATATTATTTTAGAGGTATTTATTTAACTGTACAGTTGAATTTTTTTTAATGACCCGATATGCTTATTCCTCATATCTGTTTTTATTAATCTTTTATACTACCATGCAAAATTGCAAAACATTTGATATATCTTTCCAACATCACAAAATTGGTCGATTATTCCATGTAGTATCCAGTGTGTCTAGCAGTATTGTTTCCTATCCTTAACTTGATGCATTGTCGAAATTCTTGCATTGTCGAAATTGTTGTACTGTATTTTTATTGTGTTAACCTTTTATGGTCTTTTATACCGAAATAAAGATTGAATTGAATTGAATTGATTTGGGGAACACTTCAAGGGAGAATGATATTAGGTACACTGATTATGTCCTCACTGTGCTACCTGGATAAGAATTCAAAGTGGGTGAATGAGTTTACTTTTAAGCACGTCAAGAACTGGTTCACCTCTAAGCACTTAAAATAATTTAGGGTTGCTATTTGACGTTATTTACTGCTGCCTGGTTTATGGCACTTGGACCTTTAATTCCTTCAATTCTCTTCTACTGTGTAAACTTAAGTGGGCCTAACATGTTAGATGCCATGGAAATTATGGGTTTGATACACAAGCCTGACAAAGAAAACACCCAGTAAAGCAAGCACTGGCAAAGCCAATTGATTAGGCTTGCATTTCTAGTCATAACTAAAAAAAAAAAAGCCTGCTGCAATGAATTAAAGAAAACGAAAAATAATAGTTTTTATATACAAAGCACCTAGGAGTCAAAGAATTAAATATGTGTTGTATCATTGTAAAATAGTCTTTCATGCATTGAAACAAAACAAAAACACTCACTATGAGGCAAAATGATACCAGCCAATAGCTTGAGGTAAGAGAAATAGTCCACTGGGCTAGCCAAAGCTCAACCTATGCATTTTTTAAAGAACTGGTTACAAACAACTGATTGAGAACCTGAACTACAAAGAGTCCTGCGCCTAAAAATGGCAAATGGTTTCCCTAAGAACCACACCCCACCAGCTCACTGGCCTAAAATGGCTGCTCTGGATAGAGGCAATGTGCACACAGCGCTTTGGGGGACAGCAGCTGCCATGTTCTGATGTGTTACATGATTTGTTTATTAGACTTTCTTCACAAAGGGCTCTATACATGGAATGTGTGAGCGCAGCCATCTATTTACTAATGTAAATGTTATTCTCGTTAGCGGCTCTCTCAGGCAAGCATCATAAAGCTATAAATTACAAAAAAGCCCATCCTTGACTCCTCCACAAAAAGGCGAACCTGGCTCTGCGGCGACAGATGGGAAACTTGAGAAGAGGGGGTCTTCTTGGCCAGTCTCTCTGTTGCAAGCATCCCAAGATGCTGTTTTCTGAGGTCGTTGCTTATGGAAATCGCACAACAATTCCTTGGGGAGAACTCTTTGAAATCAAGTTTATTGCGCATCACGGGGTCCTGTGGTCACCGGGGTGAACCTCGAGCTCATAAAATGGCGCCCTCCCTCCACGAGACTCTCGGCCCATGCGCACAGCACGCCATAGCAGCCGCTACCACCTGGCGCACCTTTTCACAGCTGAAGCCCATCACATAGGTCATGGTGGGTGAGGCTAGGTTGAACCCCGCGGTGACAGTCTTGGCACGGTGTTTTTGGAGAAGGAAGATTTTTGGTGAGCAGATGTGAACTGCGTGGCATGAGACATTAATTGCCCCTCCACTGATGCCAATCACACGGCGGCAATTACGCTGCATTTTTGCCCCTCTGCTATTACCGGTGCCCCTTAGACATGAAGACTTGGGGGAGGGGGGGGGGGGTGGGCACGGTGTGCCAATGGCTAAATCTCAGACTGGCACGCGTCATACTACTTAGCCCTGACTGAAAACGGAAAACCTGAGGGTATGAAACATTGTGTCTTGATAAGAGCGTTTCACACAGGGCTCCGACTGGATCTATCTGGCTGCCATCCAGCACCATCCATCACTAAACAATACACCGGTCTGTTCTAATCGAGCCGGCCACTGTCCAACGCGACTGACCCGCAAACAATGCGAACCACAGCCTAGCACAACGGCAGCAGACCGCTGTGACACCAGGAACACTTCTAGGCCTTATTTGAGGCATGCAGAATGGATGGGTGTGCCTGTGGCCCCAGCGCAGGTTTCAGATCCGATGGAGGGAGGCTGAGGGGAGCTGTGAGGCAGATTCAATTGGGAACGCCACAAAGTACCTTGTTTTTGTTGTTGTTTTTTTTACCTTCCTACCGTGCTATTTCATGATGTTTTCTTTTTTTAAATATTGTATCCAGGCATAAGGGCGGGTAATTCTCGATTGTGACGATTGACTCAGAGAAGTGGGTGGTTCGGCCTCAATTTATCATTTTTTTTATACTTGTGGCTGCTATTAAGCCACTTCATTCTTAGATTATTAAATAAAAAAGATCAAGGCCTGTCTGCAGAGGTGATTGTAGGTCGTTACACGTGGACCCCCTCGGAACACGACGGTCGGCGTCTGTCCTCTCAATAGCGCTGCCCTCGGTAAACAGGCCCCTGTCCGGCCTTATTTACCGCGCTGCCTCGGCACACAATAGACACGAAGGAGAGCCCCCTTCAGTAAACAGGGGCCCCGCCGTGAGCTTCCATGGCTGGGTGATTCATAGCAGACGTGTAGGCGCTATTTGCAAGCTAGTAGCAGTTTTAAGACAAGGATACCTGTTGGATGTTCGGGGACCTCTGCTCCATTAAATCCGAGGCGCGGTAGGTTCCCTTGTAAATCGGGGGGTTTGTCTGAATGTCACAATCTCCCACCCCTACCCTTTCTCCAGAGGCTGATTCTGTGCATGTCTGGGGTTGGGCCCTACCCAAGCCCAGACTACACAGGCCTCAGACCAAAGACAAGCCTGCCGAGACGTCTACGTGTGTCGCTCATTGCCTGCCAACGGATTGGTTTAATTAAGAATTTATTGCAGCCAGTCTCTTTATTATTAACTATCCCCTCATAATGTGGATTTCAGATGTGGAATAAAGTCGTTTGTCGGCAAAACATCCTCTTGTAGCATCCACACGCGAGCAATTTCCTCAGGAAAACAAGGCGTTTTAGAGGGAAAAACAATATTTGCGGCTGAACCAATACACACAATTTCGTGTTCTTTTTTTCTCTAAATACCAAATGCTTCTGAACTCTTCCTGAACCTTTCGAAGGAGGCGAGCGGCCATAAATCACAGGACAATGGCGGACTGTTCCCGGTTCATCCTCTTTGCACGTCCTTTCTGGGCCTAGGAGCAGGTAACACCCGCCTGGACACGGCACACACTTGGTTTGTCCAAACGTGGCCACATCAAAGCAAAACCCCGTTTGCTCTCCCCCGCCGCCACCCCCAGCCAACTGGTTTGCAATTAGAATTCCACCGAGTACGACAAATGCAGGGCAATAAACTGGTCACTCAGAGCCTTATCCCAGATCAAGAGGAAAGACCTAAACCACCCCGAGGAGAAGATGGAAACCTTGCCACAGGCTGTCTCCAATCTCTTGCCAGCAGTGTGTGCTTTCCCTAACTGCACGCCCAGCCACCAGGTCACCAGAACCTAAAACGGTGGCTGGGAAAAGGTGCTGGGGACCTATTTAGCCTCTTGGGCTACAAACACCCATTGGGCTGCTTTTGGGCTATACCCAAGTAACCCAATTTCACAAAATGGCCGCCGCTCCCAAACTGCCCGTGGGGCAGAGCTCGCGGGGCTCTGCTGCCCCCAAACGCCCCTTGTGGCAAAAGCTGTCGCTGCAATACAGCAACAAAAAACAAACTGTAAAGTACCACGGCATTTCTTTTTCATGTTGCTCTGATTGCGGGCCATATTCAGATGAATTCGTTCTATACTTACACTTGCTGGCCGCACTTAATTCATCTTACGAATCAATAGCCAATATGAGGGCGCCCGAATAAAGCGCCGAGCTGCCCGCTGCCTGCTGGTTATTAAGCAGTGCGGGCCCTCGCGGTGCATATCAATGCACCTGTCAGTGCGGTTCGCCACAAAATTTATGACTGCCAGCTCTGTGGCGCTAAGCGCTTCGGCGGGGAGTGAAAGGAAGCGCGCTTCCCAAGCCCCGGGACTCTCGGCTTTGTAAAACAGGCCGAAGCGTGGGAGGAAGGCCGGCAAGAAAGAATCCCCGACTCCGCACATTTCTGCCTTTTCAGAGCCCGCGGGCCCGGTTGATATAAAGTGCCGCGGAGCGCGCCCGCCACTATTTGCTTGCTTCTGTGCTGGATGCCGGCACTTAGCTCCGAGGCTCGCCCGGGAAACGCGTGTGATATTTGGATGGTTTGGGGGTACGGCTTCCCGACAGGATGATACTGCAGCACGGGGCTGGGGCTCCCGACCACGAGGGACGGATGCAATCTTCTGGGCTCCCTGCTCGCGCTTGGTTTGTTTTTATTCTTTCCGGGATGGGCCTGACTGGTTGCATTTGTTAGGGCCCGATTATGTGGCTAAAAGGAGTTTCGGCTTCTGCCCGGCGTTGCTGCTGATCCACAAAAGGCCTCTGGGAGCTAGCAGTTGCAGCTTTTGGGCGGTTGTAGTCGGGGCCCTCACAGAGGCCTACGGAACGAACTTGCCGCCTGAGTGTTTCGGATGTTAGTTTGCGAACAGACTACGAGAAATGATTGCTAAAAACAATACACAAACATACAAGATAAGTTTTAGGAAAATATCGGAGCATCCACAGAGTCATCGCACTGAAACTTTAGCAACTGTTTCCAGCCTCTTCCGGTTCCGCCGCCGCCAGGCGGGTCCTCTTTAGATGTATTTCCTTCAACCCTGTACCTTCGTGACCGGATTTTCTTACAACTAACATCGAATACTGCTGTGATATGTAAACACTAACGTGTGGCTAGACTACTAACACGCGAGCAGTCCTATTTCAGGAATTTTCGCTGCATTTGTAATAAACGGAGCAGGCCCCTCGTCCTCAATGCGCATTAACCCCTGCGGTACCGCGCTGCTAGGGTCAATCTGTTGTGTGAGGGGCAGTGCGTGAAGTCTGCGGCAGTGTGAAACCAGGAGTCGTCATCGGTGACATTACATTTAAAATAAACTCACCGTTCTGTGGAGTTTTTCTTTTAACCCTCTTCGTTGGGTCTTTGGGCGACTCCTGAAAATCCGCCGGGGAGGGTCTGTAAAGAAAGGAGACATTGGAGTGGGTGGTGTACAGAATACAACTCACGCGCCCTGGCCTGCTTCTGCACAGCGCTGCGGGGGTTTGATTGTACTTCGCGCCATGTGAGGGGGGGGGGGCGATAAATCAAAAGCTATGCTTGCAAAGTGTGTGGTGTTTCACTTACAAAGGTGAGCAAGCGGCATCGCTACAAGCCCTGAGGAAAAGTCAAAATACATTTCAAGTTGTCAAAATAACTCCCAGAAATGTGCCTTCCGGCATAAGAGAGGATACGAATCAATGTTTGACATTGCTGTTCGCCCGAGCATCTTATTTCCTTTTTATTCAGTTTG
This sequence comes from Triturus cristatus, assembly GCF_964204655.1. Lineage (NCBI taxonomy): Eukaryota > Metazoa > Chordata > Amphibia > Caudata > Salamandridae > Triturus > Triturus cristatus. The sequence goes on from NC_140583.1 coordinate 840,424,448, forward strand.
TAGCGGTTTCACTTTTGGAAATTATGTTTTACCCATCACTAGTGCCAAGACGAATCTTGTGTATATTGAGCTGCACAAAACATAGAACATAAAACAATCTGAAGAATTGAGTCAGATCGCCCGCTGGCGTGTATTTATTTTTATGTATTTATTTTTGTGAAAGTAACTGCGTTTGTTGAGATTTGGGAAAACGTGTTTTATGAATTATTAGTAAACAACAAAGTGTGTAAAAGTTTCTAATTCGAAGACGACACGATGTTCGTAATTTAAAAACGAACGAACACTACAGGGGGAGCGTTTTCTCACGACTGCAACAGCCTTGTATGAAAAACATCCACGTGACAAGCGCCTCGGTGGGAAATGTGAGT